>NC_066622.1:24479134-24779134 GCF_025201925.1 Gopherus flavomarginatus | reverse complement strand
TATAGACACATTGAGAGGTAGCTGGAATCCTAAATGTGGACCCTTACATCTTCATAGGGAGGCACAGAGGTTTAGTTCCAGGATTGCCATTGGAATTGGAATGAGTTAAGAACATAAGAATGGCCATAGTAGTTCAGACCAGTGGTCCATCTAAACCAGCATCTTGTCTTCTGAATATGGCCAGTACCAGATGCTTGAGAGGGAGTGGACAGAACTGGGCAACTATCGAGTGATCCATTCCCTGTTGTCCAGTCCCAGCACCTGGCAGAGGCTTAGCTGTAGGGCTAAATCCCCACGCAGCTCTGAAAGTTTTGGTAATGTGTGTATAAACGTTCAGTGTTGTATGTAACTGAGAGATTGCTAAATGTGTCGTCTCCAGTTTTCAGCATGGTGGAAAGAAAATCCTTAGACCTTTCTTAAAATCAGTTTTCTGTAATATCGATTTGAGTAGAAACTTGTAAATTGAAACACCTTCTACCAGTGATGCTTCTTGCCAACAGTCTAATCTTAGCTGTTGGGTAGCTAGGCAGAGTCTGCGTCAACCTTTGTGCTCTGTGTGATGTTTCTAAGGGAAAGAGCACAAAGCCCGTATGGCTTGGACAGGAGTGGCTGAGATGAATGAAAATGAGGGTGAGGAGAGGGTCAAGAGAGGTGATCTGAACTGACTTCACAAGAAGTGTCTGTTTTAAACCTGCAGGGGGATTTAGCTGTGTAGTCTTATCTCTACAGGTCTGATCCTCGCATACAGTAAGGCCTCTCTACAGCACTCTGGCAACATAAGATGTCTTGAAATGGGTGTAGATTACATTGGCCCTGCTTTAAGACATCTTTACACTGCCAGAGAGCTATAAAGAGGCCTTACTGTAAGTGAGAATTGGGTCCTTCCTGTTCCTAAAGTCTAAAAGGAAAATTGCTTAGTTGATTCTTCCCAAATCTGCCACTAAATCCCCTATGCTCTCTCCAGCTTTTTGGAGACTGTTACAAGAAGGGAAGTTACTCAGTAAATGTGAATTTTGAAGTACCTAGTTATGCAGAATTTCACATTTCATCAACTTACTCTCCTGTCTTAATACCTGGCCAGACTATTCAGAACAAGCTAGGGAATTAAAAGCTACAAATGTGTCTGAGTGTTGGCACAGCTTTATCTGCATGCAGGAAAGGTTTTGGTGTTAGCCCCTGTTGTCAAAACAGCTGCTGCTGCTTCTTATCCAATAAACTAGTGATTCCAAGGCAATAAATAAAGGGCAAAGTGGAATGTTACCTAGTTATCACCTGTGCAGCTCTGGAGAAAGAAAGTGATGTGAATAACTGTCTCTGTGTGTGTGTCAGGCATCTATGAATTAGAACCAGTGGTTCTCAACCTGCGGTACACATATCCCTGGGGGTCCGCAGAGGTCTTCCGGGGGTACATCAGCTCATCTAGATATTTGCCTAGTTTTACAACAGACTACATGAAAAGCACCAGCAAAGTCAGTACAAACTGAAATTTCATACAGACAATGACTTGTTCATACTGCTCTATATACCATACACTAAAATGTAAGTACAATGTTAACATTCCGATTGATTTATTTTATAATTATAGGGTAAAAATGAGAAAATAAGCAATTTTTCGGTACTAGTGTGCTGTGACACTTTTGTGTTTTTATGTCTGATTTTGTAAGCAAGTAGTTTTTAAATGAGGTGAAACTTGAGGATACACAAGGCAAATCAGACTCCTGAAGAGTCACCTCCTAGTGAAGAGGTTTGAAGTAGAACTGGCTGGGGAAAATTTTTGCAAAAATGTTGTGTAAAGCCTATAGTGTCACTTAATAATAGCTATTTCATTCCATTGTTCTGTATTTTCCCTGCAGTGCTCATTGTTAATTTCCCAGCACCTGGAGATAGCTTAGCAGATGATGCACACAGTAATAAAGTGTTGGTGCTTCAGCAGTTCCCTGTCTGAGAATTCATTTTGGTGGGCAAGTTGCTGTTGCCACCTGCGAATTGTATGTCCCACATCATGAGGAGACCTACAATGTCCTGCTGCAGCTTAACTATACAAATAATTACAAAAAGATAATAGAAAATGGAGATTTGTTTGTTGTTTCTATCTTCATCAGGATTTTTTTTCTTTTGTTTCTGTCTTCCTGTATGTGATGAGTTATTCAACCCACTAGCTGTTGGTGGTATTACCATTCCAGCAAGTAAACATCCATTCATAATATATGTTAAGTATTTGTCAGATTGCATCCTGACTTTCTGCGCACCCACTGTATGCTCCTAGCTCCTCTTCTGCATCTCCTTCCACACCTGCAATTGAGTACCCACCTTCCCTGCTGCTGCTTCTGGCTTCCTCCTGTGTAATGCACTGTTAGTGTATCAAGGAAATGCACTTCCTGTTTTATTAAAGTGAGAAATTCTCTGCATAATGTTTGGGAGGCAACCAGCTACGGGAGCAGTAGGGTCAAAGTTATGGTGAGTAGGGAGGACTGGGATATCATTTGGTAAATAATATACATGTATAATGTGTAATCCCGCCCCTTGGTTGAATGAGTAAGCAGGCAGGAAGGCCATAGAAATCGGTAATTTAGTTCCCCTGGCTGAACTTCAGTCATTTTCAGGAATAGATTATATTGTACATGTTATATATTAAATAATATAATAAAATATAATATATAGTCATAAAATTTTAATTCCATAGATGGAACTGGGAATGGGATTCACTGTTTTGTTTTGAAGGGAGGTAAATTGTGGCCTATGCAAAGTGGCAGTGTTCCTTTTGATAGGCTTTTAAAATTTTTTAGGAAAAACGGTTCTGGAAATTAGAAAACAAGAGAAATCAAGATATACCAAGGAATGAGAGAAAGAGAGAGGATGAAAAGAGTCATTTTGTGAGAAGACTCACAAACTAGCTGAAATTCTGGTTTAACTGAGAAAGTACAAAGGTTCTCTCATCTCTCATCCACTTCACACAATTCGGTAAAATTGGCAGGTTCCATTTATGAGAGACTCCCACAGGACAGAGATGCCATGGTGTTGCAGGGCAGAACCGTATCTTGATTAACACTTCGTTGGTCTTAGTTCATTTTGAATAGTATATGACAAAACCAGAGGTTTTATTTTTCTTCAGAAGAACGGGGGACTGGGAGGAACACAAAGCAGGTGTGTATTTGCGCTGTGTTTAGTGCTATTAGTTTGATTACCATAGCTATTAGCGGAGGCTGTCATGACTGCGTGAAAGTTTACAACAGTCAAATGTACAGTACGCCCAGAAATAACTACCTTTTGTGGCAAGTTGCCGTCTCTAGGAAGGGCTGTCTTGTTGTTGTCACTGTTTTGGATTTTAGCATGTGGTTATTTTTGTTCATCGTATATAGGTCTGCCATATCCAAAGGATAACACATTTCTTAAGCGTCTGCGGGAGCTGAAAGAGTCTGAACGTATTGACAGGATTCCTTTAATTCCATCAACGCCAGAGGAAATGGCAGACATGCTGAAGCTTTGTTCTTATGTGCGCTTTAAAGTACCTCAGCAGGTAAGAAATCCTAGTCAGTCATCATCTTTAATCATGACAGAAGGTAGTAGACTTGGCCAGGATGGGCCATAAACAGAATAACTCTCACAGAGAGAGTGAGAGCGCAAGCTTGCCTCTCACTGAAATTCAAGCGTTTTAAACAGAATGGTTGTGTCAAAGACAATGAAACTGAAATTATACAATCTAGGATGTATCTTAGAACAGTGTAATTCTCCAGGTAATGTTGCTATATATTTATAGAACGGGAAAGAAAGAACTGTTAGCAATTTGCACAGAATGCTGGCCCCCTAAGATACAGTTTGAAATTGTCCATCAGGGCAAGAAATTTTTATTTATATTTGTTCAGGTCCAATCCTGCAGTCTTCACTAGATCAAACAGGCTTTGGTTCATCATTGATGTGATCCTAGCAGAAGTATATATGAAAGTATAGAGAGTATACTCCAAAATATAATTGTGGCATTTGTGTCTTCATGCTCCGTGAAAGAAGCCAAAAGAACTAATGAGAAGGTGTGGGACTTCTGCCAAAATCCCTCTCTCCTCCCGTTTTTGTGCTCCAAATCAACTTGGAAGGTGTCACACTTATGACTAGTCTTTCATTTTGAGTATCTCTGAAATTGGATCTTTACAATGACTAATTTCATGTGATTAAATCAGGAAGGATTATAAAGGACATACAGGTTGTTGGATGTAGAAGGTCTGGCGTTTGCATAGTTCTACCGATAGCTTTCCTATCTTTTTGACTTCATAGAAACTTCAGAAGGTTTCTGTTCAGAAATGTAACTTCTTTAATGCAACCCTTGCAGACAGTGTCAGGTCAGTGCTCCTGGAGGTCTCTTGCTCCTCTGGTGTCGCCCTCCTCTGGAGATTTGAGAGATTTGAGGGATGAGAATATTAATGGAAAAATATTTTCCACAGTCTCTAATTTTCCATATACTTTAAGGCCAGAAAGGGCCATTATGATCATCCTAGTCTGACCTCTTGTATAAAGCAGGCCATAGAACCTCCCTCAATAATTTCTGCATCTAACTAGTATCTTTAGTGGTTTAGGCCACTTTCCTTTTGTTTTTTTCCAGCCATACTTGCCTGATGCTTCCCTCTTGGAAGGATCTAGATTCTTTGGCAGCTTTGTGGGAAGTCTGGATGCTTTTAGTATATATAGATAACAGGAAAAGCTAGATAGACAAAAAATTATTGTCCAGTACATAAGAGACTTGTTTGTTTGTTCTTTTTTTAGCAAATTCAATGGAAATGTTAATTGTTCCATTGTGAGGAGAAAGGAACTTAGCAATATGTTTTCCTTAGGAAGTCTTTGATTAATAGATTATAGAAGAAGAGGAAATGTAAAGTAATGCCAAGTATTAGTAACGCCAAGGTAAGGTAATGAAAAGTATTAATTTTTATGTGAATAATAAAGAAATGTATGATAACTCTTGAGACAACCTGGCAAGACGCATAGTCTGGCTTAATAGCAAATTCCTACTGAACGGTATGAAGGACATTTTTCTGCTTCCTTTTTATCCTGCAAGCTTGTAGCCCCTTTATGAGGTGTCAGATCTTGTGTGCTTACTATCTTGCTCTGCAGCGATGTAACAAAGCCTTGTTTCCCAGGCATTATGGCAACAACCTGTCATCATAAGGTGTCTCCAAGTCAGCTTGTGCTTTAATTACGTTGTGTAACGCACAAAAGGACAGACCAGAAGAGGTCCCAGAGTCAGATTCTGGGCACAGTCTTGTCCAGTGTCCTCAGGAAACTTCTCCACATGCTGTCACCTGAGTGGCAGTGCGTGGGCCATGTGTGGTGTGTCTGTTGTCTTGCCCTGATGCACATTTATTTATTTATAGATCCTGCAGGGCCTTGTTGATGTTCGCATCCCGCATAACGAATTTTACCGGAAATGTAAGTGCGCTGATTCTGCTCTGCTAGAACCAAACACAAAGTCTCTTGATCTGTAGCCTAAATACCCAGTTTGCATACAAATCTTTCTTCCTCATGCAGAAGAGGACCTAGTTGCCTCCATAACAGGGTTTTCCTGTGGTGGGTGCTTCACCAGTGTGGAGATTCCCTGCTGGTGGAGGAGTGGGTGGGGACAGTGTCATGGGGCATGCATCATCCCCGCTCTTTTAGCCAGCCCTGTGAGGAGCTAAGGGTGGAGTGACACAGCCAGAGTCTATGTATCTCTTCTGCACCCGTCTTTCCCCTGCCCAGCAGTGTTGTGAGCTGACAGAGTCCCCACACAGCTCCAAACAAACTACATATTATTCACAGAGGGTCTCCCCCGAAAAGAGAAAAAGAAAACAAAGCCTCCGGTTTATTAATCAAATATTTACTCCAGAAAAACCCTGCCTGCATCCCCAGCCAAATCCTTCTCCATAGGCTTGGCTGCCCATCAGGGCCTTACTGTTCCAGGCCCTAGCTCCCCCTTCTGAATGTAAGGAAAGTGGGATAGAGCAGCTGCACCTGCCCTGGTGGATCCGCTTCAGGGGCTGAAATAAGGGAGAAGTAATGTGGAGGGGAGTGCTGCTCCCCTTCCCATTAAAAGAATAGGGGTTTGCCACCCTCCCCCAGCTCCCTGACTTGGGATAGCAGCCCTCCTCCTCAGCTGGAGCAGTTAATTTCCCCCCTCCTGTTTGTATCTGCTTTAATCATTGGGCAGCTTTAATTAATGCCTGCTAACAGAATGGGTCTGTTGGAGAATCTTGTCATACTAGAGGTCACAGACATGCTGTCCTGCCACTGATGGATCCTGGAGTGATCTGTGGTTTGTGGGCAGGCCCTATATCCTATTCTGCCTCCCCCATGGGCTAACTGGGGTACAGTTCCCTTGAGAACACAGTGGTGTTTTCCTCCCACTGTCGCCCCATCTTGCAGGTTTTCCTTATTCAGGCAAACCCTCACTGGTGGCCACAGGAGCCTGCTGAAGGAATAAAGGAAATCACTCACTCAGGATTCGGGCCACGCTGATTTAGCAGTAAATGGAACAAATCCCACTTGTGTTTGACTAATTCTTCTCTGCTGAAAAGTATTTTTAGAAATTACAGATGAAAAGTCCAGACACGCTCTTCATGAAAACATGAGCAAGATCAAAGCCCCAACGCAGATCATCTGGGGAAAACAAGATCAGGTATTGCTGCCGCTGTGCTGTTTTATTTTTTTTATAAAGAATTGGTGCTCCGTTTCCATCTGTATGAATGTTACATAAGCAGCTAGCACTAGTGACTCGCATCGTGTTTTACAGACCAGTAGTAAGAACACAAGGTCCCTGTCTGCCCCAGTGATCTCCCAGTCAGACGGAAGTCTATGAAGGATGATAGGAGGGAACAGACAACAGAAAGGAAAGGGGACAGGGAGAGCAGATCTGGGAAGGGAGTTGGCTACCAGGAGCTCAGATTCTGTCTGCTTAATTGTCGTAAGGGAGGGAGCAGCTAGTGGAAAGCTCACTGAAAGAAGTGGGCTTGGAAGAAGAAATTTGAAGCGAAAACAGAGTTGTCTTGGCAACGAGGAAGAGAGAGGCTGTTCCTTGGGTAGGTGGCAGAGGAAAAGAAAGGCACAAGGATGCAAGACTGGGAAGGAGATGAAGGGAATGTTAAGGATTGAGGAGAGGAGCATGTGCGTGCACACGTTTGCAAAGGAGAAGATTGTGTGTACATGCGTGCAAAGGAATACAGGAAAACAGGCTGAGACATAAGCAGGGGTGGAGCTGTGTAGAAGGGAGACTATAATGTCAATTCTCCCCTGCACCAGAGCCTCTTTATGTGGTAGTGGTGGCCTAATAGTGGTGAAAGTGCTGCAGGGATAGGGAGCTCCCCTGCCGGAGTAGCCCCATGGCAGTCCCCGTCGTAGAGGGCTTTCATAGATGGGAGGAGGTGGGGAGGGAGGGAGGGAGAGAGGCCAGTGTACTATGCTCTCTGGATCTCTTCTGCTTCCCACGGCTCATAAGAAGCCATGAGCAGAGCTTGAACTAGAACAACTGTGAGATTCCTTTAACTTATAGTAGGAGCCAGGCAGGCTCCAAAACAGCCCTGGAATCCAAGGACTGAAAGGTAAGTTAGAGCCACTTCTGCCCTGCTCTGCCCCTCCCAACCACACCTATTAGGGAACTCAAAATTGGGGCCTATATTGTGGGATAGAAGGGGAAATGTAACACTGTCAGAATCAGTGGGTGGTCTGAAACCAGCTGGAAATAGGATGGATTTTAAAATAAAAAGGAGTGATGAGCTTGGAACTCTTTTTTATTTTTTTTTAAAGAGTGTAGTGCTTGTGAAAGGTACCCTAGTGATAACGCCTTCCCAATGGGAGTCCCTGCTTCCCCTCCCACACCACCCATAGGCTACCTCTCTTTGCCAATGGGGCCATGTCCACCTTGAATAGAATTTGCCGGATAAGGGCTGGTTTCCCCTTCATCTGCTTGCCTGCCGTGGAGTGTGGGCTGTATGGATTCTACTAGTCATCTTCCCTAGTTACCCTAACAGAGGGGGGAGCGGACACCTCTGACAGGAGAGGTGCTACCAGCATTGTTGGGAGAAGGTGCTTCTGGAGCCCCTGCTGATAACTGGTAAGAGGGAAGCAGAGCTCAAACTGTGGCTGAGGATGCTGTAGAGTAGCCTGAGTTGCCACAAGACTTCTAAACCAGGCAGGGGAGCCAGAGAGAACCCTAGTCTGTTTAAATCTTCTCCTATGCTCATAGATCATGTTAAGTGATAGGGAAATTCAGATGAAATAGAAATAAAAGTAGAGACTTGCATTTGGACCGGAGAGATGTCTATGGTGAACATTGTCAGTGGAACTGGGTAAGTGGTGGGAACATTCAGACTCCGTTCACGTTGGGAGCAGAACTCTGCTAGCCACAGTGCTCATTACACTTGGTTGTTGCTATTGGGGTTCTAGAATGGTTTACCGCATCAGTACGAACAAGGGTTTTGTGTTTTTTTGTCTGCAGACCATGTTAGCACTTTGTTTATAAAACTGTGCTGCAGGGGATAGAGGTGTATTATTTACCCACTTACATGTATGCGTGTGCACAGACATGCACAGAGAGTGCCTAAATTGTAACCACTAGGATTCTGTTGCATGTGGTCAGTGCCTGAATTATTCCCACTATGAGGCTTGGCTTTAGGGTGACCAGACAGCAAATGTGAAAAATCGGGACAGGGGTGAAGGGTAATAGGAACCTATATAAGAAAAAGACCCCAAAATTGGGACTGTCCCTATAAAATCGGGACATCTGGTCACCTTACCTGGCTTGTACACAGTGTAGGAGGGCCAGAGGAGACACTTGGATATGAGCTATTCCTGAAGAATCTGATGTGGGGAAACAAATGCATTCTATAGTAATTTAGTATCCTACTTTGATGTAAAAATACACAAGAGATGGTTTAAACAGGGTCATGGAATAGCCAATAAAAACTTTGATTCAACTCTGAGACTTTTTTTTTCTTTGGTTCTTACTACTTTTTCTGTCATTCAGGTTCTGGATGTTTCTGGAGCAGATATCCTAGCAAAATCTATTTCTGACTGTCAGGTACATATTTTGGAAAACTGTGGACACTCTGTGGTAGTGGAGCGGCCCAGGAAAACGGCCAAGCTCATATTGGAATTTTTCGCATTGGTGCACAACACAGAGAACAATAAGAAACTGGCTTGAACTTCATGTAGAGTCAAGCACTTGAACATGTTTTGAGTTGTGAATTACTGATGATGTGATAAGTTCTCAGGGATCTTGTACAAAATATGGTGAATGTGCCAGAGTCCCTGAGGAAACCAGAATCATTCATATGTAAAGCTGTAGCGCTAACAACACACAGTGACCTAAGGGATCCATTGAGCAATCTGCATTTTTTTAAATATAAAACTAGAAAATCAGAAAATACTAGCCATGGAATGTACTGAAAACTTGGAGTTTATGCAGCCCATGATATGTGATCATATTTAATGTAAAACTTATTGGAACATAGGTGTTAGACGTTAGAATATGGAAGGAATAAGTGAAGAAGAGATTTAAGGTATTTCTGCTACTTAGAATCTATTGCATTGCATGATAAATTGTTGTAAAAGAATTCTGACGTTCCAGGCATTTGCTGAAGTGCTGTTGCTATAACTCATTAACTTATGATTTATGCAGAAAATGAAGGCAACACATAAAACTTATTGCCAAAAGGAAAAACGAGTGTATGTCCAGAATGTTTACACTTACTGTGGATGGATTTTTACTCCCTGAACAGCTCCTGTGTATATATAACTGCCTTAACAGTTTAGAATATTGAGGTGTTTGTACAATCTGGCTTTGCTTAAAGGGGGATACTTTCTTTTGATGTTCCACCCATGTATATAATCACTCAAATATGGAGAGCAGTTTCAAGATGGTTATTAAAACAAGTGGAGAAAAACTCCTGGAGCCATTTATTCTTTTAGGTTTGGGGCCTGATTAAGCAATAATACTGTATATAGATGAGTGAACGAACAAATTCAGGTTAACACAAGGGTGTGAGGTCTTAGATCTTTAAATTATATTGTGTTGCTGAATATTTTGATGTAAATAATGAGTTTCTTAATGAATTCTGTGAATTCTGTGATTGGTAATGTAATTGAAAACAAGTGTAACAGATTTAAGCTTAATGAGATAATTGTAATATTGGTTAGATGCTATACAGGCTTGTGTATTTCTTACACCTTTTACAATACGAATTGCTAGCAGATGCATTATAAGCTCCAATGGAATGCATTTTAAAATATAGTGGTGCAGAAAAGTACAAAATACAGTAGTGTTTCCTTTGATGATTTGTATGTGTAATTAAATTTATAGTCGTAACTTTTATCTAAATGAAATTATAGCAAAACAAAAGAGCCAGACTAGTTACGTTTTGTTATCTGTGATGCACCTTTTATGATATGTAGAGATTGATTCTGGACTGCCTCACCCCCAGAACTATGCCACTCATGTCCCTGTGTACTTCAAAATCAGCTGCTGTGCATGCGTTCAAGCTATGCAGCAGTTCATGCCGCAGCACTGATGAGAATCTGCTCCTTGGTCTCAAGCATTGCTTGTAGTTAGTAGAAAGCTAAAGAGTGCACTGTCTCCTAGAAAGCGTGTGGGATGACATCATTATACAGCTGCCACCACTCATTCCCTTTGAACTCCTTCCTTGGACATCGTTTGACATTTTTTCTAGACTGTAAAGATTCTTGCAGACTGTGTATATTTCTATTTAAGCCTGCATTTCTAAGAGCCGCCTTTGAGCTCCTTTTCCAATGTACTATGATCTGTATATATATTTGAAACCCATTGCTAGTCTGTCTTTTGTTTTAAAGAGAAAAATCTTCACTCCTGTTTTAGCAAAATTAGAAACACGTTACATTAATTGCTTGGTCATTGTTTCCATTCTAGGAATAAATACAAAGTGGCTGACAATTTTATTTGTGGAAAGCTGGAAAAAAAGTTGTTAGATGTTTACATGGTTTCTAGAATATGCAAAGGACTTAAATTATTATTAAAATCTAGTAACTTACAGAGTGCTCCATGCATGAATTTTTCATTGGTGGGGGGAGAGGAAGGGAGTAGATAGTGGTGGCCATCAAGGGGATGGGTATTTTGGTTGATTTTGAAATTTCTGTGAACTCTGGGTTATTAAAGCTCCATTGCAATGAATGATTACTTCAGAGTACCAAGAGACATAAAGGTAGCAGTGAGGGCCAAATTCTGCTTTCTTTAAAGTCAGTGGAGTTTTGCCATTGCATTCAATGGGAACAGGATTTGGGCCTGAAAAGCTTCAGGTAAAATTGGATTTCAAATGGCAGATCAGGTACATAGGTTCTAACTGACACACATTCAGATTTGAACAGAGATCTGCCACTTTTCACAGATGACTGCTCTAACCACTAGTCAATGGAGTATTTTGCTGTGGGGCTCTCTCATCCTCTTTGGTTGAAGTTCTTCCACTTACTATTTAGTTATTCAATTAAATTGGGCGAGAGAAAGAGAATGACTCTATAAGCCTATGAATAGGGCGCTCCCCTGAGAGGTAGCAGATCTCAGTTCAAATCCCTTTTCCTTCCCTGGTAGAAGGGGGACTTATACCAGTGGTCTTCCACATCACAGGTGAGTGTGCTAACTACTCAGCTAAAGGTTATAAGGAAGGTTGGTGTCACTTTGTGGAACCAAGCACTCCTACCAGCTTAGATCCCACATAGGAATTAGGCAGGAACATGTATCTTGCCCCAGTTCAGGGATTGCTAGCAGAGATAGGTGCAGGAGAGGGGTGGAGTTTAGGATACACTCCTCTCAGCAGCGGCTCCTATTTGCTTGTTTCGGCAGCTCCCATCCTAGCATGCTGGGTTTTGTGGATCATAGTTCAAGGCACTTTTCCCTCTCCTGTCATTGTCTAGGGAGCACAGGCACGTAACTTGGGCTTTGTGGATCTCAGTGGTGTTCCTGTGGGTTTTTTTCTAGGTGCCTAAAAGTTTGGCATTGCAATGCTCAGCGTCACAATGCCTAAATCCTTTTTGTGGATTGGGCCTTAAAGCTCTCATTACTGATCTCCCCTTAGTGGATTTTGATATCTGTTAGATACATTGATTTAAGGGTGTTGGTATGACACAGCTCAGCTGTAAGACCCACCCATCAAATTTCTAGAGTAGGATATATACCTGGTTCACTGTAGCCTGAGATTCAAATACATGATAAACTGGAAGCGTTTGCAGCAATCTGGCATGAATGGTCTGGTTCTCCATCCTCTACTTTCTTCAGGCTGCTTTATTGGAATGAGATCCTCCCCTTGATCCTGTCTTCTTTTCCAGCACTCCATTCCCTTACTCCTTAATCCTCTGGGAAGGCCACAGACCCCTTGTAAGGGCTGTAATTTGAGAACCACTGTCCCAGCAGATCATCTATGTAATAGCAGACCATTGTCTTCCCAAAATTAAATAGTAACCGTGGCATTCCAAAGAAGTTTAGAGGCAGCTAAATATCGGTAAACCTCACTATGGCAACAAGAAGATCAAAGAAGCTGATCTTCAGGCCCAGCCCAGAAGAATCTGCAGAAAGCATTTCATTTTCACACAGAAGAAAACCTAGGATTGTCAAATGATGAAAGCTGGAAGGTGACCCAGGCATCACCATTGTTCAAGGGCAGTGGGCTGAAGTACCACGAGATCTGCATCTTAGGCAGCATCCTTCATCTAGGTGTCCTCCTGCCCTAATGATCTGTAATAGTGTGTAGACCTTAACTGAAGTTAAATAGTATTTGTTAGTCCTACTCTTTAACAGGCACCTTGACGAGTGTGTTGGTTGAATGCAGTTCTTGTTTTACAGAATGTTTACTCGTGGTTGGGCTTTCATTACTGAAAAATCTAAAATTGACTTAATCTTGGGCTTCAGCATTAAGAGAGTGAAGTGGCTATGGATGCAACTCCAGAAATCTTACACTTACGCAGGATGTTTAATGGGAAGCTGGCTAGACTCCTGGCATCGTCATGGGGGACTGGCATAATGCAGGGAGTTCAGATTACAAATTTGAGACTGTTGCTGTTTTAAGTTATAAAAATCCATCGGTCGGTCTAGTCTTGTGCAGTTTATTTAAAGGTGATGTCACTCCTGATCTATGATTAATTTTAAGTGCAGCTCCAAGGCACTTGTTCCCTGCTGTTT
The DNA here is from genome assembly GCF_025201925.1 of Gopherus flavomarginatus. Classification (NCBI taxonomy): domain Eukaryota; kingdom Metazoa; phylum Chordata; order Testudines; family Testudinidae; genus Gopherus; species Gopherus flavomarginatus. The sequence goes on along the minus strand of NC_066622.1, from coordinate 24,765,975 downwards.
TGTGATGGATTTAATCATTTCTCTTTCATACATTCCTGTGTTCTCAGGCTGTGACCACTTCAGCAAGGATGCACTCACTTATGGACCCACTTCTTTGGCCTCAAAATACTTAACTCACTCAGCTACCCACTGGGGCTCCATGGACCATAGCTTGAGAAGCAAAGCGTATAGCATGCAGTGTCCCTTTGAATCTCTGCTTCTGGGGTTGAATTTATGTGTTTTTAAAGCTGCATACAGAATAAAGCATTTGTAGAATGGATTTTATATACATGTATGTCCTCCTGTGCTACTCTGGATAGACTAAGTAGCTGAGTTTTATTGCAGAGTATACTCAGGATGAAATTAAGTGAACCTGCCTCAAGGTGGCTAGGCAGGCTTTGTGGAGGTGAAATGCACCCCCAACCACCCGTCAGGCCAGGGATACAGCGTGTCCTCCAACCTCTAACATTTGCTATTCCAGTCTATTTTCTAGAACAGCAGCTGCAGTTTCTGTGCTAGTTGTGTAATGTGAAATGATCACTGGATCTGTGTAACCCCAGCTCCCCTGACCTCTCCCTCACCATAACATGACAGAGATTGAGTAGCATGCTGGAATGGGACAGGTACCCTCTATAGGACAGATCCACTGATATCCCTCCTTCTGCACAGCCCCTCCTGGTGCTTATGTGAGGCAAAGGGTCTGGGGTGAAGTTTCTGTGCATTTGTTTTTCTGATTCAATTATCAAACCAAGTATTATCCATTCTTCCCTTTTCAGAAATGGTCATGTGCATAACAAGCTTTGTCTTGGCCACAGGCAGCTATAAGGGGTGCAGCAACATCTAAGGAAAATTGTGTAATGGGAAGGGGATTATGTACAGGTGCCATACATATTCAGCTTCATGTGTCCTTGTGTGATAAGGCCTTTCTCAGGGGTCACACTCAGGCAGCTTCAGCATGCTTGCCCCTTTCAAAGGTCTTGGGGGAAGTCGTTGTGGGCAGTGGAGGCTTGTCAGCTGTTTCCCTTTCAGCTGCTCTGCAAGAAGACTCAGTATCTTCCAATGCACAGCAACTTCCCTTTTGAAGCCTGCTTCCTCCAGCAGCAGGTGTCTCTGGTAGGGACTGAGACCCCAGGGGGAGCTCCTTGCTTGCTCCTGATTGGGATGGGGGCGTGTCTCACCACACAGTGCTTTTGTGGATTACTGCTCCCCCCACCAATTGTCCTCAGCATGATGGTCTTTGTGTTTGATATTCTCTCCTTGTCAGCTCCATCCCTGAAAAATTGTTAATAGATAACATCTTAAAAATCCCCTCAGGGATTCAAAGCTCGGACTTTGAACTTTGTGCATTTAAAATCTTTCTACAGTTTGACTGGCCTTGTTCTGCCCTGAGTGACTGTTTGTTAGCTCCGATGCTGCCTCTCCCTTACAGTCTCTTCCTTGTAGCATCACTCCACACCTGCCCCTCTTATCTTCTCCTCTGACCTGGCACCTTCAGCCCCCTTCCCTTTTCTTTCCATTTAGAGGATCCCCCTTAACTAAACCCATTGTCCCCTAGAAAATTATAGAACTAACATTACATTTGCTGCCATTACATTATTCACTCTGCTTGTGTGTTCTACCTCTTTCCCTGGCAGTGTCTGGTCTGTGTAGATAGTAAGGCCTTTTGGGCAGAGACCATCTACAACTCTGTGTGTGTACACTGCCTAGCACAATAGGGCCCTTCTGTTAGTCTTTGGAGTCCACTGTAATAAATATGATTAATAATGATAAACCACCATGGCATAAAAATCCCAATAGGAGAGGCCATAGTAGAAGCTAAATTTTCTCCTACTGTGCCATGAAATCATAAATGGAGAGACTTTGTAATTTGTAGAATTGTCCCTAGATCTTGGTCTTAGATTTGTTTTGGGTCTAAACTTCTTACAAGTTGCAGATTGTTACTGTTGTGCTTTGCAACCCATTTGAACGAGGAAACCCCAGTGGCATAAATGAAAGTGCTTGTTACACTTGTATAAGGGGCAAACTCTGCTCTGGTGAGGTAGGCCCTGCCTGACCAAAGTGGAACATGTGCTATTCTGCTCTGGGAGTGGGTGGACAGGACTTAGGATATGGCTACACTTGCAGCTGTACAGCGCAGGGAGTTAAAGCTGTCTTCGTACAGCTGTGTAGGGAAAGCGCTGTAGTGTGGCCACCCTGACAGCTACCAGCACACTGTTGTGGCCACGTTTGCAGTGGTGTTGGGAGTGGTGCATTATGGGCAGCTATCCCAGCGTTCAAGTGGCTGCAACGTGCTTTTCAAAAGAGGTGGGTGGGGTGGAGTGTGACAGGGAGCATGGGGGAGAGAGTGGATTTTTGGAGCTAATGCTGTCAGCTCCCTGCCTTGCAAGTTCTGACCCCTTCCCTCCCATCCTTCTCTCATTCACTAAATGTAAATAGCCTTCTTTGTTTTTTCCCTCATAGACCAGATAAGCAGCTGCTCCGAAAGGGACCCCCGTGTTGCTTCTCTCCTCAAACAAACACTAGCTGTGGACATTCCAAAGGGATCCTCCTGCTTGCCTCTGCTCATTCAAAGCCAGCAGGAGCTGTGTTTGTTTTTTTAGATAAGCAGCTTTGGGAGCCCTGAGTTCACAACAAAACAAAGAGAGTTCTTTACTTAAAAGCATTATGGGAAGCTTCCGGAGGTCAGTTACAGTGTAGTAAGATGAATCACTGTTTACACTGGCACCCCAGTGCTGCAGAAGTGCTATAGTCTTTATTCTTCTCATCGAGGTGGAGTACATGCAACGCTGTAGCCAGGGAGATACAGCGCTGTATGTGCCTTGCCAGGGTGGACGGGGAGTGAGTTACAGCGCTGTAAAGCCACCACTCGCGCTGTAATTCTCAAGTGTAGCCAAGGCATTGGAGAAGACCAGAATGTCAGCGCTCCTGGTGTGTCCTGGAACACCACTCCAGGTGAAGGGGAGCAATTGCTGCATAGGGGAGGCTTTAGCTGAGAATAGGCCATTTGGTCTCATGAGAGGTGTATGAAACCAGATAGCTGATGCCTTGACGGCACAGTTCCATGGCCTGGAGCAAGAAAGATTCATTCCTCCAGTCCTTGCCCCTATGGAGAACCACATCCCAGAGCCTCAGCACTGATTTGTCACTTAAGTGCTGTATGCTACCTTGAGTGGTTAATGAGGCATGGGTGTTTCTTTATAGAGCAGCATTTGTACTTTTATTCAGCATGCATTTAGCGGGAAAGGGCTCCACCTGGAGGATGTAGCAGATAGTAGCAAGCCTATGATCTCACAGAGGAGAGGGAAGAGGTTAACTGCACCCAGTCCTTGTCCATCAGGGACGTAAAAGGGTAAGCAGGTGGGGATAAATATCTTAGTAGAGCCTCATACACTCCCACACCAGAAAAAGAAGGGAGACTACAAACAAAAAAAGAGAGAGACTAAAACTGGGAAATATTGGAGCCTGTTGGGGGAGTGCAGCGAAATAAAGAGCAAATGACAAAAACAAGAGAGTGATGGTGAGAAGACACATGAAAACCAAGGAGGTGAGATGCCAGAGAGCATTTAGTGAAATGATATAACAAGCACTAGAGCTGGCTGGGAAATGCCTCACATTTAGGCTGGCTCCGGTTAGTGCTCACAGGGCACTTCTCAGCTTCAAAGTGATTTACTACAACCATTGTCAGTGCCACACCATGAGCCAGTGGGCCTTATCCCCACTAGGGGACAGTGGTGTTAGAGAAGTAAGCGATTTGCTGAGGGAGTCAGTGTCAAACCCAGGTTTAAAACCGAGGCTTCCCCTTGCATTTAATTAGCTTTGTGCATACGAGTAATAAACTTGACACAAGTTCTCCTAACACTTTCACCAAGAATATAATTCTGCTCTGGTCTTTATAGGCTCAGCACCCACCACTAGGATCAAACCTGGAAAACAGCTCAGGGCCCATTTATGCATCTAGCTAAGGGCCTGATTTGCCAAAGTGCTCGGCATGTACCATGCACCCCAGCGTGCTGAGCTCTTTAGAAAATCTGGCCCTCAGCAGCAACCTCTTGTGGCCTTGCCTCTCTTTAGTTCTGTCAGTTAGCCCACTCTACCTTTCCATGCTTCCACCATACTGCCCCTCCCCTGGGCCCCAAGAAACCTCCAAACCCCTCCCAAGCCTGCCGGTCTGGGACACAAGCCATCAAATGTGTGACAAGTGACCAAAATGGGGAACAGCCACATTTTGCTGCATGCTGCTCCATAGGTGGCAGGTTATAATATTGTTTAGGTGTAAAATCTGTTCTTAAGGCTATTTTCCTACTCTGTGAATCAAATAAACCCTTCTTGTAGCCTGTCACAGAGTGTTCCCATGTGGGGAGAGACTGCTGCAGGTCCAAAGCAACCAGCACACAGGTGTTCCATAGCTTGATCATTTGAGGTCCAAATAGGGGAAAAGAAGGGGGCTCTGGTAGGTGGCTTGGGAAGTGGGTGCCTGCCCAGGCTTCTGATGGACCACTGGCAGGAATGAAAGGATGATCCCTGCTCAGGCTGCCTCCCAGTTCAACAAATTCAGCCTCCCCTCCCCCTAATGCTCTTTGAGCATTTCCTGTTTTAGAGCTTCTGCTACTGCCCAGGGAGTTCTAGGTGCTGCAGCTCTGAGCCCTCTGCCCTTGTCCCACCGCAGCCTTCCCCTGCTGAAATCAACTTTTGGCTCTTGAGCTCCCCCCTCTCCCCTTTCTTCCACAGGCCTCCCTCTGCTCCCTGGGAGCTGTCCTGCAGAGCACTGCCTGAGCATGCAGCATAGCAACACAGGGAAGCTGCAGGGTGGATCCAGGAAGCCGAACAATGAATCGTACTTCATAATGTGGTATAGGTGAGAGCTGTGCCTGCAAACAATATGCCCCCTTGAGCTGTGGTCACCAGTAGGGCTTGAGGAGATTCCGGCACCATGCACTGTCGTGATGAAGGGAAGAAGAGTACAGCCAGGGAGAAGAAAGGTACAGAAATAGAAGGAATGTAGGCTGGTGGTGGCTGTTTCCTGTCCCTTTCAGCCAAGGGACATCACAAGACTGTAGTGTTGCTGTGCTGCCCAGGAGTGGTGGTGTGTTTGCGCTCATAAATCAGAAGCACTTGCCAGATCCCTTACAAAATTCAAAATGGCTTCTCTAAGCAGGATTTGTTGTGCCTGTGCCTGCACAGGGAACCTCCCCTTACAAGAAGTGCTTCCTTGAGGTAACACTGTGCCCTGTCTTTGTTTCTGCCCTGCAGTACGTGGGAGGCTGGAGGAAACTAGCTGGGCAGTGTGCATGCTGCAGCAGGTTCTGCCCTCTCCCCCATCATATTAGACCTGAGGTGAACTTGGGTTAACTTCTTCAGTGGCTTCCATGTTCTCTTTTGGCCGCCTTTTCCTCTGTGGTGGTGCACATTGTCACATGGCCTCACTGTGTGCAAAGCTATCTGACTCTGCAAGGAATCCCATGGAAACCAATGGGACTTCTCACAGAGGAAGGTACTGGGAGTGAGTGAGCATAGTGGAGTCTAGCTCCCAGCCTGCAGACAATTGTGCATATGGTGTTGTGCCTCTCTGCTGCCTTAGGTGTCACTCGAGTAGTTTTTCTTGGAAGTGTGAGGAAAATCAAATTCCTACTTTTTGGTTTACTATAAAAAACAAAACAAAGAGTACATCAGCAATGAATAGTAACGGCATAGGTGGCTATAGTTGCTCTTCATTGGTCCTCCAAGGAGTAAATGTTCCCCAAAAGTGTTGTAGCTAACAAGGGAGTGGAATGTCCATTAAACACCCAATAAACCAGGGGTAGGCAACCTATGGCATGTGCACCAAAGGCTGCACACGAGCTGATTTTCAGTGGCACTCTCACTGCCCGAGTCCTGGCCACCAGTCCGGGGGGCTCTGCATTTTAATTTAATTTTAAATGAAGCTTCTTAAACATTTTAAAAACCTTTATTTACTTTACATACAATAGTTTAGTTATATATTAAAGACTTATAGAAAGAGACCTTCTAAATATATTAAAATGTATTAGTGGCACGTGAAACTTTAAATCAGAGTGAATAACTGAAGACTCGGCACACCACTTCTGAAAGGTTGCCGACCCCTGCAAACAATGGGGAGATAAGAACTTAAAACAAACAAAACCCCAACTCTTTAATCAACATGATAATGTAACAAAACTAGTGTCTTACCAGGCATGCTAAGTTACATGATGGAACATAACTTGGTAATTCCCTTGCTCTTTGTCTAGTTTAGAGTGGAGGAGAGTTGTGGGACCAAAAAATCAGAAGAACTCTCAGCTGCTGATACTCACGTCTGTGAGCCTCAGTTCATGTTAACTGTAATACAGAGTCATCCATATGGGGACTTAAATAGATGAGTGCTTTTTTGATTGATGTTGAGGGTTTAGGAGGGAATATAACAGTGGTGACCAGGATTCCTCAGGTGCCCATTCTTTAATAGCCTTGGCAGAATGCATCTCCTAAAACTCAGGCAAAGCAGCAATATCATCCTTGCCTCCTGCCAAGGGAGGTGTTCATGAATGATTTTCTTGCCAGAATTAATATATCTAATACTTTACATTTAAAATGTGCTAAATGTGGAGCTGTTGTCCCACGAAGCCACAGGCCTCTAGTGCTGACTTCTAGTCCCTGCCTCGAGAGCTTGCCTGTTAAATCCCCAAAGCCTTTAATTTTGTTACCAGATGAGATCATGTAAAAGGGGATAGGGCTGGCCCACTGCACCTCAGACAAATAGCTGGCTCACTCTCATCCAATGCACTTGCAAAATACCTCTTACTCACACCAGGCTCAGATACAAAACCCAACAAGGTAAAAACATGCCGCAGGTATCTCAGTGTTCCTCATTTTTACAGGGATGGTGGAGATCTCTCTTGTATGATTTGTGGCTAGCAACCTTTGTGTTCACTTGCAGATAGAGCTGCTCCTGAGATGGAATGTGTGTGTGTTGGGGGGAGAGCTGCATGTGCAGAAACTGCTCTGCACAACTGAGCCCTCTCTTGTGGCTAGTCTGTTTTTTTTTTCAGAAGAAAAGTTTGCTGTAAAGCCAGTTTGCTTGGAATGGGGAAGGAAGAGCCTATGGGAAAAGGAAGGATGGGCCAGTCGTTAGGGCACTAGCCTAAGACTTAGGAGACCTGGGTTCAATTTGCTGTTCTGCCACAGACTGTGGGCAAGTCTGTGGGTCTCCATTTCCTGCCCATACAATGGGGATAATAGCTCTTCACTTACCCCATGGGGATGATGTGAGGGAAATAGGCTAAAGGGTGCCAGGTGCTCAGTTACTGGCATGTTAGGAGCCATATAAATAGATGGTAAAACATTCCCCCTTTCTGTTTCTGGAGTGCTGGCTGGGCTCCCTTCACTCCAGTTTACTGTAGGAAATAGCAAAGTCCAAAGGTTTGAGACCATGCTAGGAGCAAGGTTTCCTGAGTTCTAATCCTGTTTCTGGCATGGCCTCCCCTTGTGGCCTTGGGCTAGGGTGACCAGGTGTTTGTTTTTTGACTGGAACACTAGGTCGAAAAGGGACACTGGCGGCTCCGGTCATCACTGCTGACCAGGCCATTAAAGGTCCAGTCGGCAGGGCTGCGACGCTAAGGCAGGCTAGTCCCTACCTGTCCTGGCGCTGTGCTGTGCTCCGGAAGTGGCTAGCAGGTCCGGCTCCTAGGCGGGGGGCCACAGAACTCCATGTACTGCCCCCACCCACAATGGGAGCTGTGTGGGGCGATGCCTGCAGGGGGCGATAGCAGCAAGTGGAGCCTCCTGCCTCCCCCCCCGCCGCCGCCTACTAGCGTTGGACCTGCTGGCCACTTCCGGGTCCCATGCAACGTTGTGTCAGGAGAGGCAGGCAGCTTGCCTTAGCCATGCTGCACTGCTGACCAGAAGTTGCCCGAGGTGCTGAAAACAGGACACCTGGTCACCCTAAACCCCTCATCCCTGGCCCCATCCCAGAGCCTGCGCCCCATCCCAGAGTCCTCACTCCCATGCACCCCAAACCCCTGCCTCAGCCCAGAGCCCCCTCCCACACCCTGAACCTCTCATCCCCCACAGAGCCCTCACCCCTGCAGAGCCCTCACCCCCTCCTGCACCCCAACTCCTGCCTCAACCCATAGCCCCCTACCTTGTGCTGAATCCCTTGGCCCCAGCCTGGAGCCTCCTACTGCACCCCCAAACCCCTCATTCTCAGTCCCACCCCAGAGCCTGCACCCCCAGCCAGAGCCCTCATCCCCTTCCACACCCCAAGCCCCTGCCCCAGCCCAGTGAAAGTGAGTGAGGGTGGGGGAGAGCGAGCCACGGAGGGATGGGGAATGTAGTAAGTGGGGGTGGGGCCTCAGGAAAGGGGCGGGGCATGGGGAAGGGGCAGGGCTAGGGTGTTCATTTTTTCACAACTAGAAATTTGGTAGCCCTACCTGGTGCAAGTCAGTTAATTTTTCTGCCTCCATCAGTAGAGTGAGGATTATAATACTGGTCCCTATCACATGAGGCTGTTATGAGGGTTAGCTGAATGTAAAGTGCTTTGCAAACAAGTAATTTAAGTGCTGGCAGGACATCACCATATTTTCATTCCCAGCAAGGAGTATCTGTATCAAGGCCACTTCCTCTTTATTCTGTGTTGACCAACTGCAGCAAGAACCAGGCATTCTTCTACGCCCCCGGGGTATAGGGACTGTCTCTTCTGGAGGAGGAGGTGCAAATCCTCTTACAATGTAGCAATTGGTGCATATCACCCAGGTGGTGAGTGCTTTGTTCCAAGGAGAGTATTTATATGTACTGTGTCAGCATCATCTGCCCCCCAAAAAGAAAAGAAGCGGGGAAGAGAAAGAGAAACAGCATATGAAATGGCAAAAAGCCTGCTTGGTGTTGCTTTCATTTCAACAGCAGCACTCTCTCTACTCCTGTGTGGAACTTTCCTGGCTCTCTGTAGGTCTGCTGAAAACTTCTCAGTCCTCCCCATTCATGAGATCACTAGCACAAGAGACAGCTGGGCCATAGAGTCTCTCTACCTTTACCTATAATGCAGCTACACTGCTAGTACCTAAGGGTTACGGTTCCATTAGCCTTTTGCCTTAGAACCTCTCTCTGGCTATGGCTGCGCTGGCGCTAGGTGGCCAGTGTTAGACAGGAACAGGAACAGCCATTGTGCTTATGGTGGCTAGCTCTCTGCTGTGCCTCCATTTGAGTGCATTGGTACCACTGAAGGATACTGGCCGAGTGCTGGACTCCATGGGCTTTGTGTGTGAGTGGTGAGGAGAGGGGGGCAAAAGTCCTCAAATCAGTGAGAGGCTGCCACCTGCTGGTTCTGCAGGCGCGGACACAACATTGGATCCCACTTCAGAAAATCTGCTGTTGGGTATTAGGATGGAGCCAGATGACGTTTTAATAAATAAAATTCTGTGCCCACCGGCCTTTCGGTCTCCAGACGGGAGCAAGAGGGAGAGGTTCCTGGTTACGTTCTCACAGTGAAGGGACAGTGACTTTCCTGTCACCTCCTGACCAGTCTCTGCAGTTAGGAGTGGGGAGGAGAAATGCCTGCTCTGGTTCCCAAAGGCAATGTGGTGCTTTTTACACACAAGCATTAGCTCTGTGACCTTGTCCACGGAGCTCAGACCTACACAGTTGCCCACAGCTACAGCCTCAAAGGGCAAGGAGTGAAAGCAGGAGCCATTGCCCCCGCCCTGCTGCAGCACAGCTCCTTTCCAGCTGCCAGCACACTGCGTATTATGCAGCATAGGAAAAACTTTAACCCTAGTTCACGGGGGGGCTATCACCTCTGGCTGAATGTTGTTGCTCTCATCTGTTGCGTAATTGGCACTGTAACTCCCAAGAGCCTCAGTGTCTCCCACTTCCATACAAGTCCTTCACACAGCTTTAAACAGGCTTTTGAACTTTACTCTGCATATGGATCACTTTCCCAAGGGCCTCTACATTGCATATTATTTTCAGGCAAGAAACTTGAATTTTATTTCTCCAAAGGCAGTTGGATGTTCCAGCCTGGTCACCCTAAACCCCTTCGGGAACAGGAGCAGTCACTGCCTCCAAAAAATGGGCATGCTGCTTCCAAGCCCTCTCAAGCATTGAGGGGTAGGCTTAGAACACAGATTCTCATCCCATGTATTGCCACTACAGTACTGGGTTTGGCTAGGGTGACTAGACAGCAAGTGTGAAAAATCGGGATGGGGGTGGGGGATAATAGGAGCCTATATAAGAAAAAGACCCAAAAATCGGGACTGTCGTATAAAATCAGGACATTTGGTCACCCTAGGTTTGGCTCTCTTCAGTGCATGCTCACCGTGGGTTGAGAACAGGGATAATCAGCATCAGGATTGCACCACTGAGCCCTGCAACCTCACGGACCCGTGGTCCCTAAAGACTTTGCATTCTAAATACAGAAGAACATAGAAGCTGTTGCATTTCATTAGTCAAGGCCCTTTTCCATGACACTAAATCACAGCATACAATTTCTCCTTTCATCCTAGTTATATTTCCCTTAATGCCGACCTCCTTCCCAGCTAAATTTAGCTGTTCTTCATAAGCCTGAAAGATGAGGTGCCACTTTCCACTGTGGCCAGTAATGGCATGCTCCCTACCAAGTTTGCTGTGGTCAAACATATTCATTTCCTGTCTAGCCTTGCTTAAAGTAAGTGCATGCTGATACCTTCCCATTTGGCAAGGAAATGCCACTGGATTTATTTTATTTTAATACTTTGAAGCCAGCTGGGAAGGTTTTTCAACACTAGAAGCAAAATTCTGGCCTTCGTAGAATCTCCCCAACCCTTCCCCCCAGCCTGCAGGCCTGACAAGAAAAGCATCTAATTCCCTGTGCTCTGAATTCTCCTTGCTTTACTGGAAATCTGATTCACTGTTTAATCCACTGATCAAACTCAGTTGAGTACAACTAAATCAATAGTACAGAGTGTCAAGGCTATGTCAGGCTGTTAGCTCCCAGATGAAGTGGAGGTTTCTAGGAAACAGTTAAGGAGGGGGCACCATGAAGCTTCCCCCCTTATTGCTGGAGAAAGCACCCAGTTGGCAGAGCTAAACTGGGCAGTGGGCAGAACTGCTGTGGGGAGCAAAGATGGGCAAGGAAACAGCTTTATGGTAACGTGTTGTATGTCAAAACAAGACAGCAGCACTTTCTTCACCATACTGATTCCAAAGTTGTCATTCTGGGAATGGGAGTCAGTGGTCTCAACTCTTGAAGAGAGCGGTGCTTTCCTGCTACCTAGCCAGTGTGCTGACAGGCTCTGTGAGGTATGTCAGTTGCTCTGTCACAGAGAGGGGTTATGATGTGGTGCCATTGAGGGCCATGGGTTGGAGTAAATGGAGAACCAGTCTATAAGTCATTAGTTGGAGTAAATGGGGGACCATTCTACAGGTCATTTTCCACCCCTGGGGAAAATTGACATCCTCTCAGAACAGTCCAGGGGAGAAGGCTCCTAAAGTTAGCAAGGAGTCTTCCTGGCTAGCTGGGGAGCCCACCCTTCCCAAGTTTAGAATATTTTATCTACTTCCTCTAACCCTAAAGAGATTGTGTTCACATGAGAAATTCATGGGCCTCAATAATAGCTTGGCATTTTCAGAGGGCTGTGCCTGCTCCTACACCGACTAACCCTAATCCCCAAGGAGGTTTGACCATTGTTTCACTGGGCTGAACTCTCCAGCATTAAACTTTTGCTTTGTTCTCTCATTGACCTCAGTAGAGTTTACAAGCCTCTGTTAGACCCCTGGCAAAACTTCCTGTGGAAGAAAGATGCAACCCCTGAATCCTTGGTGTCTGTAGCTGTTCCTAATAAGCTTCTCTAGATGTCAGCACACCCACATGATCACATTGCTTTCTTCCTGTTCTGAGCTAGAGCTCTTGGAGGTAGGTTTTATCTCAAGTACGTTGTAGGATCCTTCCCTCAGGAGGAGCTTATAAAGGTGTAGGTTTCATAGCTAGTCCAATGAGTGTTTGTTTTGTTGTTGTTGCTGTGTAAGGCAGGGACCCCAGGAACCATGAAGTGGCACCTCTGTTTTAGATTGCTTGTTAGCTCCCTATTTCTGCACTGTAATTGATTCCAGAGGCCTATGGATGGTTGGGTCATATTGGCTGCACTAAGTAGGTCTTACCTAGTGTCATTCAGGAAGGAATGAGTTAGGAGGCTCTATGCAATGTGAGTTGGGTCTGGGAAGAACCTGGAATATTTCTGCTGAAGAGTAAAGGGAAGCATTTAGCAGCTTAACAGGTTAGTTTGGCTTCTGCTGTTTTGTTGTGTAAGCCCTGTGATGGCCTTGCCAGCATGTGCAGAACTGCAGAGAGAAGGTGGTGTTTCCAGCTAGCCTGGGAGTTTCTTCTGTGTCTTTGGTCTCCTGTACTCTCCAGGTAAAGTAACAAAGGCACAATTCAGTTTGTAGTTCCAGGCTGGCCCATGAGGAGCTGGTTTCTTGGACTGATTCCCTTTCCCAGCTGGAAGGTTTGTTTCCTCTGGGTTCCAATGTTCCTCTCCAGTGTGATGCTTTCTCCCACTGGACAGCACTGCCAATGGGTGAGCTAGTGTAAAGAAAGGCAAATCGTATTTCGTTTGAGCCCTAACTTTCTACCAGGAGAACTTGTTCTTAGGTTGAGCATAAATGAAATGCATATCACCTGCACCCAGCACTGAGTCCAGGTAGGGACCTCTCTCTCCATTTTTGTGAGCAGGAGTGGCTGCAAAAGGACATAGGCACATATACGACAGATCTATAGAGTGTGTAAACTTGACATTGCCCTGATACAGAGCCATTTTTATGGGGAATAGGATGTGCTTCACTCCCAGCTGCTTCTGCTTGTGCTGCTATGAATGGAAAATCTGATGGGGATGCTTTCTGGTCACTCTATGGCATCTGGCTGCCTCTTGGGAAATAAACATACATTTTTTGCCTGATGGTATCATAAAACAAGGAGGTTTATGGGCATGTGTTCTGTGTCCACAGTAAAGTTCAAAAGCCTGTTTGAAGTTGGGGGAAGGACGTGTATGGGGGTGGAAGGTGATGAGATGTTCGGGTAGGGTGTCTTTGAATCCCAGCCAGTTGTGCAACAGATAAGAGAACAAAACTAAATAGAAACAAAATTAGGGCCAAGGTGATGGCCTCAAATGAACTTGGTTCAGAGGTTTTTTTTTAACTTGTTTTGCATAACAACCTGTGAGCAGCCAGAAGGGGGCTGTGCAGCAGCAGGGCAGGGGTTTGCAACCTGCTTTGGCTCCCTCCCCTTTGGGATTGTAGCCATGGGCAGTTGTGTTGGCATGACCTCTATGGACGAGATTACAGCACTAACTCTTGAGGATGCGAGTTACCATGTTGTCATCAGGAATTGGAGCAGAGCTCCAAATTGCTGTAACCAGTTAGAGTCACTGCCCCTTCATTCTGGGAACCAAACTATTAATCTCTCTGAACTGCCCTCTGGCATTAGGCGTAGTTTGATGTCTATATTTGGGGGGATAGGAGACTAGCCAGGCCTGTCCATCTCGTGCTGCCCTGAGTTACCTGACGTCACTGCTCGCCTCCTCTGAATGTTTGAAAACCTCTGTAGATCCAGAGGCAACGCGTAGGACTGTCATGCGTCCCTCCCTCCACTATCAACAGTTACATGTTGCCTCTGGGTAAGGGGGGAGCCTTCCTGGGGAGGTAGCAGTGACTCAAGCTGTTTTGGGGGTGGCTGAACTTTTAAATTGTTCCCCCGATTACCAAAATATACAGTTTGGGGAGGCAACACCCCTCCATGCCCCCCAATTTCTGCTAATGCCTCCAGCTATTCACGCTGAAAGCTTGAGCTTAGCACCAACTATCTAATCTTGGGCCAGCTCTGGACTGTCAAACCCAGTGGTTTTCAACCTTTTTATTTTTTCATTTGCGGACCCCTAAACATTTCAAATGGAGATGCAGACTCCTTTGGAAAGGTTAGACATAGCTTCAGACCCCCCCGAGGTCAGCAGACTACAGGTTGAAAACCCTGGGTCTAGTCCCATCAGAGATCTGCTAATGCTGCTACTATGGGTTGTAACAGCATACCAATTCCCATTAATAATTCTATCCTCTGGCTGCAGCCCAGAGCTACAGAAGCTCTGCGGTCAGTATGGCATGCACTCTACAGAAGGGAATACATCCCTTTTGCTGTTAATGCAATGTGGAGTACATGCTTAGAACTTGTTTACAGCATCCTGCTCTATCGTAGATCCCCAAAGATGTTTTGAGGTGGAATCCAAAAAATGATCAGTTCCTGCTGTCACTAACAGGTGGCAGCATTTCATCAATTTTAAAAGACTGGGGCCTTCAGTGTTAATGCCACAGGAATCATTGTACCTTCGTAGCGCTGCAAGATCCAACCCAACTGACTGCAAACCCTGGGGCAGAGTCCTTCAGCTGTACCATCAATGACCCAAATAGGGGCAGAGAACAGAACCTGCCCCCATGAATAAATTGGCTGCTGAAGTAAAACAATGTTACACAACCATTATTTGGAAAGACCCATGTTTGTTTGACTCCTGGAAGTTTAGCACTCAGCAGCAGTATTTATAGCCTTGGCCATGTTCTGGGTGAAATCCTGACCCCATGGAAGTCTACTATATAACTCCTGTTGACTCCCCTAGGCCAGGATTTCACCCGCCAACTCCAAATCCACAGTTAGTTTCTTGAGTCCAGCGCTGACTTGCTCCACTTCCTCTTGGAATCTTCAGAACACCTTAGGGAGTAATTAATGCATCATCAGCTAGATCTAGATTATTGGCCCAGTCCATTTTCATGCAATTCACAGCACAATTTATGCTGCATTCTTTGGTCAGTGGTGGGAAGGACAGAGGTTACTGCTTGGCTATTTGTAAAGCAAGTATCCAACATATGCTGCATAGTCTATGCCATGAGCGGGCCTTTTCCAGCCTTCAGAGCCGATAGCTCCCAAGGTCAAAGTCTCTCATTTCATAAAATGTCTAGATTTGGAAGTTTACTGGCATGTCAGCTCCGAAGAGAGTTAAATCATTAACTTGCTCTGCAAAAACCTAAGATTTCTGGCCTGCTGGTGCTGAAAGCAAACACTTCCAGTTCTGGGGTATTTGCTACTGACCCTTTGGTGTCTTATTCTGAATTCCAACTTGCAGCAAGAGACTAATGGACTAGAAAATGCCTGGCAGAGAGCCAAATTCAGGAGGTGGTGAGTTGGGGGGCATCATTAGGAGATAACCATGTTGCAATTGTAGATTTTGATTGCAGTAGAGCCAAGAGGACCCAATCAGGATTTTAGTGCCCCTTTATATTAGTCTCTGTACAAAAGTGTGCCCCCAGACCACAAAGAGCTTGTAAGTGACCCACAAGGCTGTACATCAACATTTAATAGATGAAGTAAAAAGTTAAGTAGATAAAGTCTTCGCTGTCCCCATTGCCCCTCAGCCTAGCCATCCTGACTTGGCTGCCCTCTCTCAGACATTGCTTGAAAATCAAAGGAACAGTGTCCTTCCTGTTGTGTTCAGGCAGGGAGGCCTGCACTTGGTTGGCGTAGGTAGTCCAGTGTTATACTAGCAAAACTATAGCCACAGGTTGTACTGGCAAAACTGGGCTTTTGCCTGAATAGTTTATTCCTGCCAATCCCTCTTCCCCAACCCCCAAGGGCAAAATAAACTGGCCGAAGTGCAGTTTTGCTGGTATAACCACATCTTCACGGGCTTCTGCTTGAACAGCTCCGCCAGGCAGGGATCACACCTCTTACCCCCTCCTGTCTGGCACAGCTTTGCCATCAGAAGTCTGTAGGGTAGACCTGACCTCTTGTGTGTAAGGGGCAGCATGGGAGGAGGCACAGAGGTGGTTTTGTGAGAAATGGACAGTGGTAGCTGGCTTTGTTGTGGAGTGGCAGGGGGGTGAAGGAAAGGCAGTGATAAGTAGGCAGAGTTAGGGACTTGAAGAGCCCCTGAACCAGTTCTTTTTTGTTCATTGCCTTGTCTCGTCAACATTGGATAAAGAGCTAAATCTTCTTACATGCTTTAAATGGCCCTATACGCAGCCCTGAGACTCGCTGGCTTAGGTGTGAGGTGGGTACTGTGCGTAATGCAGAAACCACAGGGGTGATTGGTTCTTATGTGCACAAGGGCTAAGTGGTAGTCGCCCTGTCTGTTGGGCACCCATTGATGATACTGTTGCAACTAACGTTTTAGGCTACAGTATACTTACTGTCAAAGGAGAGCTGTGCAGAAGCACGTTGTGAAAGAAGGGAGCTGCCAGTAAACTGGTTAGCCGGCTGTCTTTGTGTCTAATAAAACAGAACATCTTGTTAAGGAATCAGAGGCGTCTTGTAATTCCTCAAGTATAAACTGGTCTTGCTTGTTAAAACCTGTGCATGCTCCTAATTCTCAAAGCTTGGGCAGATCAAGCCTCATGCTGAAGAATATCAACAGCAGCATATCCTCTCAAGAGACTTTATTTAGTACTCGCTCCCTTGCAAACGGTATCCAACAATAGAAACAGAGCTCAGTAGCCAGGAAAACTCCCATAAATATTTCTCTAACGTTTATATCCAGTGCACGCACACTCTGTGTCTCTGCCTCCCTCACGTACACAGAGAGTTACAAAGCTTTCTGGTTTGCTGGAAGAGAGGGTGCTCCAGGCCGTGCTCTTGTAGAAGTGGAGGGATAGCTGATACTTACGAGAATGTGGCCTCTTACACAGTGGTTCCCCTTCAACAGATGTCTGGAAAGCAGACAAGTTAGACTTCATTTTATTGGTGATGTCTGGCTTTCCTTCCCCGTAAAGATTATCTGGAACTCCTTTGCAGACTTCTCCTTGGAAATCCCTGATTTGGGGGTGGGGGGTGGTGTCAAAATGGAGTCTAGCTACATTCTGGGCCTAGAGTGATTAAGCTCCGGAGGACACAGAGGGTAGCAGAGTATCAACACACACCGCATGTCAGTGGAAACCCTTTTCCTATTGCGTGACTAGTGTGAACAACCCATACAGAGAATTCCTGGCCAATTTTCTGGCCTCTAATATTCAGTGCTCTTGAAAGTGAGTGACTTAAATAGCGCAGGCTGGAGCTAGGCAGTGTGCAAATGGGTGCTGTCCAGCCTTCTCAACACAGCTGTGCTGCCTGCATCTCAGTCCTGAGCCAGCTGCATCCCCGCTCTTATTCTTGGAATCCTACCCTCCAGCTACTGAGTCATCACTTGCAACAGCCTCAGAGTCTTGGCCTTTCCTGAGCACAGCCTCTCAATCATGCTGACTTTCAAGTTTCATTTTTGGCACAAACACTATTTACAGTTTCGCCAGGCAGCCTTCATGTGTTTCCATGGTTATATAATAGTTCAAATGGGGGGCATATTTGTACCCTCAATTCCTTCTCTCTCCAGCAGGCGATTGGAGGATGCAGGTCCTTTATCCTTGAACAGTCATTCTCCGCTAGCTCTGTGTTGGGCACAGATGTTGAACGAGGTGCAAACTGAGACCACCAAACTCACTTCATTTGTGAGCTGACCCAGGTTTCCTGATGTGGACGTGCATTAATCTACTCTGCCATCTTGCTGTTCATCTTTTCATCCTGGCACTCCCATTCCTCCTAGGTGTCTACACCAGAGCCCGTCTGCTGATGGAGATGGTGTGGGGTGTTTCCCTTACCTGGTACCGACAGACCAATCAGCTTGCACGTTAAGGACTCCTGTTCAGAATGATGATGTTCCCCATCAGTAATACTGAGTACTTACACTGTGCTAGACATCCTCTAAATTCTGCACAAATATTAGCTTCCTTTTCCTTGAGGCCTTCTGGTTCCTTGGCTTTCATGGCTCTGTCCTCTCTTGGTCTTATCTCATTGGCTGCTCCTCCTCTCCTCTCCCCCTGTGCTTTATCTTTGGATGGCACTGTCTTTGCACAGCAATCGACTTTTTGCTGATCACTCATACATTCACCTTCCCCACCTCTCCAGCTTAGGGCTGCATTCAGTCCTACATATCTAACACTCGCTGACACATTGCCTTGGATGCCCGCCATCATCTCAAGCTCATCCTGGAGAAAAAAAGCTCCTTGCTTTCCCGCCTCTTCCCCTTTCTCCACTGCTGTCACCACCGCCATCTGTCTCAGTGCTCAAACTTGCAACCTTGAAGTCATCTGTGACTCCTCTTCCCCATACATTCACTCATCTTTTCATAAACACCAATGCTGAAAATACAGCTCACCATTCCGTGGCCCAGTACAATGCCACACTGCACTGATTGTATTCATTTCGGGTGACTCTGGTGCCTTCTATCTGAGGATCTCAGAGTGCTTTACAGATATTAATTAACAGCCTCAACCGGTGGGATAAGTATCGTCTCCATTACAGAGAAGAAAACTGAGATCTGGAGTGACTTCCTGTACCTCACGCAGGAGTAAGTGGTCTGGAATAAAAGGAGATCTCCATCACGTACTCTAACTAGACTCTATTTACTGAATTTTATGCCTTTCCCTGGAGTGCAGCACTTTGGCTGCTGATGCCCTTGACCTCAGAGCGTTAAGCTTGCAGTTGCATGTGCTTTGGAAGCCCTGGAACACAAGTGCTGAGGCCAACAGAAGATTTTCCCTGAACTTCTTCGCCCAGACTCCAACATGTTCCTGCCTCTCTCCTGCAGGATTCCCCTGCCCTCAGCCAGGTCAGTTGCAGTCTAGCAGGACAGCGATGGTTTCACACAGTATCTGAATGTTCTGAGTTGGTCTTAAGTGTCTGAAATTGCACAGTATGAAACAAGACAAACCAGCTCAGGCCCATGAAGACTCTTGGGACCGTAGCATGGTAGTGGAAGAAAGCCTTAAAGTAGACCTTTGAAAACCTTAGCCTCTGTCCCACAGGGAGGAGGCACGTAACTGGATTCTGGGCGTCCCCTTCTGGGGTCCAGCTGTTTCCTTTAGAGGCTTTGAAGTCCTGCATGAACTTTTCCTACGGCAGCAGAGCTTAGGGAGGCAGCATGAGCTGGCTATATAAAACATTCCTTGTGTAAACACTTTCTTTGCAGCCTGGCCTGTCTCTGGAGGGAGATAAGGAAGGTGTGAGTGACTAAGTATGCTGGCTTTGAAATGCAGTCCTGTTTTCAGCCTGGAACTGCAGTGTGCTCTCAAGGTAAAGGTCACCCAGCCAATGGTGTGCTCTTTAATTTCTTGTTAGTTGGACCTTTTCTGCCCGGCTGTGTGCAATGGGCTCTGTAGTTGTCAGTCTCACAAGTGGCAGTGTGCCTTTGTTTCCCCCCTTATGTGGTGCAGAGTACCGGGGAGTGCTTGGTCTTTTACAGCTGCTTGGAGGCACAAGGGCCCTGTCCCAAGGGGTTCACAAGAGAAAGGAATCTCTTGCCTTCTGTTCCTGATCAGAGTCAGGGTTGCCTTCAGCCTGAGGTTCCCCCAGTGTCTGGCTGTGTCACAGATAAGGTTTCTCCAGTATATTCCCATCTTGAAAGAATGACCACCAGCAATTACCAGAGAGCTTTGCAGCAGCATGAGGATTATTGCAGAGACCCACTTCTGTGTGCCCAGTAGAGTCTGTTTGTCTGCCCTGCCCTGCTTACGTCAGGACTGTGGGGAAACCAGATACTTGATCTAGCCCAGGGGCTGGGTCAAGGTATGTTTCCCACTTTGAACTTTAGCGTCCAGAAAGTGGGGACCTGCATGTACCCTTCCAAGCTTAATTCCTAGCTTAGATCTGATAGCGCTGCCACCAACCAGAAATTCCAGTGTGTGGTACACTCCCTGTCCCCCAAAACCTTCCCTGGGGGACCCAAGACCCAAACCCCTTGGGTCTTAAAACAGAGAGAAATAAACCATTCCCCCTCCTTACCCCTCTCAGACTTTCCCCTCCCTGGGTTACTCTGAGAGATACACTGATCCAAACTCCTTGGATCTTAAAACAGAGAGAAATTAACTTTTCCCTCCCCTCCTTTCCCCCCACCAATCCCTGGTGAGTTCAGACCGAATCCCCTTGGGTCTTAAACAAGGAAAAAAATCAATCAGGTTCTTAAAAAGAAAGCTTTTAATTAAAGAAAGAAAAAAGTAAAAATTATCTCTATAAAATCAAGATGGAAAATGTTTACAAGGTATTCAGCTTATATAGACTAGAGGGACTCCCTCCCCTTTAGCCTAAGATACAAGTTACAGCAAACAGAGGTAAAAATTCTTCCAGCAAAATACACATTTGCAAGTTAAGAAAACAAACATAAGACTAATCTGCTTTTTCTAGCTAGTACTTACTATTTTGAACATGAGAGACTGTTTTAGAAAGATTGGAGAAAGATCTGCTTGCACGTCTGGTCCCTCTTATCCCCAAGAGTGAACAATGAACAGCACAAAAAGCACAAACAAAAACTTCCCTCCACCAAGATTTGAAAGTATCTTGTCCCCCGATTGGTCCTCTGGTCAGGTGTCAGCCAGGTTTACTGAGCTTCTTAACCCTTTACAGGTAAAAGAGACATTAACCCTTAACCATCTGTTTATGACAGGCTGTCTTTGAAGAGATTATTGAGGAGTTAATGGATGTTTGAGCAGTAACTCCTTGTGGGGAATTTATTTCAGGGGGACACTTGAATCAGAACACTTAGAAAAATCCATATTGTGAGCCATAGGGCAGACCTGAGTGCTGATGCACGCTATGCTCTGGACTAGTTCTGTCCCTCTCAGACCCCAGAGAGAAGAAGAGGTTCGGACTGTGCACTCCTCTATGGGACTTAATGGTTTCTTGTCTAGCAGGAGCAAACTCCTACTGCTGGGATAAGCCACCTGGCTTCCCCATTCCTAGTTAGTAGAAGAGAAGGTCTTTTTGCAGTGACCAAAGCAACTTCCCATGTTCTTTGGAAGAAGCAATGGTCATTTTTTGGGGAGAGGTGAGGGGGAGAATGAGGTGGGTGCCAAGGAGATTGAAGGGGAGGAGGTCATAGTAATTGAAATACAGACTGCTGAGGGCATGGAGTGGGCTGATAGGGGCATGGAGTTTTAACTGTGTGGCTAGAGAGGAAAGGTCAGTCTTCAGAATCTTGGGGCGGGGGGATATGCAGGATTTAGACATGGGACAAAGAAGAGTGAAAAAGCTGTTTTAACCACAAGCCCATCCTTCCTCTGGCATCTGTCTGTATGGTGCAGCCCAGGTTGGCCGGGGTTCGTTATTTCAGCTGAGCCTCCATTTCTTGCCAGCCTGGCTTTGAACCAACAGGTTAGTGAAAGTGGGGGCCCAGGGCTTGGGGAAGAGGGCATTCACCTGACCAGAGCTCAGCACTGCAGGGAGCCAAGAACGTAGGCTTAAAAACAAAAATCCGCTAGCCAGAGCCCTTCCCCCTGCTTCCAGGGTTTCATTTCTGAAAACAGCTGGGCAGCTAACCCCAGGCCAAGCCAGGGGGAGGAGTAAAGGGCAATTGAAATCAAGCCAGCTCCACCTTTGATCCTGAAATAAGGGCTTCATCCCTGGAGGCACAGTGGCCCCCTCCCCACCTCACTGGGGCACATGGTCCTGTCTCATCCCACTGCACCTTCCCTACGTGAGGCTCTCCTCACTGGCTAACCTGCCTCCCCTGCCCAGCCTTCTTCATTGGCCATCTTTCCCTGCATCATAGGGTGTGCTAACTAATACGGAGCAGTGAGAAAGAACACCTTTGGCTAAAAACAAGCCTTGACTAATGTGCTGCTCTGTCCAAAGTGCACCTAGCTTTAGCAAAGTATTTAATTAGCCTCCACAAACTTCTTTTCTTTGCCTGCAGATTGTAGTGATCTCAGCCTAAGAAGCCCTGGAATGTGATCCCTTCTGAGGACATGCTCAGTTGAGACGTAATGACATTGAATCATAGAATATCAGGGTTGGAAGGGACCTCAGGAGATCATCTAGTCCAACCCCCTGCTCAAAGCAGGACCAATGCCCAGATAGATTTTTACCCCATTTCCCTAAATGGAATCCCTCAAGGATTGTAGTCACAATCCTGGGTTTAGCAGGCCAATGCTCAAACCACTGAGATATCCCTCCCCCTGGGGTGCAACAGAATGTAGTAAGAAGAGCATGGAATGGATTTTATTAACATTATTGAACTGCTTGTGAATGATTTTGTGACTATAGATATTGGTGCCTTCTTTCTCTGAATGTCATTGAGAGTGAAAGTCGCTGGATTTGTGTCTGGTCACTTTGACACTTATTTTCTCACAAGGGAAATCAAAAAGTCACTAAATCTAGTGACAAAGTCGCCAAGGTGGCAACACAGTGACCTAGGCAGCTTTCTAATAACCTTGGGCCTTGCTTGGGCTTTTCTCTCATTACAAATGTTGACCTTATTAGTTAAAGGGCAACTCTGAAGTGGTGACAGAGCTATCTGATTATGTCTGCCACAGTGCTCAGTACATGGGGGCAGGCGGTGCAGTTTCAGTACAAATGACTTTGGTCCAATGGTTTTGATCACATTAAAAAGAGGGATTAAATGAACATGAGCCTGAATTAAGTAGAAGGCCTGGTGTGTGGTTTCCATTGAGCAAGGGATGGTCAGGGCAAGAGGATGTGGGGCAGAAAGAGAGAGTGTGCTTTGGTTCCATGGCTATATGCAAAGCCTGGTGTGGAGCAGGGGGCCACATAGTCTGCAGCGTGACAGGTTGTTGCTCTTCTCTGCCTCCTGGACCCTGGAAGGGAAACAGCATCTTCATCCCTCTTCCCTGCAGCCTTGCCCCTCAAGCTGCCATCTGCACAGCAGAGAGAAGAGCAAATGATCCAGTCTTGCCCACTGGACCCAGCACTCCCTGTCCT
This sequence comes from Gopherus flavomarginatus, assembly GCF_025201925.1. Classification (NCBI taxonomy): domain Eukaryota; kingdom Metazoa; phylum Chordata; order Testudines; family Testudinidae; genus Gopherus; species Gopherus flavomarginatus. The sequence goes on along the minus strand of NC_066622.1, from coordinate 24,743,261 downwards.
TCCACGCATCTGAGGGCGGAGAGGGAATCTAGCCTTGGAGGCTGTATGGTCATTTGAGAAATCTGCTGGGCGGAATTTGATGATGGTTCTGCTCTCCCTGTGGGAGCTGTGCTCCCGTGAAACAGCAGCTCACTGGAGTTGAGGACTGCTGTCACTTAGCAACTGGGCTAGGATTGTGCTTTCAGCAGAGGTGGGACACATCTCAGGCAAAATGAAGGGTTCCAGCATCCCTGACTGCAGAGGTGCCCTGTGGTCAGTGAGGGTTTGGAGACTTTGTGTTTAGAGTGGCCAAGATTTTAGTTCTGAGAACTGGAAATTGCCCTGACAGTCCCTCCCCGCCATGGCTGCTTTGCTTCCTGCAGCGAAGTATTGAGGCTAATGCAGTTTGGTGCATGCACCCCTCCCCTAATCGCTGCTGTTTGTGACTGTTGATAGCTGTAAAGCCGTAGTGACTGCAGCAGTGCAAGTGATGGCAGGGCACTCTCTAGCTTCCCACCTCGCTCCTCCCAAAGCTGCAACGTTCCTTTGCCATAACTGCTTAAAGAACCTGGAACAGGGACCAAAAAGCCACTGCCTGTTTGTGCCTGAGAAACGCCAACGTTGGTCGGCGGTTGTTTTGCTCTCAGGCTCGTGCTGAGCTCTGTCCCCAGCTGCTCTCAGCACTGCTTTGGGGAAGTTGCAGTCCAAAGATTTCATGCTCCTAGGGCTTGGACAGAGCCAATGGCCCTGAAGTTTGTTTTCTGGATCAGGAGCCTGCAGCTAGAGGACTTTGTGCTTTCCACAAGGGAAGTTGCTTGAAAGTGCTGAGCCTGTGCAACCAGGCAGGGAGGCCTCTACCCTTCTGATCCTCCTCCAGGTGGGTGTCGTGCAGGTTCTGCCTGCACAGTGGGGGATTGCACCCTAGCACAGGTGTTAGGGTGCTGTGCTGGCAGAGATGGGGTGGGGGATATGTGCCAGGTTGCATTAGATTGTAAGTAATTGGGGGCAGGGATTCTGTAATGTGCCACAAACACCTACAGGAGCTGCTACTGAAAATGAGGGTTGCGCAAGAGTCTCCTGTTCCAAACCAGGTATGCACTAGGAGCTCTCATGCAGTGGAGTTCCTGTTCCCAGTGGTGATTCTGCACCAGCCCACCTAGCTGCCCATTTTTACCTATTATGCTCCCTTCCCCCACCTCACAAGGAGCTCTCTTGCTGTACCCAGGAGGTGAGCTAGCCTACCCTGGAAGCTAACCTGTGAGCACCATGGTGGCAGGTAATGGGAAGTAATGCTGATGTGTTTCCCTTCTTGATCTCCTGTAGCAAGGAACCCACGATGTCTCACAGCAGCACTGTTTTCATAGACTCTAGGATTCATAGACTCTAGGACTGGAAGGGACCTCGAGAGGTCATCGAGTCCAGTCCCCTGCCCTCATGGCAGGACCAAATACTGTCTAGACCATCCCTGATAGACATTTATCTAACCTACTCTTAAATATCTCCAGAGATGGAGATTCCACAACCTCCCTAGGCAATTTATTCCAGTGTTTAACTACCCTGACAGTTAGGAGCTTTTTCCTGATGTCCAACCTAAATCTCCCTTGCTGCAGTTTAAGCCCATTGCTTCTTGTTCTATCATTGGAGGCTAAGGTGAACAAGTTTTCTCCCTCCTCCTGGTGACACCCTTTTAGATACCTGAAAACTGCTATCATGTCCCCTCTCAGTCTTCTCTTTCCAAACTAAATAAATCCAATTCTTTCAGCCTTCCTTCATAGGTCATGTTCTCAAGACCTTTAATCATTCTTGTTGCTCTTCTCTGGACCCTCTCCAATTTCTCCACATCTTTCTTGAAATGCGCTGCCCAGAACTGGACACAATACTCCAGTTGAGGCCTAACCAGCGTAGAGTAGAGTGGAAGAATGACTTCTCATGTCTTGTTTACAACACACCTGTTAATGCATCCCAGAATCACGTTTTCTTTTTTTGCAACAGTATCACACTGTTGACTCATATTTAGCTTGTGGTCCACTATGATCCCTAGATCTTTCTGTCATACTCCTTCCTAGACAGTCTCTTCCCATTCTGTATGTGTGAAACTGTCGCAAACCAGCAGCGCACAAGAAGGCCGGGGCATGTCAGAGTGCGAAACCGTCATTTCAGAGTCATGTGCTGCTCCACTCTCTTGCTGCATGTTCGGGTCTCTTCTCCCACTCCTGGGTCTGTGCCCCTGCCCTCCCAGGGTTCACAACCTGGAACTTGCTCATTGCCAACTCCTCTTCTCAGCTCCCTTTCTCTCTGCCATCAATGGTCACTCCTCATGTTTTCCTCCTTCCTATACCAGCACTCCTCTGTCTCGTTCTGATGTCCTGTAACAGCTGAAACCCTCAGATCCTCACCCATGAATCTCCTTTAGCCCCTCCTTTGCTGGCCTTCTCACTTGACCCTCTGCCAGCTTTAGTTGTCACCTCTTGCCCTGGCCCCTTATATCCTCCCTCTCCTCTGGATCCTGTCCTGCCTCTCAGATATCTCTTCTCTCCATTTCTAGGGAAAATGGCCTCATGTGATCTCTGGTGGTTGTATCAGCCGTATCATTTTCCAGCTCCCTTTTCTGGTTAAAAGTTCTGCTATCACTTTTCTGGCCGTGTGTCCTGGCTCAACCTACTTCTTCACTGCAAAGTTAGCTCAAGCTCTTATTCCAGTGTTGCATCTCCCTAGCCCCTCTTGTGCCCACACAAAATGTCCTCTCACCAGAGTTGATTGGTGCTTTAAACTCAAGCTAGCTGGCCCACCTGGGGCAGAAGCTAGAGCTTGGGTGCTGCTTTTTCTCAGGCTGGTAACCTGCCCACCTTACAGTGAGGATACAGGCTAAATCATCAAGTTCTAATATTCCTCCAGCACCTTCTCACAACTCCCCCCTGTACCTAGAAGGACAAACAAGTTCTCCCCCAATTCACAGTAACTCAGACATGGCTTTGGAGTTTGGCTTCATGCATCCAGGCTAGGCTGACTTGGGTGCTGATCACCTGAGTTAATGCTGCAGTGCCTGTCTTTTGATTCTCTCATTCCCCGCTGCCACTCTGACCTTGCAGCCATCAAACCTTGCAGCTTCCTTGTCCTCTGATCTGCTCTGCTCTGGGAAGCATTTTGTGATTATGGAAACAAAAGACTATTTAAAAGCACATTTTCTTGTGTGACACTTAATGGAACATGATTATGACATTACCAGGGCCTGCTTCAACTAGACATGATTTGCATCTAATTTGCATGCCAATTGCATAGTGTCACAGGAATTGAATCCCATCAAAATGCTTCTTAGATTAAGAAAACAATGTTCAAATTATGAGAAACAGCAGATTAGAAGCTGGCAGGTTCGTGTAGAATTTCTCTTCTATTAGCTGTTCTCCTTAGCACCTATTAGCTCTCCCTGGAATGGCAGGGCTGCCTCAGAATAGCTATTCCACATTCTGGTTCCTCGGTGGCATATGTTTCTACCCCTTGTGTCTGGCACTTGGTATGGGGTTCACAAAGATATTTAGGGGCCTAACTCTCATTGAAGTCAATGAGAGTTAAGTGCCTAAGTATTAGTGAAGAGTTTCCAGTTTAACATGGAGGTTACCTTTTATTTTTCATTCTAAATGTAATGCAAATCAGACTGGGTGATTTTCTGCAGCTAATGAACCTCCTTCTGTTTGGCTCATTGAAGCACGCTTGCTTTCTACGCCAGGGATTTTAGGGTTCTTCATCTTGTGACTTCAGTAGCTGGACATTGCCCTAGGACTTAGGACATTGGACTCTGAATATTGGTCATTTGAGTTGGATGCTGGAGTTGGACACTACAATGAGTAGGGTTTTTGTTGTAAACCTATTAAGGGAGTTGTTTGCCAGAAGAGCTGTTTTGGGGGCCAGTTCCAATGCTTATTGGTCAGCACTCTGCCTGGCATATGGGAAACACGGCTCATTTCCCAGTCCTGCTCTTGCTCTTCACGTTGGCCCACTGGCTTAGTGATTAGTGTTCTGTACATCCATGCACACAGCTGGGTACAATTCCCTGTTGTGTTCTCTCCCCTGACAAGGGCTGTGCCCTCATCCTCTGCAGGGTGGCTTGTGTGTGTAGCGATGCTCAACCACACCCTCTCCAGATTGACTGGCTGGCACTGAAGTGCTCAGAATGGAGTCCCATTAACCACGGGATAACAACTGCAACTTGGCTCTAATGGTCCTGTGCAGAGCAGAGAGCACAGGGATCATGTGCTCTCATCTGCTCATGTTCATGTGCCCAGTGGCTCAGTCCCCTCCACAAAGAGCTTACAGTGGGGGAGCGAGAGGGGCAAAGGGCATGAGGCGAGGAGCACAACAAATAGGCAGTGTGGTCCTGTTGGCGGCTGGCCAGTTCCAAATGCATTGAGTGGCTTTATTTTTAATTAGAAACTATTCCCAATTGCCTCTAGCCCTGGCTATTTTTATCCATGTGGGTATCACAATACAAGTGATTCTTCAGTAGGGATTTGAATGCAGAGAGCAGAGGGGCCTTAGAAATCCGCTCAGGAAGGGCTCCTTGGAGGAGGAGGAGGAGGATTTCCCCTCTCACATATTTTGTGAACAGCCTCATCTCTCCTGCCTGGGATTCTGGGAATGTTTCAAAGTCAGGCATATCTGAGATGCTCCTGGCTGTTGCTGTTTAATTTGGTCCCCATGGCAGCTGCCTGGCTTGGAGTGTGGGTAGGGGCAGGATAGTTTTTATTTAAAGCTTGATGTGCCAGCACCAATGGGGTTGTGCGTTGCTTCTCTAAACAGGAAGTCTGGTTGGCTGCAGCATCAATAGATTAGACAGGAGACAGATCCCAGAGCAAGCTGCTACATAGGAGGTGGTGATGTGTGGTTCCAGAGAAACAGCGGGATTCCTAGGAAAGGGAAAATAAGACAAGGCAATGACAGCAGTTTAAAATATCCTCTGATGTGCAACCTGGGGCTTCCACGTTCCCTGGGTCTGTGCTGCAACAAACAAGTATACAAACAAGCTGAAATAACTGGGGATTCTGTATTCAATCTTGCCGGGGAGGGAAACTCCACCTTGGATGCTGCCTGGCTGTTCAGAGGCCAGGCTGGGTAATAGGGGCTGTGAGACTGGGACTGCCGCTAGGCTGTGGGGGGGGGGGGGGCAGTGGGGCTGGGAGTGCCGCCGGGCTGTGTGGGGGCAGTGTGGGGCAATGGGGCGAGGACCTGGCTTGGAATGCCATCTATTGCACGTGTTGGGAGACTGCCCAACTGGAGGCATTAAACCTTTCACATCTGACCACTGGAGACCGGCTGTTTTGTATTGTAACCCCAGTGCCATTCATATTTGCTCATGCTGGAAAACAGCAAAGTCTGAGACTGCCCCTCTCCCCTCCTCCTCTTTTCCCTGCTGTCTGAATGGCACTTGAAACTGAATTCAGACTGCCCTCTCCAGAGCAGGACCTTCCTTCCTCCCTTTATGCCCTCAGCAAGAATTTACTCCTTCTCTCCCTCCCCCTCCCAGGTTGTCCCTCTTCTCCCTTGACTCCCCCTTCTCCTTGCTGAGAATAACCGCTCCCTGTTTTCTCTCTCACCCAGGGACAGCAGGCTTGGCTGCCCTTTCTGCCACCTGCCCAGCAGCAGCCAGGAGAGTGGTCCCTCTCCCTCGTCCCAGGTGAGCGGGGAGAGAAAGACTTTTAACTAGAAAAAAAATCCTTGTCAGCTGGCACTAGCCAGAGGCGTGGTCAGGACGAAGGGGTCAAGGGCCAGAGGTCAGGCAGGGCCGGTGCAGCTCACCCTGCCTGTGACCTCCATGGAGCTCAGGTAAATATTGAATGATGCAGCATGCCAGAGAACTTGGCATCCAAGGGCTTGAATCAGCACAAACCATACCTGTGCTTTGGGAACAGTGATGGAGGAGAGCCGCGTCCTTTCTGTGAGAGCAGAGTTCGCTAGCAAGGGGAGAATGGCTGGACCTGCCTGTGGGAAGCCGGGCTGACAGTGACTCCAGGAGGCGAGGGAGACTCAGGGCTTCCAACGTCTGCTTTTTATTAAGCATAACAGTAGGTTACATGTAGTGCTGGGGTTAGTGCAGCTGTGGCCTAGTGGATTGTGCCATTACGGCTTGGGTCTGGGAGTGACCAGGTTCCATTCCTTGCTGTGTGATGTTGGTCACGTCTCTTCCCCTGTCTGTGCCTCGGTTGTCATGTCTGTAAAAGGAAGACACATTTCCAAAGTCCTCTGAGAGCCACAGATGCAAAGCACCGGTCGAAGGCCTTGTACTAGCATTGCAGGCAAGCCTTGGCTTCCCAAGGTCCCGGAAGGCCAGGGAAACCTTTTGAAAATCTGGATTTTCAAAAAGGAGAAATGTTGGCTTGATAAGTATGGAAAACATGCAGGCTTGAATCCTGCCCACAGAGCAGATCCAGGGCAGGGACCTCTCCTAAGGCAGCATGGTGCGCTGTGCACGTCCACATCCCTCCTTACTCCAGGGGGAGCTGCACTGGACACCCGAACTGCCAGGGAGCAGGTTTGGTGCCAGCCTGAGCAGTGACTCTAGGACAGGCTGCCAGGTCCGCTGTGTTGGTTTTATAATCTGCTGCTCCGATGAACCAGACTTTCAGCAGATGCCTCGATGTTTTCCTTAGCAATGGACTTGTTTTCTGGCCCAGGAACACAGTGGTCTCTGAAACAGGCTCCCCATCCCATTGGCCTTGGTAGCTCTCTCCATTCTTTCCATTCCCCACAAGGCCTTGGGCTTTCCTGCCTTGCAGAGCTGCTGCGCTGCTTCTTACTCTTGTAGGTTAGACTCCTGACCCTAGTGCTCTAGAGATGGCAGTAACTGGGGCCTATAAGGCCTACTGCTAAAACTAGCTGCATTGCAGGATGGTGCTTTGATGTTGCAGCTCTGGCGGGAGCTGGGATTCTCAAGCTTGGGTGGGAGGTCGGCTTGAGAGCCTGAGCTCCAGCCCAAGCGCTAACAGTAAAGCACGGTCTGTGCAGCTATTTTTAGTGCACTAGCACAAGACACACTAACACACGTGTGGACCCAGGCTGGGAGGCTTATTCCCAAATGCAGTGTAGACATACCCTGAGCATTCTCACTCCGACTCCTGTGTCTAACCCACCAGACTGCAGTGCCCAGCAGTCAAATAGATCTCAAGAGAGTCCACCTTCAGCTGTAACATTAGGATTAACAGAAATCCTGGTTTTAGAAAATGTTTTATCTTTGAACTGGTTCAGCAAGATTCTGATACCCTCCCTGGTGATGGGTAGCACCACTGCACAAGCCATCCCATTGCCTCTGGTTAGTCTATTGGGGGACTACTCGACTTCAGTATTAAGTGGATCAGAGCCTGACATATCAGCACTTGCAGGCAGCTGTCCTTTGAGGTGGAGAGACTTGGGGGGCAGGAAATGGGAGGTGGGAGAGGGCCAGAATGCAGCATGCAGAGCACATAGTGTTATGAATTTTTTCGTGGTCCTTGTCTAGGGTGCTCTGCATAATTCCTGGGTGGTTCCGCCATTCGTGAGCAATGAGATCATCTCAGAAGCAAGATAGTAAAAAATCTGTGTACCACCCTATCACATTTATATCTCTCCTCCCAGCCCACCCCGCCCCCTCTCCCTCCGCAACTCTCAGTATTATATCTCACTTGGTCCATTCCCCTACATGGGCACTGAGGCAGAAAGGCAGTGCAGGAATGCCCTATATGCTAATCTCTGGGGATTTTTCTATTTTTAAATATCCCGAATGATGAGGCTTCCACAGTTTCTTTACACATCCGCCTCCTACAGCATTTCTCTCAATGAATGATTATCTTCACAAAGCCCAAGATACACACACTAGTGATTTATATAGATTGAAGCCACTGGTAAGTACTGGCTCTTGTGGGTCAGAGATAGATGGTTGTTAGGGTGGGTAGAGTGAATTTTCATATAAATATTATCATTAATGGAATATGTAAACTCTTCAAGCTAATCATGGCTCTATGAAACTTGCCGTAGGTATTTCCAGTTTTCCTAATGTTTTTGTTCTTTAATGGTAACAGCGTAGTCATATAATTTGCATAATGGCTTCACAATAGAGATGGAAAACCCATGGAATGAAATCCTGGCCATGCTGAAATCAGTGGTAGACTAGACTAACCAGGACCAGGATTTCACTCATGATCTCTCCCCTAAGGTGCCTACAAACTAATACAGTTACTAATTCAATTGCTAGAGGAAGAGCTGGTAGTATTAAGGTTGCCTGCAGGGCTGGTTCCAGCTTTTTTGTCGCACCATATAGCGAAGGGGGGGAAAGGAGATTGAGCTGCTGCCAAAGTGGAAGACACAGAGTGAAGAACTCAGCACCAATTTGCCACCGAAAACTCAAGCAGAGCATTTGAGCTGCCACCGAAGACCCGAATGCGCCTTCCCAATAATGGACGGAGAGCTGCCCCTTTCTATTGGCCGCCCCAGACACCTGCTTCCTTCGCTGGTGCCTAGAGCCAGCTCTGGTTGCCTGACACTTCCCATTATAAGACCGCTTTTCAGTTGTTTATAACTTTGCCAAACTGAAATCATTTGGGCTGAAATTTCGATGCTGGGTGTGTACTTCAGGTGGAATTTTACTTTGTAAGCTTTCAGCCATTGTATTGTTTCATAGAGTTTAAGCCAGAAAGGATCCTTAGATCATCTAGTCTGACCTTTTGGCTATCACAGGCCGTTAAATTTCATCCAGATAATCCTGTATTAAACCCAAAGACTTTAGTCACAGTACAGCATTTTAGTCTTCAGGAGCCTAAACTGTGCGTCACAGGCAAAGGTCACGAGAGACTAATGCCTGAGGCCCCTGCAGTGACAGGGTCTTGATTAAGTGAGTTATGCCCAGATGCTCCCAGCAAGCAAACTATGCCTCATACTATGGGGAAGGTGCCTGCCAATCTGACCTTGTGTAGAGTCATCAACATTGAATGACTGCTCCTTACTGCAACAATAGGTTTTCTACCAGTAGAGCTGCTGATTTTTAAATGACCCTGGTGGCTCTGTGCCAGCTTCTTGAACATAGTCACTCAGCAAGGAGGCAAGGCCCTTACCACCAAATGTTGTAATGCAGTGTGAAGGTCATATTCCAAAATGAAATTCACAGTACAAAGTAGAGGCCCTGAAATGGGCTTCTCAAAACACAATGGAGTTCACAGTCTGACATAGACATATCCTCAATCTGTCACGTACAGGTTTCTTTCTGACACCCATGAAATGTAGTCTGCCATCCTTGGAATTTCATGGACTAGGACAAGAGAGGACAAGGACATCTTCTGTTTCAAGAGAGCTGGATTCAGGCAAAATGCTGAGAACAATCCAAGAGGAAAACCATATATTGTACCTTGCAGTTTGGGGCCTCAAGTGCCCTGCTTTTCTATTCTAGTATATGGCCATGTGAAATAGAACCTTGAAGTACAGTAAATGAATTAAGAATTCTTCAGAGGCTTAAGGTGCTATGAAAACTCTGAAAACCAAGTGTAAGCCTTATGGAACATGAAGCACCAGGTTAAAAGAGAAATCGAGAGGCTTAATTATCTGTCACCTTTTCTACGGTTTCGGTGCTCTAGGTACATCCAGGTCATAGCCCACACAAAGTATTCCAAGTACCGCAGTATGCATCTCAACAAAACTAGGCCCCAAACGAAATCCAGACCGCTTTCAGGAATTTCAGAAAATCAGGAACTGCAGAATGAGAGTGTGGAGGATCCATTATTTCTCTCCTGTGTCAAGAGGAAATAGTTTTCCATAAACTTGAATAGGCTAGGAAGTCGATTTTATTTTATTTTAGAAGTTTAACAGGGTTCATATAGCTAACCATCCCCTGTTTTTCAGTGTGACCGTTCCATAGCCAGGTCATGAATTGAATATCAAGGAAGATTGGTCTGAGAATAAAGTTAGGGAAAAAAATATTGTTTTGTCATACTAAAAAGATTGTCAGCCTTTTTCTTTGGGAAGCTCTAGCAGGAAGTGAATGGGGTGGGAAGAGGGGAAAATGGGAATGGGAATTGGGGTTGGAGGAAGAATGAGACTGGCTGGGCAAGGAGACTGGGACTGGGAATCAGAAGGAAGGGTCTGTGCCCACTAGAGAACATTCCCTTCCAGGGGCTGGAATGGAAGCCTTGTTTCCTGAGTCTTCTCATTCCTATGCTGTCAGCAAATAACTGTGAAACCACTGGCAAAATGTGTGTCTCATCCCAGTGCTGGTCCATGTAGAGGATGACAACCTACTATTGCTATTAGCTACTCTGATAGCTCAAGTGGCAGAGGCCTGTGTGGTGGTTCTAAAGGTTCCAGCCCTACTGATTAATCATGTTAGTGTTAATATGATGCCACATGTTGGAATTTCTGGTTTTTTTTTTCTAGTTGGCTCTTTTAAAAGCCTAGAGGGTGGCAGGGAGGGGAGAGAATAAACTGGTTAGAACAGAGATGGGCAAACTACGGCCCATGGGACCGTCCTGCCCAGCCCTTGCGCTCCCAGCTGGGGACGCTAGCCCCTGGCCCCTCCCATTCTGTTCTCCTTCCCCCGCAGCCTCAGCTAGCTGTGCCGCCAGCGCTCTGGGTGGCAGGGCTGCGAGCTCCTGCTGGGCAGCGCGGCTGTGAGAGCTGCCGGCCCGCCCCAGTGCTCTAAACTGCACAGCGGCATGACTGGCTCTGGCTGGGTGGTGCGGCTGCCGGTCCTGGTGCTCTGAGCAACATGGTAAGGGGGCGGGGAGCGGGGGGGTTGGATAAGGGGCAGGGAGCAGGGGGTGGTTGGATAGGCGTGGGAGTCCTGGGGGGCCTGTCAGGAGGTGGGGGTGTGGATAGGGGTTGGGGCATTCAGGGGACAGGGAGCAGAGGGGCTGAATAGGGGGTGGGGTCCAAGGAGGAGGTGGTCAGGGGACAAGGAGCAGGGGGCAGGATGGGTCAGGGGTTATGATGGGGGCAGGAAGTGGGAGGAAGAGGATAGGAGCAGGGGACAGGCTGTTTGGGGAGGCACAGCCTTCCCTACCCGGCCCTCCATACAGTTTCAGAACCCTGATGTGGCCCTCAGGCCAAAAAGTTTCCCCACCTCTGTGCTAGAAGAACATTTTTAAGGTTGTGAAGTCAAGCACTCAAAAATTAGGAAATGCCAGAATTAAGGTTGCCTATTTAATCTTAATCCAGCCCCCTTTGTGCATTGTGATGTGGTCTTTAATTACATGATCTCACACACCTTTTTTTCCATGGGACCTCTGTAGAGAGGGTCCTCTGAGAGAGACATAGAGCTGACCCATGATCTCACCGGGCTCAGTAGCAAAACTCCCATTGACTTCAAGGAGAGTAGGATAGGGATCTTCCATCAGGGCATCTATCCAGAAAGCGGCCTCTCGGCCTTAGTCAACTCTGCAACCAGCATCTCTGCTAGTAGGGTGACCAGACAGCAAGTCTGAAAAATTGGGACAAGGGGTGGGGGGTAATAGGAGCCTATATAAGGAAAAGACCCAAAAATCGGGACTGTCCCTATAAAATCGGGACATCTGGTCACCCTATCTGCTAGTGAAGTTGAAGCATGGGAGCAGGAGCAGCAGGGAGGGTTGGCTTCTTTTGCTTCAGGAATCCAGTCCTCTGCTGACTGTGTCAATCTGCTCTTGCTTGGCTGGAGTCTTTTGTGGGGAGGCCTATCTCCCCCTAGGGTGACAGACAGCAAGTGTGAAAAATCAGGACAGGGAATGGGAGGGTAATAGGAGCCTATATAGGAAAAAGACCCAAAAGTCAGGACTATCCCTATAAAATCGGGACATCTGGTCACCCTATCTCCCCCTGCCATGCTGGCTGCTCAGTAAATTGACCCCTGTAATTTCAGATGGAATAATCTGCAGCACTCACACCAGAAAGATTCAGAGAATACAAACCACAGCCATTTGTTTTCACTGGGGGTACCGGGTGGGGAATGAGGGAGGATTGCTTTCTCTCCTGTACAGCTGCTCTCGATGTGGATTTCACTTTCTTCCTTGCAGTAAACTGCCCATCTGCAAATCTCTCCTCTCCCTCCATTCCCGCATCAGTTTGTGCTGTTTGTTCTTGTTCTCAGTGGAGGGAGCAGGAGAGAAGGAGCTGGGTACACCCTCTGGGTGTCTAGAGCCCTGCCCATATTTTTTGGAGACCTGCAGTGTTTAGGATTTTGTGTGTGTGGCTGCCTACTTTATCCTTTGTAAATGTTTAAGCACACATGCTACTGAAACAATGGCTAGTTAGGAGACTCTGGGGCAACAGAACCTTCGCTCACAAGGGGTGGAGTTGTGCCGAGCCCCTGAGCAAGAAGATTGTTACCCATCCTGTAACAGGTCAATCTTTGTCTCAGAATTATTTCCATTGCAAAATCTTAGGCTTAGCCCTATCGTGTCCTTGTCTGTCTCCCTCCACGTGTAAGGGTCATTGACTGGAGGCTCCATTGCTCCAGCCAAGACATCCCGGAAGAGATCTGGCACCGGACCTAGTCCTGTCAGAGAGTTTGCATAACCAGAATATGGGCAGAGAGGGAGCGCATCATGCGTAACAGGTTTGTCTGCAGAATGAGCTTTCAACATGATACTCACCTAGTATGTAACTGACACTGACCTCCTTCCGAATTACTTTCTCCTCTCTCTCTGAGTTATTCGTATGTGTGCACGCACAGAATAGGGTTTCGTAGTTCTAGGGCGACCAGATGTCCCGATTTTATAGGGACAGTCCCGATATTTGGGGCTTTTTCTTATATAGGCGCCTATTACCCCCCACCCTCTGTCCTGCTTTTTCACGCTGCTGGCTGGTCACCCTATGTAGTTTAGAGATGCCCCATTTTTCCCGAGCCACAGTTTGCAATCTCACTGCTTGTGATGAAAATGCCTCTTCTTTATTATAAACCATGGGACACATTTGTAACATCTGATATTTGTGTTTCAGGCCTCGGTGGCAACACTGAGATAACACCTATTCCTGGTAGACCGCATGTAGTCTATTTCCATTCCCAACCCTAGCATTTGGAACTCGGGAACTAGCCACATACCAGCTGGTACAGATGAAAGACACATTGCAATGCTGGCCCAGCCTAACCCAGCATTCTTCTTGACCACGGGCTCTGTTCCCTGTACGGGCTGGCAGGCTGGTCTGGTCTTGCTTCACAATTTCCCCCCTTAGTCAGTTGTAAACAGAGCTTGATGGCTGCAAGCCCAGTTATTCCCTTTAGACTTCTGCAAATAACTGGATTGCTGTCACAATGACCGTTTTGGTCTGCTGAAGTCTAGTAAGTAGCTGACCTTGGGTTTGGTTCTGCAGGATCCCAAACAGTTGTGGCATTTGAATCGGCCTGGTAATGGGGCCTGGAGACAACAGGCTTGTGTATTACATCTGATGCAGGGTATTCTGGGTAACACATAAAGAGATTATCCTGAAGCAGAGCAAGCCCAAAGAGCAGGCCAGTGAATCCAAGCCTGATTCTGCTGGCCAGTGGCCCATGTCAGAATCAGGTAGCTAAACTGAACCCATTTCCACTGATTAGTGATCGCTCTTGGAAGCTAGCTGGGCTATTCCAATTAACCCATACTGGTCAGTTTCCTGATGTACTACGCTTACCAGAGCATGGTACAAACTGCCTCTGCAGACCTTTATTCAGTATTTTAAATGTTGTCTTTTGACAGCAATGGTTCTCCTTGGCGCACTCTGAGAACTGGCCTCAGAACTGTTACATCCTGCAGTGGTGTTTTTAATGTCTGCGAGTTATTTATCAGCTGCAGCATGAGATTTCTTTCACCTGCCTGTGGGGGCTGCAGCTGCTTTGTCAGCAGAACCAGAAGACCCTTTGGGCTGCTCTATCTCTTTCTTGACTGCAGGGTTGGGAATGCATGTTCTTACCTGCAGCCATTGTGGGGCAGTTTCAGGGGAAGGAGACAGGACTTTTCGGTGCTCAGAATAACCTCAGACAAATCCTGCCAGATTCCACATCAGATGTCAGCTATGGAGGGGCTCTTTCCCAGAGGAGGCCACTCCAGCAAGGAAGTAAAATTACTGAAATTTTTAGAAATTTTCAAATTCTTGGTTTGGTTTTGTTTGTTCTTTTGCCACTGACTGCAATAGAATAAATGATGGTTGAGGGTTTATTCAACTTCTTAATTTTCCTTTTTCTTTTTTTGCCATGTTGTGACTTTTCCAAAGTTGAAGAGCTTTTTGGAACCCTGAACATCATTCATTTTATTGCACTTGGTGGCAAAAAGGGAAAAAAGAAGGGAGGGAAATGAATTTTTGAAAATGTAAAGTTTAACACTATAGACAATCAATGTAGCCAACTATTACAAACTGATTTACTGACAGATTGCAAAAGGTAATTGTAAGTGGGAACTAGTCATCCAAAGGGGGCGTTTCTACCATGGTCTTGCAGCAATCTGTTCTTGGCCCAGTGCTATTCAATAGCTTTATCAATATCTGGAAGAAAACCTATAATTATTACTAGTAAGGCGTGGAGATGATACAAACTTTGGTGGAGTGGTAAATAATGATGGGGACAAGGTTATTTTTACACCATGACCTGGCTTGCTTGGTTGTTCATCTGAACAACATACATTTTAATATTGACAAATGCACAATTGTACACCTGGGAGCAACGGACATTGGTGACCAATTACAAGCTGGAGGGACTGTATCCCAGAATGCAGTGACACTGAAAGGGACTTATGGGGTCACGCTAGATAACCAGCTGAACATGAGCGCCCAGTGCGATGCTGTAGTTAAGAGGGCAAACACGATCCATGGCTACGAAAGCAAGGGAATACCCAATAGGAGCCAGGAGGTGGTATTACTTCTATATATGGCAAAGTAAAACCATTACTGCAATAGCGTGTCCAGTTCTGGTGTCCACACTTCAAAAAGAAGGTTGACAAACTGGAAAGGATTCAGAACAGAGATACAAGAATGATGTGAGGTCTGGAAAACGTGCCTGATAGCGAGAGACTTAAGAAGTTCAATCTAGTTAGTTAAGCTGAGAGCAGGGCCGCCGAGAGTGGGTTTGGGCCCCCATGAAATATTTTTTTTGGGTCCCCCAGCAAGGGCAGACCGGCTAAACAGGTCCGGGGAAGCCGGGCCCCAGTAATTTGTACTGGCTTCCCCCCGCTCCCTTCTCGGCCCTGGCTGAGAGAAGGTTAAGGGGTGACTTGATCATGGTCTAAAAGTAGCCATGTGGAGGAGAGATTTCTGACAGTAAACAGCTCTTTAATCTAGCAGAAAAAGGCATAACAAGATGCAAAGGTTGGAAACTGAAACTGGACAAATTCAGAATGGAAATAAGGTGTAATATTTAACAGTGAAGGTAATTACCTATTGAACCCATTGACCGAGCTTCAGTTTTCAACCTACAAGACAGCCTTAGCCAAATTGTTTTTTTCAAGTAATCCTAATCTCCAGCAAAAGGAGCCATCTACCACCTTCCACTGCAGTTGACTCAGTTAAGGTGTTTGCCCTGGCAGCTCCGGGAACTGGATCTGACCTTGTCAACCACACGCCAATCTGTCTGATTCTGGTCATTATAAACAATGTTACTGTGGTAATAGTTATCCTTCCCAAAGGCCCTTTTATGTACTGTTCTGTTGTGGGTCAGTCTAGCCAGCTCTGGCACTCTGGCAGCGTCCCAGGAAACCCCTTTACATGCCTACCTAAACCAGCCCCCAAGTCCAACAGAACTGCACTGAATGTACCTGTCAGCACTGTACGTCAAAGCGGTTGATACGTAGTCTAGGCTACAGTGCTGAGTGGCGGACTGGATTATTCAGGTGACTGACCTTGCACATTTGGATGGCTGGTGTGTTTTCTGTGCTGGAAAGCTGTGGGACACGTGGATGGGCTTGTGCAGAAGGAATGGGTGTGTTTTGTGTGAAACAGTGTGTGCAGCTCTAACCGTGAGTCAGGAGGGCACTTTCCAGACTTCTGATTTTCCCAACACAAAGCCATTCATTGCCCCACCTATTACGTAGATTTCAGAACCCTGGTATTATGGAAGGGATGGTGACATGCACCTCATTGCCTGGCTGGCCAAAACGTCCTTATATACAAATTGCTTGTTTGCAAAGCCCTCCCCCAACTGAACCAAAGGGGGAAGAGTTCATTCCAAGCCTGAGAGATGGGGATGAAGAAAGGAATCTGTTTTGCTGCTGAAGGTAGAACACTTCTTGGGTGCTGTCAGGTTGTGCTCCCATTCTCTGTGCTGCGCTCATGGGTCCTCACTGAAACAAGGCAGGGCCAGAGAGCAGCAGTTTAGTAAAGTGAATGAGAGTGACTGGGAAATGAAAGGGCACAAACAACTAGTGTTTTCACGTGCTGCTTTGCAAATCCCCTACAGGAGGAGCTTCCTGCCAGGGAGTGTGGTACCCATGAGCCCTTTGCCACTGGTTCCGTCACCCTCTGGAGCTACTGGACACAATGGCATAAAACTGCAGTGGTTCAAACAAAGAGAGAATGTTCCCGTTCGGTTTGGAACAGTCGTTCAGTTGGCACGAATCAGGCTTGGACACTGATTCATCTGGCTGGCATCAGAGCAGCCCAGTCTCACTATGCATGCTCTCAGGCTGCCTGGACTTGCTACCCACAGTCACTCACCCTGGTGGATTGGCTGCCCATACTGACTTGCCTGGGTAATATCCTAGGGTTTATCACTAGAGTAGGTCGAAATGTTTTGATGGAAGAGTTTTCTGTTGGAAAATGTATTTTCATCAACATAAACGTTTTGGAGCAACCTGTTTATTTCAATTAAATATTCAACAGGAAAGCATTGAAGTGTTTCGTTCTGACTTTCTCATTTCCATTCATTTCATTTAGATGTTTTTATGTAAAATATTTTTACATTTATCTATTTAATATAAAATATTAAGTATTCATATAAAAGTCAAAATGAAATGCATCAAAATGAAACATTTCAACAATTCCACAGTGAAATGTTTCAATGTTTCCCAATTGAAAGTTTTTGGAATTTCCCTTCCACAGAAAAGCTCAAATTTTCAACTTTTTGAAATGCCAGAACTTCCCTGGAATGGAAATTCCATTGTCCTGCCAGCTGTGCTTTGTACCTCTCAAGCCTTCCCTGACAGGGACATGGAGGGACCTGAGGAGATGGCAGGGTCATGGTCTAGTTTGGAGGTATCTGATACACCCAGAAGAACTAGCTGAGGACCTTAGAGGGTTGAGTGACTTCAAACAGTTGGGTGGAGCTGGACAGAATTAGAGCTCTAGGAATTAGTGGCCTCTCTGGGGACAGAGATCCAGGCCCCCTTCTGTGGAAGAATGCTGTTAAATCTTCCTATCTAAGGCAGCAGGAGTGGTTCCTGCTCTGAAGGGTGCTCCTGTCGATGGGTCTTGTGGAGCAGGAGCATTTGTTGTACTGTGTTCTTTTTAAAAAAAAAATTTAAGGTGCAGGCTCAGCAAGTTAAGCAGGGATTTTCTGGTGACAGGCTTTGAGCTCCTGCATAGCAAGAGACACATTGTTTATACAAGCCTAAATCTGTCGGGAAAAGAACTGGGGTTGGGCAATTCCAAGAGTCTGAAGTCAAGGGATGAAGGACTGTGGGACGCAGTTAGCAACCCCGGGGCATATGAGAAAACTAGCAAACAACTCAGTGTGCTGCAGTGAGACCAGCCCATGATAGGAATCTGAGGGCACATGGACGTATTACACTTACAAGCCTGAGGATCTGAGCTGTCAGAGAATCATAGAAATGCAGGACTGGAAGGGACCTCAGTAAGTCATCTAGTCCAGTCCCCTCTACTGAGGCAGGACTAAGCACCATCCCTGACAGGTGTTTGTCTAACCTATTCTTAAAACCCTACGGTGATGGAGACTCCACAACCTCCCAAGGTAATTTGTTCCAGTGCTTAACTACCCTTACCCTTAAGAAGTTTTTGCTAATGTCTGACCTAAATTTCCTTTCCTGCAATTTAAGCCTGTTGCTTCTTGTCCTGTCCTCAGTGGTTAAGGAGAAAAATGCATCACCCTACTCTTTATAACAGTCTTTTACGTACTTGAAGACTATCATCATGTCCCTCCTCATTCCCCCTTGGGGAGTCGCCCCAGAGACTGCTCTTATTGGTCCCCAAAGTGTGCTGTTGGTTCCCTGTCTGGTAGGTGCATTGACGCATGAATCACAAACCTCAGAAGCATCTCGCCTGATGACCTAGGGGAAGAATCGGAAACTTCTACAAATGATGGGAGAAATAGAGGGTTGCTGGCAGCTCCCAGTGGAAGGCATGGGCACAATGGGAGTTGGCAATGTGAGAAGGAAGGTCTGGTGACAGGGTCTCCTGGGATCCTGCTCAGATGAGAGAAGGTCCTTTGGGTCTCAGTGTGGGAAGCAACTCCCTTACCACATCTCATGGTGAACAGACAGGTTGTAGTTATCTTTCCTCATTGTTTCTTCATCCAATAACACATCTATCCTGATGCATTCCATTCCCTTTCCCTTAACTTCCTGTCCCTCAATGTGTCACTTCCCTTCTGAACCCAGGAAAACTGTGGGATATGTGACTAGAGGGTTTCTGGCTACGTGCAACATTGATTTTCTGGCTAATGTGAGTCTGTCGTATTTTGTCTCCAAGGCAGACTAAGGGAGTGTGCGTGTTACTGTGTTTCCTGGTCTGAGGAGGCTCTGGGTGCAAGTTGTTACTGCCTAGCCAGTCGTCACTGTTTGGGGGAGTGCCTGTGACACATGATTGGAAAATACAAAACAACATCTCTGTTTATGCAGCAGGATGGATGATAAATCCATTTGATTCATCTTAATTTCCCTGCTCAGGCAGGAAATCTGGAAATAGCTACATCCCTTGCCATCTCTGATTAGTCCCCTGAGGCCACTTGCTCTTTACATCTTAGCCACGATCTTTGATGTTGCTGGTGACCTCGGAGACAAGGACTAACAAAATAAGGCTGCTTCCTGAGACCCAGTTTTGTCTAGTGGTTAGAGCAAGGGACTGGGAGCCAGGAACTTCTGAGTCAAAATCCTGCCTCTGCCGCTGACTCACTGTGTTATTGGCACCACTTCTGTGCCTCAATTTCTTCATCTGGGAAAAGTGGGTGGTGCCAACCTACTCCCAAGGTGTGAGCAGATTGTCGGGATTAGTAAGTCAATATTTGTGCAGGGCTCTGCAAAGGGAACGTGCTGTCTGTGGAAGATGTACTATTAGTCTGTGAATTGGCTAGCTATTCAGGTAATGTATTAGTGTTTGTTCTTGTCCCTCTGCAGTGTACTCTGACCCATCACTGCGCCTCTTTCCTACACACTCAGTTCCCCATTCCTACCTTGTCTGGGTTCAGAAGTGGCTTACACACGCTTCCCTTTCAGACCATTGAGGGGAATAATGAATTTATTCTGAAGGCTGGGTATGACTTGTTGTGGTTGAAGTAGCCAGTGCTAGCCGCTCAAGCCTATTTCTCTACTTTGGCTGCGCAGTAAATCTAAAAATAGCCTAGTTATCCTCTGCCTTTTTCCAAATCTGCATCAACCCAATCTATAAATAGGTGCATGTATCCATATGGATATAAGAAAAGAGAGAGGATGTCTATGCAGTTACATAAAGCAGGAGAAGAGGGCACGTTCCAGTGGACAGAATAAATTTATGCAATATACTTTTTGCTGGCACTCTTCCGTCAGCACTAAAACAGTGCCCAGCAGGCCCATGGGGGTGCTGTGCTGCTGGAAGCTGTGTCTTTCACATGAGCTGTGAAATCAAAGTCCTGACTGCTTGTGCTCAGTTAAAATCCATGATGTCCTGGTCAAAGTCCAACCAGGGTGAACGACATTCTGCCTCTCCCAACGGCTCCTGTAATATCAATTAATTACTGAGTCCTAATTCCACAACCTTCCCTACTTAAAGGGCTGTATGCCATTGCCACGTGCTCTTCCCCCAGTAGAGGTATCTGCATTCCAGGGGGGCAGAGGAGAGCAGGGACATCCATGTGCGGGGTTTGTACACTCACTTGGGAAGGTTTGCTAACGGCTTGGGGATCCAGTGTGGGTGAAAGCTACTGTCTTAGGGTGGGATTTCCAAGGGCATCTAAGTGACTTAGAATCACAAGTCCCATTGGAATTCCCATCTGAGATCTATGGGACTTGTGCTTCCAAGTCACTTAGGTACTTGTTGAATTCTCTTTGGGATGACCACCCAGCTCCTGAATGGCAAAGAGGTGACTGGCTGGGTTAGAGCCTCCCCACTGCCAGACCCCTGTTTGTTTATGCTGCACTGATCTGTAGTAAGGGGGAAGCTGTGGGCCTAGTTCTATGCCAGTGGGGGTTTCTCTGGGTTAGGTTCGACAGGAAGGTGGTTACCAGCTGTACCGTATTTACTTATTGACTAAATGAGCCGCTACTGGGGGAGTGCTCAAAAGGGAGAGAAGGGGCACACAACACCGAGAATTGTATTAAGTGTTGGCTGTGTTCTCATGACCCCTGGCTGGGGAGCTCTGCCACCCTGGGACATTGTCCTATTGGCCTGCTGCCTTGGGTGCTCTGGTCCCATGAAACACTTTGTCTCACACTTGGAGATTTTTTGCCTGGTGCATCAGTACCCTGGGCCGCCTATAGGCAATGGAGGTGAACTGGACAGGGGAAGGTGAGGACTACTTTAACCTCTATCTACAGCAACAGACAGGGTTAGAGAATTTGTATAAATAATAATCTTATCAGACAACTGAGCCTCCTGCCTCTGTCTTAATTTCACAAAACCTCAAAGGCCCTTCCCTGAATGCGTGCTCCAGTTTTTGTTTTACCTGCAGAGGTTGTACAGATGTCAGTGATGTTTTGCCCGTGTATAAAAGAATGCTCAAGTTGTGCAGAGGTGCCAGGGTCAGCCGGCCAGGTCTCCCAAGGGTCCATTTGTTGTCAGGTGAGATATTGGCCCGAGATCAAGCATAGTGACTCTGCCTCTGGAATGGAAACCGCCTCGGGTGGAAAGTGTACAGACAAAGGCCGAAAGTGCATGTGCACCTGGGAGAGGGCGAGGGCAAGGGAAGCTTCCAAACTGTTCAGCTTTGAAGGTTGCATTTACAAAGGGCTGTGAAGGGGGTTGGCTATTTAATACCCCTTGAGTCCAATGGGAGAAGCCCAGTTAACCCCTATTCAGCCCTCTCCATTTCTTGTCCCTCTGTTACGGACCCTATTAAACCACTAACTAGTTGTCACCAAATGTAACTTGCCTGAAGAGTCATTGGAAGACGTAAGAGGCACCTACACATCTCCCTGTGGAGCTGCAGAGTCTGCGTCTACAGTTTATACAGAGTTGGCTGTGCAGCTGGGGGAGGCCCAGCTTCCACTTATCTGCACATATCTGTCAGAGTGAAGTGGGCCCAGTGACTGGGGCCTCTCCAGGGCAATGCTGTAAGTTCCAGCCACACAGCTAATGGTGGAGCTGCAGCGAGCGGGCTGGCTGGCTGGCTAGCTGGG
Source organism: Gopherus flavomarginatus (assembly GCF_025201925.1). Lineage (NCBI taxonomy): Eukaryota > Metazoa > Chordata > Testudines > Testudinidae > Gopherus > Gopherus flavomarginatus. The sequence continues at coordinate 24,721,851 of NC_066622.1, read as the reverse complement.
ATGCTCACATGGATGTTCACGCGCACACCTCGCCCTCCAAAGATCTAGATAAGTTTAAAGCTGACTGTGGTTGGGGGAGCTAATTGCCCCAACCACATTTGCCTGAGCTCCCCTTTGGAGCTTAATCAGGCAGGGCATTTGTGAAATAATTTTGCTAAAGATAGTCCATGGCCAGAAGTTGACCTCTCTGGATAAACAAACATCCTGATAAGCCGTCGCTGACCTTGAGACGCTTACATAATCCAGCATGTGAGAATCTTACCTTTTCCTCATTGCAATTCACTCTTGTACCCATTTGGCTTGTAGAACATCACCACCACCAAGATGGAAGTGATACACTTTTTGTTTCCATAGGCAATGATTTCTAGATTCTTGGGCCCTTGGGATGAATGAATAGATATTAGGGCTTTTCTCTGTGAAGCCTTCAGCGCAGCTAGTGCCCACTTCTTCTCATTCACTTGGGTGCACTCTAATCTACCGCAGAGCATGGTCCAATTACACCAGAGGTGGGTGCAGCACCTTAAACTTCTTTATGGCTTGGCTCACATGCCATCAAATGTGGGAGGTATGAGCAGAACCAGTGCTCAGGGGCCCTGCACAAAGATAGGGGAAGGCTAGAGTCCCGGTCACAAAAGCCTGTAGTCCAGGGTTGGGGGATGTACCAATGCTTCAGGAACAGCTGCTTGATGCACTGATAGTCTCTCACTCTGAACTTGGCTCTGGAAGGAGGAACAACTGTCAATAGCAAGCTGAGTTTGAGAAGCAGCTGCAATGCAATCAGTTCTTAAAACCAAGAGCCCCAAACCCAGCTACGTATGCCCAACTAGTTATATATCTTCCCCCCAGCTGGCAACCTCTCTGGTCCAGTGACTGGGCAAAGCTGAGAGGATGGAATATGTGATTTTTAAACTCCAGGGATGCCTCCCAGGGTGGAGAGGAGACCTGGTTTCTGTGCTGGCCCCAGCATGTCATGACTGTCAGGCAACACTTCTTGAGGAAAACTGCGTTGTTCTTCTGCTGATGACTTTCATTTCCTCCTCCCCTTATGGGAGATGAACAAAAGGAATCTACAGGAGGGGAATCTGCCAACAGGAGGGGAACAGGAACAGATGCCCTCCCTAGTGGTACAAACTAATCAATGTGCAGAACAGGCCAGTTGGGCTCAGCCAACAATTCTCGCCCCCGACCCCCGTCAAGGTTTTTTCCCCCACTGTGAACTTTACAGTACAAATGTGGGGGACCTGCATGGACCCTTCTAAGCTTAATTCCTAGCTTAGATCTGGTAACGCTGTCACCAGCCAGAATATAGTGTCTGGCACACTTTCTGTTCCCCCAAAACCTTCCCTGGGGAACCCAAGACCCAAACCCCTTGGGTCTTAAAACAAGGAGAAATTAACCATCCCCCTCCTTTTTCCCTCCCCAGACTCTCCCCTCCCTGGGTTGCCTTGAGAGGCTTACACAGATCCAAACTCCTTGGATCTTAAAACAAAGAGGAATTAACCATCCCCCCTTCTTTTCCCCCCACCAATCCCTGGTGAGTTCAGACTCAATCCCTTGGATTTTAAAACAAGGAAAAATCAATCAGGCTCTTAAAAAGAAAGCTTTTAATTAAAGAAGGAAAAGGTAAAAATTATCTCTGTAAAATCAGGTGGAAAATGCTTTACAGGGTACTCAGATTCATGTAGACTAGAGGGACCGCCCCCACCCCAGCCTTAGATTCAAAGTTACAGCAAACAGAGGTAAAAATCTTTCCAGCAAAAAGACACATTTGCAAGTTAAGAAAACAAACATAAGACTAATCCGCCTTGCCTGGCTATTACTTGCAATTTTGAAACATGAAAGACTGATTCAGAAAGATTGGGAAAGCCTGGGTATACGTCTGGTCCATCTTAGCCCCAAGAGCGAACAACAAACAACACAAAAAGCACAAACAAAGACTTCCCTCTACCAAGATTTGAAAGTATGTTGTCCCCCTATTGGTACTCTGGTCAAGTGTCAGCCAGGTTTACTGAGCTTCTTAGCCCTTTACAGGTAAAAGAGACATTAACCCTTAACCATCTGTTTATGACACGCCCCCCCAATCTCAGACAGTGTGGAACCACACTGGCGGTGATTTCTTCCTAAAACTTTAGAATAAACAAATTCATAAAACACATACACCTTTACATATACTACTAATTATGTAAACTACAAGACTTTTTACATTTTAAGGACAATTTTTAACCAGCTGATTCTGGGAAACTTTCACGGGAGAGTGCATCAGCTACTTTGTTAGAAGCTCCTGAAATGTGTTGAATTTCAAAATCAAAATCTTGGAGAGCTAAACTCCATCAAAGCAGTTTTTTGTTGTTTTCCTTGGCAATATGAAGCCACTTTAGCGCAGCATTGTCGGTTTGTAGCTGGAAACGCCGTCCCCAAATGTACGGGCATAGCTTTTCCAGGGCATACACAATGGCGTAGCATTCTTTTTCACTGATTGACCAGTGGCTTTCCCTCTCAGTTTCTTGCTGAGAAACATGATAGGATGGAAGTTTTGATCCGGTCCTTCCTGCATTAAAACTGCTCCTACACCATGCTCAGATGCATCTGTGGTTACTAGGAATGGTTTGTCAAAGTCTGGGGCCCTTAGCACAGGGTCAGACATGAGTGTCGCCTTAAGCTGGGTAAAGGCCTTCTGACATTCATCAGTCCACTTAACTGCATTTGACTGGGTCTTTTTGGTCAGGTCTATTAGTGGTGCAGCGATTTGGCTGTAGTGTGGTACAAATTGCCTGTAATACCCGGCCAAGCCTAAGAAGGATTGGACCTGTTTCTTTGACTTTGGGACAGGCCACTTTTGGATAGCATCCACCTTGGCCTGTAGGCGGTTTATTGTTCCTTGACCCACCTGGTGTCCAAGGTAAGTCACTCTGTTTTGGCCTATTTGACACTTTTTAGCCTTAACAGTTAGTCCTGCCTGCCTGATGTGCTCAAAGACTTTTTCCAGGTGTTCTAGGTGTTCGGATCATGAATCAGAAAAAATGGCCACATCATCGAGGTAGGCAACTGCAGATTCTCCCAATCCTGCTAGGAGATCATCTACAAGTCTTTGGAAGGTGACAGGTGCATTTCGCAGCCCTAAAGGAAGCACATTAAATTCATACACCCCTGCATGGGTGATGAAGGCTGACCTTTCCTTGGCTGGTTTATCTAGCGGTACTTGCCAGTACCCCTTGGTTAAGTCTATCGTAGAGATGAACTGGGCACATCCCAGTTTCTCCAATAGCTCATCAGTGCATGGCATTGGATAGTTGTCAGGACGAGTTACAGCATTTAGCTTACGGTAGTCCATGCAAAAGTGTATTTCCCCATCTGGTTTGGGTACCAGAACCACTGGAGATGCCCATGCACTGGTAGAGAGGCGGATTATACCCATCTGTAGCATGTTTTGGATCTCCCGTTCTATAGCAGCTTGGAAATGAGGAGACATCCGGTAGGGTGGGGTCCTAACTGGGTGAGCATTACCTGTGTCAATGGAGTGGTATGCCTGTTCAGTCCGTCCTGGGGTGGCCGAGAACAATGGGCGAAGCTAGTGCACAGCTTCTTGATCTGTTGCCATTGCAGACGTCCCAAGGTTGTGGAGAGGCTCACCTCTTCCACGCCACCGTCACTTTTTCCTTCATAGTAGACACCTTCAGGCCACTCACCGTCATCTTCTCCCTGGGCTGTAAACTGACAAACCTTTAAGTCTCTGGAATAAAAGGGCTTGAGAGAATTAACATGATACACTTTAGGCTTTAGGGTTGAGGTGGGAAATGCTATGAGATAGTTAACAGCTCCCAGGTGCTCTTGGACCATGAATGGCCCTTCCCATGACGCTTCCATCTTATGGGCCTATTGCGCCTTCAAGACCATAACCTGGTCTTCTACCTTGATGGAACGCTCTCTGATATGTTTATCATACCAGGCCTTTTGCTCTTCCTGAGCATTCTTTAGGTTTTCTTTAGCAAGGGCTAAAGAGTGTCGGAGGGTGCTTTGTAGGTTGCTTACAAAGTCTAGAATGTTAGTTCCTGGAGAAGGCGTAGACCCCTCCCATTGCTGCTTCACCAACTGTAAAGGCCCCTTAACCTCGTGGCCATACACAAGTTTGAATGGTGAAAACCCTAAACTGGGATGTGGTACAGCCCTGTAGGCAAAAAGCAACTGCTGCAACATTAGGTCCCAATCATTGGAGTGTTCATTTACGAGTTTACATATCATGGCCCCCAAAGTTCCCTTAAACCTCTCCACCAGGCCATTGGTTTGATGGTGGTAAGGGGTGGCAACCAAGTGATTCACCCCATGAGCTTCCCACAGATTTTTCATGGTCCCTGCCAGGAAATTAATTCCCACATCTGTAAGGATGTCGGAGGGCCAACCTACCCTGGCAAAAATGTCTGTTAAGGCCTGGCACACAGTCTTAGCCTTGGTGTTGCTTAGAGCTACTGCTTCCGGCCATCGGGTAGCAAAGTCCACGAAAGTCAGTATGTACTGCTTTACTCTGGGGGTCTTTTTTGGGAAAGGACCCAGAATATCCGCAGCTACTTGCTGAAATGGGACCTCAATTATGGGGAGTGGCTGGAGAGGGGCTTTGACCTGGTCTTGGGGCTTTCCCACTCTTTGGCACACCTCACAAGACTGGACATAATTAGCAACGTCCTTGCCCATCCCCTCCCAGTGGAAGGACTTCCCCAACCTGTCTTTGGTTCTGTTCACCCCAGAATGGCCACTGGGATGATCATGGGCTAAGCTTAAGAGCTTTCCCCGGTACTTAGTTGGAACTACCAACTGTTTTTGAGGTTGCCAGTCTCCCTGGTGTCCACCAGAAAGAGTCTCCTTGTATAAAAGTCCTTGTTCTACAACAAACGGATTGATTAGAAGAGCTGAGAGGCGGTGGGGTGCTCCGTGCTGCCGCCCAAGCTTTCTGAAGGCTGTCATCTACTTCCTGCTCAGTCTGGAACTGTTCCCTTGAAGCTGGAGACACCAGTTCCTCCTTAGACTGTGGACTTGGGCTTGGTCCCTCTGGAAGCGATGTAAGTGATGGGGTTGTTTTCATTGATGGTGAACCGATTTCCGCTGGTGCACTATGCAATATTTCAGGCTCTGGCTGAGCCTCTTGGGTAGGGTTGTCTGCTGCTTCTGCCAGTTCAGGCCCACTGGCGCCCTCTGGCGTTGGAGTGGTAGATGGGTTTGCAAGCGCCGGTGTCAGTGCTGGCAACAGTTCTGGTGCTGGTTGCTTTTCCAGTTCCGGTTCTAGGACTGGATGCACTGTGGCTATTGCAGTCGTTGGCAGGGGATCCGGGTCCACCACCTCTGTCTGGGTCTCTGGTAACACAGATAGGGCACTTGTGGACGGCTCAGGAATAGGGATGGGTCTGGAAGCTTGCCTGGCTTGGCTGCGTGTAACCATTCCCACCCTCTTGGCCCGCTTCACCTGGTTGGCCAAGTCTTCCCCCAGTAGCATGGGGATGGGATAATTGTTATAGACTGCATTGCTGACCAGCCTTTGTACTGGACAGGCAGTTCAGCTGTAGGCAAGTTTACAGATTTTGACATGAATGGGTAAATTGTCACTTGGGCCTCTGGGTTGATGAATTTGGGGTCCACTAAGGATTGGTGGATAGCTGACACTTGTGCCCCCATGTCTGTCCATGCGATAACATTCTTTCCGCCCACTCTCAAGGTTTCCCTTTGCTCTGAGGGTATTTGAGAGGCATCTGGGCCTGGGGATCTTTGGTGTGATGGTGGTGTAATGAACTGCACTCGGTTGGAGTTCTTGGGGCAGTTGGCCTTTATATGTCCCAGTTCATTACATTTAAAACATCGCCCAGCTGACTGGTCACTGGGTCGAGGTGGATTGCTGGAGACTGATGAGGTGGGACAATAGGGTGTCTGGGGCTTTCCTTGGGTTGTAGGTGGGGTCTTGGGTTGCCTTCAGTGATAGAGTTTATTTTCGGTTTGCCCCCTGTGATATTCGCTCCTCTTGCTACTAGCTTTTTTCTTTTCTGCCACTTCCAGCCATCTGGCTCCAATCTCCCCTGCCTTGATTACAGTTTTGGGCTTCCCATCTAGGATGTACCATTCTATTTCCTCAGGAACACCCTCTAAGAACTGTTACATTTCCATTAGGAGGGACAGCTCTTCCAGAGAGTAAACATTTGCTCCTGATATCCAGGCATTCCAATTCTTTCCAATGTGGTAGGCGTGTCGGGTAAATGACACATCTGGTTTCCACCTTAAGGCTCTGAACCACTGACGGGCATGCTCAGGTGTTAACCTCATTCTGATTCTGGCCTTGGTTTGAAAAAGTTCATAATCATTCATGTGTTCCTTAGGCATTTCAGCTGCCGCCACTGCTAAGGGTCCACTGAGCTGTGGCCTCAGCTCTATTATGTACTGGTCTGTAGAGATGTTGTACCCATGGCAGGTCCTTTCAAAATTTTCCAAGAAGGCCTCGGTATCATCACCTGCCTTGTAGGTGGGGAATTTTCTGGGATGGGGAACAGTACCTGGAGAAGGGTTGTTAGGGTTGGCTGGTACATCCGGCTTAATCTTTGCTAATTCCAGGGTCTGCTGGTGGGCCTCCCTCTGGAGCTCCAAAGCCCTCCGGTGGGCAGCCTCTTTGGCTTGTTCTTCTATTTCTTTCATCTCCAGCTTTCTCCTGTGGTCAGCCTCTTTGGCTTTTTCTTCTGTGTCCAGCCTAGCCATTTCCTGTTTAACTGCTTTCTTGGCACTCATTTTTCTGCTTTCTTGTGCTGGCCACACTACCTCTGCAGCCTACTGACTGAGATGCTTCAACTCAGGCTGCTTGGTTAACAGAGATTTTCTAACTAGAATTTCGAAACATGAAAGACTGATTTAGAAAGATTGGGAAAGCCTGGGTGTACGTCTGGTCCCTCTTAGTCCCAAGAGCGAACAACACAAAAAGCACAAACAAAGACTTCCCTCTACCAAGATTTGAAAGTATCTTGTCCCCCTATTGGTCCCCTCGTCAGATGTCTGCCAGGTTCACTGAGCTTTTTAACCCTTTACAGGTTAGAGACATTAACCCTTAACCATCTGTTTATGACAACCCCATACTGCCAAGTGGTCTGTCACTGGCACAGAGCTTATTTACTGAGCACTTGGGTATGATGCAGGGAAAGGCCTGGAAAACAGGAAGCGTGGAAATCTATTAAAAAAAATTCTCAGATCTCTAGGTACAAAGCCCTATAAACACCCTAGATGGGGCTGTTTTTCTCTGGGCTTGCAGCTACTGTCAGGCCTATGTCATGCTATGGGCTGTTCTGCCGGGAACTCTCTTGTCACCTCTGCTCTCCTGGGAGTGGAACAGAGGGAGCTGGATTACTTGCTTCCCAAACTGCCGGTGGAACAGTAGCTCCATTGAGGTCTCTGTCACTTGAGTTTGCGGTCTCTAGAAGTCCCTGAGGGAAACTCAAGTCAAACACAGCAGCACAGCTTTGCTTCATGTGGTGGTTCTGTCAGGCCTGTGTTCCAGCCAGTTCTGCTTTGAATCATGTACATACTGCCCATAGCTTGAGCACCACATATCAAAGCTGGGAATAAAGTCCCTGGAGTCTGTGACAGCAACAAAAATAATTCAACTATTTTTCCTGTGCTAATAAGTCTCCTTTCCGTTTGCCAAAGGCACCACTCAGCTCTAGGCACTCCAACCTCATTTAAAAGCTACAGTTCCTATAAAATCAAGGACTGAAATAACTCAACCCCATTCCCACCCCACCCCACCCCACATCCATGCCCACTGGCCAGCTGAACTGCAACTGAAACCTCCATGTATCTCAATCCTCCCCTAACAGCAAGAACAATACATGGCCCTTGCAGCATACCCTAACAATCCACTGACTCAAGCTATTTTGGGTTAGGAGGGAGTGAATTCCAAAGTCAAGGGCTCCTTGCAAAACATATCCTGCCACCAGTCTCCCTTCCCCCACTTTTTAAACCAGGCAGTGCTTAATTTGTAATGACAGAGGTGCTGGGGCTCAAGTCATTTTTTTCATGCATAAAGCCCAGAGGTGTCGGGGTTATGAACTGCCAAACCTAGAGGTGCCGAGGCTCAAACCCAGCACAAAGTAAACGCTGATCCCAGGAGCTGAGAACTTGAGCACCTCTGCTGACTGTAACTGTGGCCATAACACAGAGCCAAAAAAGCAAGATTGTCACAGTTGTGGTGTAAGGATAATGTTTCCCAGTGGAAGAATACAGAAAAAACTTGGAGGGGAGAGAAGAAAAAGAGTCCATCTGATGCAAGGGGCTTGGGTCTGACTCTGTCCATGAACAGCACCTAGTAATAGGATCAGGAAATGGGTAGTTGACCCAGCTCTTGTTCCCTCCAGGCTAAACAGGAACAATTGCTACCCATTAATCCCAGAATCCCTTTGCTGAATCATCCAGCAATAAGTGACGAGGGCCAAGTTTCCAGAACATTTAACTGCCTGGAAGTGCTAGAAACAGCCTGCCACCCCTGTCTGGGCACACTGGACTTCCACCTCCGCTGGTTCTAGGAGGTAAGCCAGTACGACCTTGTCTTGTTCCCAGCAGAAGGAGCAGCTTCAATTAACTTAACTGGATGATAAGGATCATTGCTGTTGACAGTAAACTGGCTTGTCTGTTTGCAAATAGCAACTGTCAATTTTTTCTGCCTGCTCTTTAACCTAGAAACCTCATTTCAGTGGGTGGGGAAGGGGGAGATGAGCTAGGGATCAGATTTATACAGCAGCTATGACTGGAGCCCTTACCCTGTCCACCCCAAGCAGCGGATTGACAGAGTAAAAGGGGAGGGAGGTGTTTTCTGCAGTCCAGAACAACAGCAGGAATCCTGCTGCTTGCCAGTACCTGCGCTGGGCTGTGCATCATCTTTGCTGATTGAAACTGTGGCACTAATACATAGTTTCATGAATGATTTTGTAGACTGTGCAGTTTCTCCGGCTGATCCCTTCCTGAGAACCAGGCAAATCTATCTCAGAGTAGCAAAAGTGGACCATGGTCCAACACGCCCAGCCTGTGCTTTCCTCGGGAATGTTCAGTGTGTTGCAGGCCAGGAGCGAGCTTGGGGTGGCAGCCATGCTGGAATAGCAGAGGGTGCTGCAGGTCAGCACTGAGGTAACAGCAGGCTGGGGCACTGGGGGAGATGGCCGCAGGGTAAAAGCACAGGAAGTGCACCAGCAATTATACAGCATGCAGGAAGTGTGAGCAGGAAACTTGCACAGTGCTTGTCCCATCCATGCCCCCTTCCTGAGTTCCAGCCAATGCAATCTCACTCATTTTTACAAGCATGAAGTGTGTCCACAAAACATTAAGGAAAACATTTAATCTAATGTATTTTGCAGTGCCATATTTTTGCTCCAAGTCAAATAAATGATGAGCCTGTTTAGACCAATTCTGTTAAATGGAAGTGAGTTAAATAAAAACACAAACCTGTGACTGGGAAATGACCGATTTCTCAGAGTAAAATGAAACTGGAGAAGCCTAGGACTGAGCCTGATTCAGAGGGGAAGGAAGAGGCTGAGAGGAAGGAATGTAAAATCCAGGCTACCTCAAGTGGGAAACTCCTGCCTTGCTGAATACTGTATAATTGAACTATTAAAGAAAGAAGGTAAGTAAACTAGTGTTGTGCACAGCTGTATGGAAGACCTAGGTCAGTCTCCTGGTCCTGGGAGATAGGACTGAACTAGGATACTTAATGGGTGGGTACTACTAATATATTTTAAGGTTAAAACAAAATTCCATCTTCTGCTTGGCCCTCAAGTGAGTATGTGGTTGGTTCAAATTCTTCCAGAGCCAATTTTCAATTAATTTGCAAGCCCTGTACAGCAGAGGCGTAGCCTATCTCATCACTGGGTCTCTTGTACCTTGGCACAGCCCTAATTCCAACCCAAATGCTGGCACTGAAAACATTCACAGCTGCCATCTGCAAAGATAGTAATGAATCAGGAGTTAAACTGTGCAGCTGTCCCCTTGCAAATGAGACGTGGCTGCCACCCTATGCATCCGCAATGAAGAAGCTGCCACAAGATTGCTCAGCTGCCTGAAGGCCCACTAATGAATGACGCAGCTGCCATGGCACTTGTTTGGCACAGACCCATTGTGGATGGATTACATCGGCTGAATAGTACCACTGAGCCATGCACTGACCTCTCCCAATAATTATTGGGGCCCTTATTAAGAGCAGTAGGAAACATTACAGAGAAACCATGTATCCCTGTTGCACGCCAGGAGGAATTGGTGGTCTGGGGGAGATGGCTGAATATATTATTCAGTGGGCTCTGTCTCTTTGTTAACACATCGCTGGCATGATGGCCTAGACACTAATACTGTGGGGAGGTCCATTGCTTGACTCCCCTCTCTGGAGTGCTACGCTACCTCTGCACCTTAACCATCTGGGCAGGTAAATCACAGCCTGCCTGGCAAATGAAAGCAGGGCGACCTCACCTTTTATCAGTCTATCCTGCCTAATCTTTGGGGTTCCTTTGCCCTAGTTCCCATCACTGTGATATTTGAGGGCTTCCCACATTAGAGCTGCAGTGCAAAGTCCACAGGAGCCTTTGTGGATGCTTCTTTTCCCCTTGCTACAGGAGGCTCCGCTTGGGGAGTGTGTGTGTTTATATAAACACACAAATACACTTTTCTAGAAATTAGATGCAAAAAGCCATTTTCAAAGTTTGTCAGAATTGCAGAGTCAGGTACTGGAGTTAGGCAATGCACCAAATGTTAAGGTTGCCCTTGCACCCTTTGTGCAAGTACATTATGGTAATGGTAGTCTTTGAGGACATGGTCACATACTATTTTTTGCACGGGCCCCTGCCTCACTCAGTGCATGGTTCTCCATTGTTCAAGTTGAGAGGCAGAGCTAAAGCATAGGAACCTATGGCTCAGCAGAGCTCTCGTTCTGCTCACAGCAGCTTTAGGGAGGTCTGACATCTGTGTGAAACATGAACGTCCCCTACATTGGTGCGGAGTCCCATCACACTCCAGTACAGGCGATACAAATATTTCCCTTACAAAAAAGGCACCGAATTAAAATACTGCCTCGGCAGCTGTCAGTCAAGGTAACCACTCCTTCCTCCGCGTCCCTTAGAATAAAGAGGCCAGTAGTGTTGCAGCTTCTCTCTGACATGTTTCTGGGCAGGTGCTGCTGTGTGCCATCGGCTTTGCTTTCTTATTGATCTCCTGTGGTGGCGCTGCCACCCTCACCCTGTCTGTGTCCCTCGCTCTCTGCCTGACACATGACTACTTGGCCACATAAGGTAAATGCCTGGCTCTTAATGTTATGTCAATACCAATGCTAATGAGAGTCACACAAGAGCATTGAGCAGTGTAGAGGCTGAATGGAAGGATTTTGACAATCAGGCATCCAAGGAGCTAATATTGAGTGAGCCCCGAAAGCCTGGAAAGGCTGACATGTGACACAAAGCAGGCAAGGGAGTGCCTAAGAGAGCGCTCACTTTGATTTCTTTGGCAGTTCTGGCTGAGTAAGGACTGCAGGGTTTTGCCTCTGACTAACCCTTTAGCAACTTATCACTACTACAGTCTCTCCAGCGTGTCGTGCTCTTACCTTACAGTTTGGACGCTTCATGGCTTGGAGGTATGTTTTCAGGCCCACAGCTAGTTAAGCCATCTGTTTTTGTAGGCATGATTGACCAATGTTTTTTCTTTTGTGCAGTAGAGAGGAGTAGATACGCAAGCCTTAAATGACTGCATAGCTTGGGGAAATGAGGCAGTGACAGCAAACTGTAGAAGTGCTTCCAAAGTATCATGGAAATAAATTCTTCAGTTAATTATTCAAAAATAAATAAATACAATAAAAGGTGGGGAGGGAATCTTCCTAAAAGCAGTGGCTCTTGTCAGCCTTGTGAAGTATAGAAGGAATTATAATGTGGAAATTTACAGTATTGCACAGTGGCTGTAACTTTATTCAATTTGAGGATGACCTGATGTTCCTGGCCTCAATTTTTGATTATATTTTTTTGGTTCATGATCATCTGCAGCACCAGATTCCCTGAGCTCCTTGCAAGATCGTGTTAGTTGGAAAGATAGTTGGGGGGAAGAGGAATAAAATCTTTTCTTTGACTGGCTCGAGTAAGAAAGCTTCATCATTTCAAAGGCCACAATTCTGTGTTTATTCCAGTCCTCGTGCTCTTCACAAAGCCCCGGGCCATCCTGCTGCCTAGCTGAATAGTTCTGATCTAACTTCAAAAACTCCTTGCTGGGGGCTGGATTTGGTTCTGTTGCATCCACATGCAGGAGTAGGGCTAGTATTGAGCCCCATATGTCAAAAATCTGTGTCAGCTATTTTTCTTTGACAGGTGCTGTAAAGCTTTCAAAACAAGTAATAGATCTTAGGCCCTGAACTATCCTCTGCCCTAAGCCTGCTTTCTGAGCTTATAGTTTAGATTCTGGTTCAGCAAGTGAAAAATGGCACATCCACTATGTCTACTGTGAATGTCTTCTGCATACCCAAGATGCAGGATGGATCTTGAACATTTTTTTAAATGGAAATGCATTTTTGGATTCTGTTTGCATTGTTACAGGTCAGAAACATTTGAAATGCAGAAGGCAAATTGTTTGGGCTCCCTTTCATTCCTGCTTTGTATTGTGAGGGGAAAAATTCCCATTATGGAAGCTGATTAGTTATTTGGCAGTATTTTTAATCAGGCTGAACCTGACGGAAGTAGAACGTAGCTTGAGCAAAGTAGAATGCAGCCTGAGGGGAGCTGGGGAGCTCCAAATGCAGCACTAGCTGGTTAAGCTGTGATTCTCTGCTTGGTAGAGCAGTTCAGACTGATAAAATATATAAAGTGAAAAACTGAAAATAAGAGACAAACCACAATGTTGTTCTTGCAGAAAAGCTAAACTAAACAAACCCCACATCTCCTCTGATTATAGCTTTTTTGTTTGTTTTGAGTGTTTGTTTCCTTTAAAGGAACATTGTGTGAGTTCTTGTGTGTCAACTGCTGGAACTAGGAAAATAGAAAATGTATTTATGGAGAGGGAGGTACAAGAAAAGAAGTTGGGTTGACTACTAGGAAAACAGGACCAGGAGAGGTACAAACTGTGAGTGTTTCTATATGTATATATAAAAGCTCATTAAAGAAAATCCCTACTTTGAAAGTACTTTGTAAGGGTTGCAAAGTGGAACATGCCTGATTGGCCCAGGCATGCTATTTAAGGCCCAGAGGAAACACCTGGAGGCTGTCTGTGCAACTAGGTGGATCCCTGACTTACTGCTGTAAACAGATCCTTCAGTGCCCTCCTGGTACTTGGTCTTGCTCTTGGTCCTGGTTCCTGGTCTCCTGCTCTGCTCCTGATGCCTCGTTCTGCCTCTTTTCTGCTAATCCTACTTGGCTGGTTCACTTGGCTCTGACCTGGACATCAATCTTGACACCAAGCTGTGCTGATGGTGTGTCACTGGTATGGACTACTGCTTCTGGCCTTGGCCCTCTAGACTGAACTCCGATCACATTATGGTGTCCCCTCCAACCGAGGCCCACCCTTGACCCCACGCCTTGTATCTGGGGTGTTGACACATGATCACATACTACTTGTTTCCAAGGGCTTTTTTTCTTTTCTCTTTTTTTAATTTTAATTGAAAAATGGGAAAACAAAGAAATTCTCCTGAGTGCAACTAATTGCTAGGCAGTAGTAGGACACTGGGTGTCAAGATTGCTGGGTTCTAGTCCTGGGAGGCAGCTTTTCACTTCCAGCTGCGGTAATTTGTTAGCCTTACTGCTGTGCTGATCACTGGCACAAGAAAAAGTACATTGAGGTCTATGAATATGGAGTCCTGTCCTTAGCCCGGATAACAGGAGGAAAAGCCTGTAAATGCAGAGAATTCATCTATTAAATTTCTAACTTCGCCTTTGCAAGCATCTGGGGGGTTTCACTTTCAAAGGGAAACATAAACAAACTGTAACTCATGCAAAGGAACTATTTTTGTTACAGGCAGCTCTGTTCTTTCAGCTACATCCCTTTCCGTCAGGGTGGCAGCTGTTCTAACACACGTTCTCTCTGTGTCACCACTTCTCCTAGGCTGTAAAGCTGGGTGCTATTAGGGTACGTCCACACTACCTGCCAGATCAGCGGGTAGCGATTGATCTATCAGGGATCGATTTATTGTGTCTCATCTAAACGCGATAAATGGATCCCCGCCGCACTCCCCGTCGACTCCAGAACTCCACCAGGGCAAGAGGCGGAAGCGGAGTCGACGGCGGATCCGCGGCCGTCGATCCTACGCTGTGAGGATGAGAGGGAAGTCAAAATAAGATATGTCGACTTCAGCTACGGTATTCTCGTAGCTGAAGTTGTATATCTTAAATCGACCTCCTCCCCACCACCTGCAGTGTAGACCAGCCCTTAGATTCTGGTTATGAAGAGGGCCTTAAGCATTAAGTTTGACCACGTGAAGGATGTATTTATCTGACCCCATCTGTAAAGAGTTTCTCTCTGCCTCTAGCTGATAATGTTTCAGAAGAGCAGGTGTAAATAACATGAATACAAATGGAAGTGGCACACACTGCTACATCTCCCGTGGGTGCTCTGGGGATGCATCTTCCCTGAAGCATCGTCATTTTTTAATGATGATCATAGTGACAAGCTTCTTCTCCTCATCCCCAGAAAGAATCCAATTCCTTTAACCCTTGGTACGTATGTCTCAAGCTTCTGTCTTTACACCCTCAGAACAGGACCTGGGGTGAGGATGAGGTGGGAACACTGTTCAGTGGGATGTGTAAGATTGATCGTGTTTTTGCTGTGACTATCTCTCCTTTTTGTAATGTGACATAAAGAAGGAATGCGTTGTTCCCTGAAGAGCAGTGAGTTTTCCTTTGAGGTGCCTTATCTTTAACTTGGCCTTTCACTTATATTGTAAAGAGGAGCTGAGTGTATTGGTGTGTGAGAGTTAAACAGCAACTGACAAAAGCCCAAGCCCACCCGTTCCCAGATCCCCTGTCAATTCTGTTCCGGATTCATTCTCAAGGGAAACCTCCCAAATGGTTCCATGGATGAAGTCACCTAATGAATATTCATTGTTGTTTGCAGTGTTGTTGAAGCTGTGTTAGTCCCAGGATATTAGACAGATAAGGTAGGTGAGCGTGACGTACCAGCGTACAGTTCAGACCAGTGGGAGGCAGGGAGGAGTCTGTGTCACCACTGTCCTGCAACCCTGGATGCCCTACAATGCCTTGTTGAAGTAGCTCCCACCTAGGTTGTTCACAGACAGCCAAACAGCATGTCAACCACACCCTGAGTGTCTGTGTGCAACTGAAGCCTGCCAGTTACACCCTGGCTCTCACCAGCCTTGGTTAAAGTGCAGCGTGACCTCAAGATGCCCCCAGTCCTGGATTTCCCCCCAGAAATGTATGTCCTGTACTTCTCAGCCCTCTCGTGGACTGTACAAATATATTAAATCTGTTATTCCTTTAAGGGGAAAATATACCACCTTATTATCTTAAATAGAGTTACCGAGACATTTCAGTTTAAACACACTGGATTAGATCAAGCAATAAAACTAGTTTATTAACTACAAAGAGAGATTTAAAGTGAGTACAAGTAATGAGTCATAAAAGTCAGAAATGATTACAAAAAAAAGAAAGAAAATGCCTACTAGTGCCTAACTTAATGAACTATATTAGATTCAAGCAAA
The DNA here is from genome assembly GCF_025201925.1 of Gopherus flavomarginatus. Classification (NCBI taxonomy): domain Eukaryota; kingdom Metazoa; phylum Chordata; order Testudines; family Testudinidae; genus Gopherus; species Gopherus flavomarginatus. Next base: position 24,706,175 of record NC_066622.1, on the reverse strand, counting down.
ATTTCTCACCATGTACTTCCAGCAATGCTACTGACCAAACTCTTCAGGCCAGGACCCCTCCTCCCAAAGTCCAATGGCTGTTTGCTTTTGTCTTTTCAGATACAATGAATTTGATGGGCAGAGAGAGAGAGAGGGGTGTCTTGGGGTGTTTGTCCCTTCTTTTATAGTTTCAGTCCCCCTCTTGCAAAAAAACATTTCTAGCTAAGAGACAGTCTGTGTGGAAGGAGGTTCCCTACTTTTTTTCCATCTGTTTGAGCTTCCCTTGTTTTCCCTTCCTGATCGATGACTCTCATTAATGCTTAAATGCAAATTAAGGCAAACATGCACTCCTTCATTCCAGAGAGGCCTGTTTGATCAGTTTGGTGCCATGTGAGTTTTGAACATCAGACATAGAAATCTTATAACTTCATATATAATGTTGCCACACACATTTTATCCAGACAGTACTGACCAGCAAATTATGAGTTTTCAAATGAGTTTACCAGGCATACCCTGGCCTAGACAAAGATTATTACAGGAATGTGTAGGGTGTGACTGCAGGGGTGTATCCTATCCCAGGGATATATCATCTTCTCTTGGACCAACTTCTGTTGGTGAAAGAGACTTGCTTTTGAGCTAATACAGAGCTCTTCCTTAGGTGCATGTAAGCTTGAAATCTTGTCTTTTTCACTAACTAAGAAGTTGGTCCAATAAAACATATGACCCCACCCACCTTGTCTCTCTAATGAATATTCACTCATTGACCACTTCCCCAGCTAGGCTGAGATTCTGCAAACATTAGGAAGAGGGTTAAATAAAAGAGTGAAGCCCCTTATACCAATGGTCCCACTCTACAAGCGCTATCCTACTGTAGCTCCAGCAGCTGTGCCAGGGCTGGGCTGGTAAAACATCTCCCTTCTCAGCATGCCAGCATCAGATTATTAGGCCATGGTTTTGAGTGTTGGGACTTCACTGGGAAAGCACTGGGGGGCAGAGTGGTCTCAGAAGCCTGTGCTTTGGGGTGTGCACTGCCTCGGCCCTACCTGCACTGTCCTGTGGCGACAGCCCCCAGGCATGTGGCCTAGTCCTGTGCTGACCTTTTGGCATGGAAGCACCTGACATGGTGTCATAGCCCACCAGTAGGAGCTCTTCCCTGCACCCGTGATAGTGGGAGATGGCTGGGTAAGCAACTGGCATGTGTCGCTCCTGCAGTAGCTGTAGGGGGTGTCCTTACTCCTTCCAGTGGGTATTGAAGGCACCTCTTCAAGTGCTGCTAAGGCCCAATGCCTACGTATGGTCATTGCATTCTGGATTCATGCAACGGATCATTTCAAAACACAGCACCAGGACTATAGTCCCACTCGCTCCTGTGGCTGCTGTCGCTGCTGGCCTAATTGGGAGGAACCTGTCCTGCCATGGCTGACAGATGAGGGGACACGGAGGGCGGCAGAAGTCTGAGGTGGGGAGGGATAGCTCAGTGGTTTGAGCATTGGCCTGTTAAACCCAGGGTTGTGAGTTCAATCCTGGAGGGGGGCATTTAGGGAACTGGGGTAAAAATCTGTCTGAAGATTGGTCCTGCTTTGAGCAGGGGGCTGGACTAGATGACCTCCTGAGGTCCATTCCAACCCTGATATTCTATGAGAATGGGTGAGTCTGTAGTGGAGCTGGGCTTTTCCTATCTGAGCTCAGGCACAGATGTTCAGGTCCATCTGTGAGGCCTGCCCCCACACCCATAGAGCATGCTGTGAGTTAGGACTGCAGGGCCTAGCAGAGCTGGGGCAGCCCAGGTCAGGGAGAGCAGACTGAAGTGAGCTGTATGGTGCAGGCAAAGATGGCACAGCCTGCCCATGCTGTAACTTATTCTCTAATTTTGAAGCAATAGAAGCTGGTAGTTTCACCCATTTCCTCCTCTCCCCCTCCTGCCCATGCAGCTGTCTATTTCCCCCTGTTCTCTGGGTCAGTGGGTTTCGCTGTGACAGTGTCTGCAGCTGCATTGATTAACTGTATTGATATTTCCAGATACACAGGCCTGGTCCAAGCCCTGCAGTCCTTTGTGTTGGGAGCTGAGGGCAGCTCAGTGCCAGAGCATGAGTAAACGTCCATTTAAATCTCCCCTTTGTCCTGACCTGTGCAGAGCCAGTGGCTTCTCCACTGAAAACAATGGAGATATTTACATAATGGGGCTCTGGCAGAGTGGCCTCACTGCTCCATGGCTGACGTCAGGCACACGTTGTTCCCAGAAGGACCTCATTGACCAAGGCTCGCTAAATAAGCAGTTCTGTGAGGCATTGTGGTATTGCCCCCAAAATGCTCTCCTTCTGGCCAATTGGCTTTATCACAGGTAATAGATGATTCATCTGTTGTTCCTGGATTGCCAGCTGGGGCCAGGTGTTCCTGTCTGATAATCCTGTCCAGGCAGGAAGAAGAGGGTCAAAATATTCTGACGTGGTTGAGTGACAATGCCTGAGTGTGCTAAGCGATGCAGTTGGTAGGAGAGCTGGAAACAGCTCAGCTGGGCAAATAACAGTGGGGAAATCGCTCCCAAGTCCCAAAGACATAGCAATCCCCTTTCAGAGCTCTTTGCGGGGGGTTGGGGAAATGGGGGTGCTCTGTCTTTTGATGTTATGGGTGCTTTGCATGGGTCCTGCTCCTTCCACTATGAGAGGAGAACTCCTGCTGAATGTCCAAGGAATGGGCCGGTCGCTCCCTGGGTGTAGGCTTTGGAACTGAATTCCAGTGCACAGCTAGGCAGCTGCCCTGCGCATGGGGAGCCTCTGCAGCATAAACCTCTCTCTGTTTAATCCATGATATGTACTATGTGTTCATCACCCTGGTGCCTCAGCACCTCCATGCCTCCCTGTGGTCACGTATAACAGAGAGTGTCTCCGGAGCAGTTCAGACATCAGTTTAGAACAGGGGTGAGCAAACTTTTTAGCCCAAGGGCCACATCTGGGTATGGAAATTGTATGATGGGTCATGAATGCTCCCGAAATTGGGGGTTGGGGTGGGGGCTCCAACAGGGGTGCAGGCCCTGGAGCGTGGCCAGAAATGAGGAGTTCAGGGTGTGGGAGGGGGCTCCTGGCTGGGGCAGGGGGTTGGGATGAGGGTGGGGGGGGGAATGAGGGCTCTGGCTGGAGGTGCGGGCACTGGGGTGGGAATGAGGGGTTGGGGGTGCAAGAGGTTGCTCTGGGCTGGGACCGAGGGGTTTAGAAGGTGAGAGAGGGATCAGGGCTGGGGCAGGGGCATGGCAGGGGGTCAGGGGTGCAGGGTCTGGGTGGTGCTTATCTCAAGCAGCTCCCAGAAGCAGCGGCATGTCCCCATGCTGGCTCCTACGCGGAGGAGTGACCAGGCAGCTCTGCGCACTGCACCGTCTGCAGGTGCCGCCCCTTCAGCTCCCATTGGCCAGGAAGGGAGCTGCAGGGGCGGCACTTGGGGTGGGGGCAGCTTGCGGAGCCCCCTGGCTGCGCCTTCATATAGGAGCCAGAGGGGGGACATGCTGCAGGGCAAGCCCCGGATCCTGCTCCCCGGGGGAAGCTCGAGGGCTGGATTAAAACATCTGGAGGGCTGGATGTGGCCCCTGGGCACACCCCTGGTTTAGAAGATGGCAAAGCGATCTGAGTCCTCTCTACTGGCCAACACTAACTGAGCAGACTGCCCATATGGAGCCCATCAGTGTAGCCCCTTATCAGCCAAAGGGGTCGCTGTTTATTATACAACACTCTCCTTTCTCCTCTGGGATCCTAAGAGCATTAACTGCTGCAGGTGAGGGACTGATTGATGTTCCCTCTCCTCCCCAGGGGCTGAGCATGCTGCTTCTACAGAACTCCCAGCCCGTCAGCCCACATGGGAATGCAGGGACTTGGGACTCTGACCCTACTCAAGTGGCACTGCACAGCTCATGACCCTAGAGTCACCGGCCTGGCCCAAACCTTCTCCTTGGGACTGTCCGGGGACCACATGATCCCTGTCCTCCATGATTCAAACCTTGGGAGTGTGGTTTTGAAGCCTGATAATTTTTGTTGTTTAAATTCCAGTTGAAGCCCAACGGCCAAGTCTCTGGGGACAGAGCCTGTTCTACTGGGCCAGGCCTCTCCTGAGGAGTGGGGAATGTTTGGTCAGTGAAGTGAACTGAGGGACCTAGTATGCTCATTCTTACTGTTCAGCTGTTTGGCAGGGAAGGTGTCTCTGGGACACAAGACAGGAGGAGGGAGCTGCCTCCCTTGGGAGCTGTGGCAGAAAAGGAGGCCTGGTTGCAGAGCAGCTGAGATGCAGTGCATGACTATTCCATCCTCTAGAGCAGACTGTTCAAACACTGGCCGCATAATGAGACCCTCTCTGCCCCAGGCCGTGTGCTCATAAAACCATCCTAGTTGCCTAGTTTCCCTAGTGGGGAAAATGATAAATGGAGCTGCCCAATTCAGCCTGTGCGGAGGCAGGACAGGGAACACAGTGTGAATGAGGGGGCTGGGTGTTCCCCCTTCCTCTCTAAATCCTAGCTCTGTGAGCGCTAAACAGCAGCAGATATAATGCCAAGAGACATGAATAAACCAAGGGAAAAGCTTTTATGGGAGAGGTAGAGGTTACAGCTGTTAAACTGCAGCCTGATATCTGGTGCATGAGCACACGGTTGGTGAGACTAACATGTTAATAACTGAACCTCACATAGTTACAGTGATGGTCAAGGAGCAGGGTTCAGAGCAAGCCCCTCCCAGGTGCTCTGCCTTCCCAAGTGGATTTTCAGTAGATAAGCAGGAAAAGCCAAACTCCTCTGTGGCCTGCATGGACAGTAAGGTCCCAGGGCACTTCTTGTAAGAGCTGGGGTTTATGTCTGGTGTCCTTGGTCAGGATTTTCCCTGTCCCTGCTGCAGTACTGTGTGCTGTTTGTGGTAGTCACACTATAGCTTGTAGTGCTGCGCTGTAAAGGCTGCTGCCTGCCCTCACCAGAGGTGGTTGCATCTCTTTGGTGCTGTATATAAAAAGGTGATGCAGAAATGTTAAGTGTTTCCTTAGTCCCTCAGGGTGATAAAATACACCTTGGAGCGCTGATCAGTGGTCAGCCAGTCAACACCCCTGGAGCACACAAAACACCAGAACTCAATACACAGAGTGCTGCCTGCGCTGCTGCTGTGCATTATTGGGAAGTGAATGAGGGCAGATGCCATGATCTGGGTTTGAATAATGGATTCAAGTAACTCAAATCCTATTTTCCATGTTATCAATATTTATTTTTTAAACCCTAGTGGTAGGCTCCAGATTTTGTCAGTTGCACTTATTCTGAGGCATTTCCTTTATCTGTGGATAATATGTGCACGTGAGAATGGGCTAGGTTAGTATGAGTGCAATGACATGTGGTTGGGTCCAAGTGGAAATCACGTGGCAGGACCAAAGGGATTGTGGTAGTGAGGCATGTGAGCAGCTGAATCTCCAGCTGTGACGTTTACGGCGTGGAATCTGGATGGAATGCACGAGCACTGCATCTGTTCAATACGTTGGTCTGGATTATATGTAGGCTGGCTAAGACTGAGGCCTATGGATAGCCCTGGGCTGGGTTTGGGGTTGGACCAGATTGTGTTCTCACTCTGAGGTCAGGATTGGGGCTAGATTGTGGCCCTGGGTTAGGGTCGGCTCATGGCCCCTGGCTAGGGTTAGGGTTGAGACTGGATGTGGCCTCAGGCTAAGGTTACAGTTGAGGCCAGATTGTAGTTTAGGGCTAGAGGGTGATCCTAGCTAGGTGTAGGGTTGGGGCTAGATGGGAGACCGAGATTTGAGTTACATTTTACACTGCACTAGATTTGTTTCCAAACTTCACGTGCCCCTTCCCTGAGAGATTCTAAGCTCTCTGTTCTGCTTTTAGGGTGACCAGATGTCCCAATTTTATAGGGACAGTCCCGATTTTGGGGTCTTTTTCTTATATGGTCTCCTATTACCCACCCATCCCTGTCCTGATTTTTCACACCTGCTGTCTGGTCACCCTGTCCGCTTTGTTCCAGATAAGGGGGAGGAGGAGGAAGGTTTTTGCCACTAGGAACGTTGGACAGTGGAGTGTGATTGTCCACTAACTTTGCAGAGCAATTCCTTAAATAGGGAGGTGGGGGATGGGTCGGGGGTCACAGCTGCATCTGAGCAAGGCTGGGATGGGAGATACCGGGACTGGGTAAGCAGCATCTTCCTACAGACTGAGAGTCCTAATCTCCTGACCGCCCAAAACTAACCGTAATAGCCTCTTACCACTAGTAACTGGGGTTAACAAACACCTGCTGTCCAGGAGACAGTTCCCCTCTAGGTATCAAGACAGCACCTGGGACAGCATCAGGGAAGTAGAGGCACTGAGGGGCATGAGGATTTTATGAGATTGCATCTGCTTCCTAACTGGAGTGTAATTACTGCTGCATGTGGGTCTATTGGCTCACTCTGCCTAGGGGGATGTTTATGGAGCCCTAATTGAGCTAAGCGGTAAGGGTGACTCCTGCTGTAAGCGGCTCCTAATGAGTGGGGTGAGGTTGACTGGGACTTTGCAGGCCAGGTAGGTTTGAGGAGTCAGCAGGAGAGAGGAGGTCAGATGGAAAGCTTGCCACTAGTTGGTGCCTGCACATGGTGGAAGGCAATACCCAGGCTTTCCAGTCAGCCTCCTGAGTGCTCGGATGGGGAGATTCCTCACATGCAGGCTGGTGCTAACTGTGGGGAGAGCTCTGCATTTTGTCAGCTTGGACAGCAGGCCTCTGCATGTTTAGAGGCAAAAGACAGGACAGACCACGTCTCTGTGCTATAGGTAAATGAGAACAGGGGCTTTTCAGTACACGTTTGGCCAGTGCTTATGCCTCTAACACAGGGGTTGGCAACCGTTCAGAAGTGGTGTGCCAAGTCTTGTGCCACTAATACATTTTAACATTTTTAGAAGGTCTCTCTCTATAAGTCTATAATATATAACTAAACTATTGTTGTATGTAAAGTAAATAAGGTTTCTAAAATGTTTAAGAAGCTTCATTTAAAATTAAATTAAAATGCAAATCTTATTAGTTTAGTGTGATCCTCGCCCTTGCTTTTCCTTGCTCAGTTTTCCAGTGTCTGGCACATATTTGGATACTTTCAGCTGCACACAGGCTTCTGAGTGATCAGTTGTTAACTGGCTCCAAAAGGGAAAGAGGACAGATTTTATGTGTGAAAATACCTATTCACACAGGTATGTGGCTCCAAATGCTGAAAGCACTGCAAACACAATTTTCTTCAAACAGTTAAATTTCACTAGCAGGGATGTCCAGCAGGTCGGAATAGAGTCCCCATGATCTCTTTCGGTAGCTTCAAGTGCACTCTGCAGATCTCCAAACTTTGATGGCCACAATTCTGAACTTTTTAACTGAATGGGCTGCATTTCAAAATCTTCAACACACATCCACTTGAAATACAGACAAATCCAAGTCGCTTTCGTTGAACTTTTCAGATTTAATTAGAAAAGAAAGAATTGGGCCAAATTGCTGGAAATCTTGAAATCTGTCAGAAAATTCTGATTCCAATTCTTGCATGCTTGAAGTCTTCAAACCACAATTTGAGGACTTCAATAACTCAGACGTAGGTTAGGGGTTTGTTATTGAAGTGGATGGGTGAGATTCTGTGGCCTGCATTGTGCAGGAGGTCAGATGATCATAATGGTCCCTTCTGACCTTAAAGTCTATGAGTCTATGTACATTCCAATCTCGTTGACACTGGCAGTGCAATGTGTCAATAGCTCTTTTGTGTGTTGGAAGTAGCGGAAAGTAAAGGTTCAAATATCCTGAGGAAAAAATATATATATTCCCCACCTGTAAGTGGCTTTCCGTTTTTTGTAATGCACTGTGCAATGCACTGTGGCTTGATTTTTACTTACACTTAAGCTTTTAAAAACACTGCTTTGCTTCTCATATCCTGCTACTGCCTTTTTGATCGATTCAGTCTTGTCTGCTTCATTAAGAAAGGTTTTCTCGTGCTTCGTTTCCAAATGTCGTCTAACACTTGATGTGCGACAAACAACACTTTCACAACAGAAAGCACAAACAGCACAGTCCTTCTTTTGAATAAATCTAAATGTCTGTCCAAGAAGGCTGAAATGAACGGACATCTAACTTTGCTTTCTTTGGAGCTGACATTTTGTCAAATGTACCCTTCAACTCACAGTGGGGAAAAAAAATTGCGACAGATGGCACGCACAATGTCAAACGCAGTGTGCTGTTCCACGTGGTCTGATATAAGCAGCAAACCAGGACTTAAAAATATCCCAGTGGCCTGTAACAATTTTTAAGGTGGGGGTGCTGAGCTGCGCCCCCTCTTGCCCCTGTCTGCACCCCTCACTGCCCCAGACTGGGGCCAGTGGGCCTCAGCTGGGGATAGCTGCAGAGCACTGGGCTGAGGCCAGGAGCAGAGCCCTGGGCCGGCTGCTGGTACCCCAGGCTGGCAGTGGGCTGATCGGGGCCGGTGGCACTGACCCCGACCGGCAGGGGGCTAGCGGCCAGAACCCTAGACTGGCAGCTGTCTGAGTGGGGCCGGCAGACAGAACCTCAGGCCGGCAGCAGAGTGCCGCTAAAAATCAGCTCACGTGCTGACTTTGGCATGCGTGCCATAGGTTGCCAACCCCTGCTCTAGCATTAAGCTTTCTGCTGAGGTGACCTTGGGCAAGTCACTTCTGTTCTCTGTGCCTTGGTTTCTCCCCCTGCTTAAAATGGAGACAGTGCTTCTGTTCTGACCCACCTTTGTATAGCGCTTTGAGAGCAGGTTGAAAAGGGCTATGTCAGTACGGAGCAGTGTTACTGTTCCTGTGAGGAGTTACCAGACTGGTGGGAGTGAGGTTAGGCTGATATAACTCAAATCCACTCCATGAAGCATCATGACTCAGTCACATCAGTTAAATGACTTTGCAGTAACAGGAAGTTCAGATCAATGTATGCCAGTTATGGAAGCCCCAGGCTGGGTGTTGGGCTTAGTGTGTCACGATTCCCAAATCATTACTAGCTATTGAATTTGAATGCATTTTTTCTGGCAAATCATTAGCCGCTGGGCTAGAATACACCCTCTAGTCTGCGGATAACTGAGCCAAGGCGTTTCCCTGCTGAGTAGCACAAAGAGGAGGTGGGGAACAAATTTCACAGTGGGGAGCAGCTTTCAGGGCAATCGCACCCCACTGCCGCCACCACCACCATCATATTTTACCTCTGAGGTTTTAGTCTTTCAGTCCTGGGGGATGCTCTAAAATCTGCTAGGCTGACTCTGAAATCTATCCACTGTTTCACATGGGTGTCATAATATTCCAGTCTCTTCCTGGGAACTAGTAAGGGTGTCTGTGTACAAAGATAATGTGCTTATTCTTTGTTTCATGCGGGTGAAAGGTGGGTTGACAGCCCTGGAGAGTGCAATCCCCATTTAGCCCCATAGCACAAGCAGTGTGGGATAAGCTTTCAACACCAGTGCCTTGCTCCACTGTGACAAAGTCAGCTCCGTTTGCTCTGGATCCTTAGCAAATGAGTTCTCTGAGCCCACGGGTCCAGCTTACTCCTCTCAAGATTCAAGGGGTTGAGCAACCTGAGCTTCTACCAAGAATTTGGTGAGTATATGGGCTCCCAGCACCTCCACATGTCAATGCTGAAGTTATATTTGTAGCAAGTGAATAGGGTGCTCCTGATGTCATTAGTACGTGAAGGTTCTAAGGATGGATACAGCAGTCCAGATTAGTGATCGTCCCATTAAGGGTGACTCCAGCTGTGGGAAGCCCTTTTAGATAGCTCCTCCTTCTGAGGAACTCTCACAAACCTTGGCCAGTTTCATAGTTACTTTATTCATTCTCCATACCCTGGGATTCGTATCTTCCTGGTCTGTGCTGGATGAGCTGGACTCAGCCTGAGTGCATCTTACAGAAAAGAGATATTTTCTCAAGGTGCTCACAATGCCTCACTTCCACAGGGTCTGTGAGACACCATTATTAGTTATTACTTGTCTCCATAGTGTGCCAGGTGCTGCCCATGCACAGATAGGGGCTGCATTTTCCGGCTATCTGAAAAGCTCACAATCTCAGAAGAGGAGCAACATACTTTATGGAGTATCCCTCTCCCCCAGACAATGGCTCTTCCACTGGGATATAATTAGTGACTGTTTCCATATGATAGTAGAAGTGGGAACAGAGGAAGGATTTAGAGGAGAAGATAGAGGCCTTGTGGATCAGTCCAGAGAGGGTGTTCCAAGAGTAGGGAACTCGGTATAAAGCACAGCGATGGCTCTGAGAGAAGGTGGTGATAAAATCTGTGCAGCACTGACTCCCCTGTTAGGAATGGAACTAGCCCCTGAAATTTCACCCTCTGGGAGATGTCCCCAGCTTGAAAAGGAGAAGGATGGTCAACGCTATGCAGTGAAGATTTTCCAGCACCCACTATCTCCCTCTCTCTGCTTATTGTAAAAACCTGGGCATATTTCAGGACTTCAGGGGACCTGGGAAATGGGACCATTCACTGAGAGAGTTTTGAGGAAGCTGGCTCAGAATCAACACATGCAACTGAGCAGCTGTGAAAGAGAAATCAAAGGCAACCTGCTTGTGACCTGGAACTTGGCCTCACTGTTTCGTTCATGCTGTTCTAAGCAGGCATCCTGCCAAGGCCTGACTGTCTCCAACAAAAGGAACAACTGAGATTAGCAAGTCTGAGCCCCGAGGAGACTTTTGTTCCCCTTACATCTTGGAGTGTTACAGCTTTTGTTGAATCTGGGCTCCTTTCCTTTAAACACCACCTGGCTCTCTGAAGTAACTGAACAGAATGTTCTTCACAGAGGAATAATTACAGTGTTCTCTGACGCAGCACCCTCTGTTCATTGAAAAAATGTGTTGTTTTGAGTCTGAACCTGGTCAGGAGTCACCAAAGTCATTCTTGCCTGAAGGCCATTTGGTGCCATGTATAAAATCAGTTGGTGGGTCTCAGACCAGTTCCTCCTATTGAGGCAGATGATTTGGCCCTATAAGGAAAATAACACCTAAGAAGGCCACCTTGTTGGCTTTCTCAGCAGAGAGGCTGATGAATGAATAGACCACAGAGACTGAACTATCCTCTTCATTTGTGTCTCTTGTTCCTTTTAAGTGACTATTTCTCTGGACTGACATCCCTGGAGGTGGAAGTTCTCAAGGTATCCTGAGACTTTGTGCAGCTTTAGCAGCAGGGCACACTTACCCCACACAATGTTCTCTGCCAGTGTGTCTCAGCCTTATTTTGAGGAGCTGTCCTGGAGTGGGTGGGTCAGAGGAGAGGTCAATCCTCCATGACCCGTTTAGTCCTTTACTCATCCGCTGACAGTCACTCCCTCTCCATTAGGAAGAACTGTTCCTGAGCCTAACTGGGCAGATATTACGTAATTGTCCATTATGGGGTTTCATATGGTCACTGCTGGAGACTGAGTTAGATGTACTACTCGTTGGATCCAGCCTGACAATTTCTATGTTCCAAGCCCTGATGGCTCATTTCTTCCCTCTCCTGTGATCAAAAGGGAGTAGATGTGATTCTACTATTATTCACTGTGGCTTTCTGATGCATGTTGTGAATTTCCACTTGCTACCAGAGAGTAACTCATTCTACAGTTCCCTGCCCGATCTGATTCCCCACTCCTTTACATTAAGATCATTGGGTGTATTTCCTCCATAGGCCCTGGGACACTGCAACATTGGCCCCTAAATGGAAGGGACCAGGGGGGTTTGGGGTAATACACATGCTCCAGACCCTCATGTTTGCAGAGCTGCCTTATGGATTCTGATGGGCTCATTTCCATGCGAGAGCTGGACTGAGTCAGTCTTCTGATCTGATTAGCTCACTGCTGCAGCACTTCCCTTCTGTTTTAATTTGCTTTTCTCGTTTGCGGCATTGTTTTCTGTTCTGAAAGGAGCTTTAGGAGGTTGTTTTGCGCCTCACTCACTAGAATAAAGAAGAGCTGCCCACTCTGCTCCCTAATGCTCTCTTCCATAGGGAGATTTTTATTTTGGTGCTTTGATATCCTCAGAATTTATTCTCGCAGCAACGTTGTTTTCATGATAAAATGGAAATGTTTCCAGTGGGTGGCTTTGAAAATGAGAAGCTGAGCAAAGAAGCTAAAAATAGGGATCAGAGAGCAGCTGTGCAACTGGTGAGCAGAGTTGTTATGTAACAAGCCCAGGGCTGCATTTGCAGCAGAACTGGGAAGACGTTAGCATTAGTATCAGAGTGATCTGCTCTGGTCGGCATCTGGAAGAGTGGGAGCAGCAACAGTGGTGCATGTAGCACCAGAGTTCAGGAAGAAGGCTCTGAGGAAATCCAAGAGGTACAGTCGAGAGGGGGTCTGTGCAGGAAAGGGGCAGGGAGAAGAGTCTATAGCATTCACTCTGCCTTGAAGTGTGCTGCAACCATGTTCAGTATGAGTGATCAGTTAACCCTGCAATGGTAGAGCAAATGAGCTCAGCTAGAAGGCAAAGCTTGAGGCTTCCCCTGGGTTCTGGTGCTAACTCTGGGAACACACAGAATAATGGGGCAGAGTTCGAGCTGCCAACTTCATTCTCTCACAAGTGCTATTGACCCATTCTAGCAGAGCTGCTGGGATTCTTGGGCAAGGGGGATTCCAACATGGCACCCAGAGCATAAAAAGCTAGTAGAACATCTGGTATACACCTGTAGCACTCTGCTGAATGGTTGGGGTTACCCAGCCCCACATCCCCATGGCCTCGGCCTGTTCACACTGATGAGATGCACCATGCCCCAGTGGTTTGTGTAAGGCAGGAAAGCACATATATTACTTTGGCTGAACTTCAGCCAGCTCTGGGCTATTTTGGGAGCCTATAAATGATGGGGCCCGCCAAGAGTTCTGCCTGCTGTGTAATTAGTGGACTACAGAGCAATACGTGCAGGCGCCTTGTGCTGAGATCAGAGGGATTCCCAACCCCTGGCATCCGACACTAGCCTAACTTTTATTGCTAGAGTCAAGCCATCGCCATGGATGGTCCCACTCCAGAGTGTGAGTGACACCACGGGGACCTCTCTTATGTTTTCTCAGGCTTTTCATCCCTGTGTTGATAGTATTGTCCACTAAGGGACTGAGGCAGGTGTGTGGCCTTGGGTGTTGTAGCTATTAGAGCTGGAAGGAGCTCCCAAGCTCAATAGGTACAAGCCACTAGGTGTAGTGCAGTTTCTCCCTTCTGTTGTTCCTCTTCCCCTGAGTGTTTTTGCTCCGGCTTTCCCACTTTCCCTCCCACAGATTGGTGGCTGGTGGCATGGAATGACTCAACAGGTTTTGTAGAGGGGAGAGAGGGAGTGTTGACCTTTCTTGGGAGGACAGATCTACTACATGCATGATGTGTGGGTGCAGTGCTCCCTTCTCCTTGTGAATGGTGGGGTAGGGTTTCTGCCATTCTGTAGATGTAAAGCACAGACTATGTATAGCTCCGCGTGCGTCGGAAACAATCTCCCAAGGCGCCTGTTCCGCCTCACGGAGCCCAGCAGCTGTTCCCACACATTCCACTGAAGCGTATCTTTTGGCCCAGCCCATTAATTTCCACATCTGTGAAGTCAAAGAGCCCCTCTTGTTTTCTCTCTCTGAACTGGCTCATCTCCCACCTGCAAGCAAAGTCCAAGTAGGGAGTTATCCCATTTGATCGGATACAGTATGTTCCCTCTGTGATGGGAGAGCCTGGGGCTAGTTAACATTAGCCATTGAAAGGGTGGTGTCCAGAGAGGGTTTTCTAGATGGCTGCCTCTCTTTAGATGAAAGTGCCATCCTGCTAGCTGAAATGCTCAAGCCTATTTACCCTTTTGAATCATTCTTCTCTCTATCATCTTCTCCCAGATGTAGTTTATTATATGGGACTATATATAGGTTTTTCTCCTGATCAGATGTGCCTGGCTGTTACTACTTTTTTCTTAGCATGATGTGAATAGATTTGTATTAATGTGTTATTACTGCTGTTTGAATGGAAGTGGGTGGGTTTGTCTGTCTCATGCTTTATTTTTAGTTTAATTTTGGATGAATTTAATGACAGAGATCTGCAAATGCACCTGAATAAGAGCAGGTCTGCACCGGGAAAAAGCTCTCTATAGCCAGTGCATGCTAGCTACTCTGCACTAACTCCCTGTGTGGACACCCTTACTGCACATTAGATATGCCTTTGTGTGCAGCAGAGTAATGTACTTTGGAAGTGTACTAAGCTAACTGCCTGAGAGCGCTCACAGTGCCCAGTTTGAGTGTCCACATTCACACACTAACTTACTGTGCTCTAACTTCCCCATGTAGACAAGCCCTAAGCTTGACCCTCAGCAATCTCTTCTATTCCAGGACCGGGCCCCACAACGTCTTTGCTAATGCTCCTCACTCATGACCCACAGTCCCCCTGCTATGCCAGTCCAAGGTCTTCCTTGAGCAGAGGCAGTATAGTTGACTAATTTGTGTAGCGGCTTCCATCTGACAAATGACCAGTGACACTAGTCTGAGACCAGTGAACTAATTTCCCTGGTGATCTAAATCCACATTTGAGTTGATCGTCTAGAATGGGCTAATGGCCCTGGCTGGCCTGGACAGATGTGACTGGGGGTAGAGGTGGTAAATGAAAACCACCCAACTGTCCCTGTTGTTCCTTAAATGGAATGACCCTGCATGTGAAGTGAAAGGCACTTCCCCGGGTAGATTCCAAACATAGCCCCAAGTTTCAGCATAACTAGTGCAGACGGAACAACCATAGAAAATGTATTCTAAGCGCTCAGATGTTGGCCCGTTCCTGCCTCCGCATCTTATTCTAGCACAGTGCAGCCAGGGGCCAACACCCAGGAAGCAGAAATATCGTCATGTTTCCAGAGCCCTACAGCACGAACATGGAGTTATAGATCCTGGGCAGCTGATTAGATTTTCTCTTCCCATTGACCCCAAATGCAGTGGAGTCTTCATACAACTCAGCAGGAGCCATCCCAAACTGGTATTGCTGCTGTGGGCAGCTCACCTCCTTTCTCTACCAACCCCTCTTATATTGTTAGCTTAGCTTTATGTCTTGCGGGTTCATATTTTGGATTAGTTACCAAGAGAAAGGTATCCCAGCTTTTTTTTTCTCCCCAAAGCCCGAGGGAAGATTGTAATGGCATAGCCCAGGTTGCATAATAGCCTTTTTAATTACAATGTGCCTAGGTTACAGCTCTCCACATACACATACTGTTTATTGGATCAGTAACAAGAAAACAACCATCATAGCAAACTGAGAGTGGAATTCCTCCCCTCCTGCCCCTTGCAGGCCCTACCCCAATCCTCTGTTCTCAAATGTGCTGGCATCCTTTGTTCTCTGGCAAGTTCTCGCTTCTCCCATAGGCACCATTTCTCCCCTAGAATGTTCTCTTTGGCCCCTGCAATCCCTGCCCAAGGTGCAATTTAGCTGATTAGCAGGGATTTGCTAGAGCTCAGCTCTGAGCTGGGGTAATTGTCAGCCCTTGGGTAACAGCGCAGGAGGAAAAGAAGTATCCAGGGAACAGGCTCCTTATTTATTCTTTGCTGTAATGAAGAAGAGGCATTCTGTGTAATATGCAGAGGGAAAGTGGGATCTGCTGTTTGCATCTGACAGCAGATCTTCGCTTTCTAGGTCTCTGTGAGTCACATCCATCCTTGATTTCAATTAAGTTACGCCTGTGTTGAATTTGGCCCCTCATTTCCTGTTTCTCCTCTCTGCTCTGCTCCCCCATTCTTTTCCTCCAAGAAAGCTGAGCCCTGCTCTGCTAGCCAAAGAGTATGGCAGATTGGGCTGGCAGCATGCAAAGCAGGGAGATGTTCACCTGGGATTGTCCACACTGGGTAGGGTGACCATATTTCCCAAAGAGAAAATGAGACACTCCCAGCCATCCACAGGAAGCCCCCACTCTGCTTGATGCTGTTGCTGGTTGACTCCATCAGTGCACCAGGGCTGGAGCATCCATGGGGAAAAATTAGTGGGTACTCTGCACCCACCAGCAGCCAAACTCCCCTCCCCGCCCCACCTCACCTCAGCTCTGCCTCCTCCCCTGAGTGCACTGCGACCCTGCTCCTCTGCCTACCTGCCTAACAGTTGTTTGGCAGCATAGCAAGCTCTAGGTGGGAGGGGGAGGAGTGGGAACGTGGAGCGCTTAGGGGAGGAGGTGTGGAAGAGGCAGGGCCAAGTCAGGGATTTGAGGACAGACTCAGAATAAGGGCAGGGAAGGGGCGTGGCCAGGGCTGGTGCAACCCATTAGGTGACCTAGGCGGTCGCCTAGGGTGCTAACATTTGGGGCGTGGCGACCGCGGCGGCTGAACTTTCTGCTGCCTCTGTTGGAGGCGGCATTTCAGGGGCGGGTCCTTCCGCTGCCTCTGTCGGGGTGGCATTTCGGGGGCGGGTCCTTCTGCCACCTAAGGCGGCAAAAAAGCTGGCAGTGCTCCTGGGCATGGCAGGAAGGGGCGGGGCAGGGGTGGAGTTGGGGTGGGGCTGGGGGTGGGGGGGAACCAGCGGAAGCAGAAGTCAGCGCCAATGGTTGCTGGAACCCTTCCCCCCACCCCGCCCCATTGATCAAGTTGGCAAGAGCAAACAGGACAAATGCCTCCTTTTGAAAGAAAAGGCCAGACATCTGGGACAGGGCTTAAAAAAGGGATGGTCCTGGCAAAAACGGGACATATGGTCATCCTAACAGTGGAATTTGAGCCCCTCCTGCTGGAGTGGTTTTTTAAAGGGTTAACCACAAAGCCATCCGGTCACCATAGGTGACCCTGCTGGGACTGCAGAGCAAAAGTCTGGCTGGCTTAACAAAGCCTGGGAACAGAGAAGTCTTGTCTTCTTCCCAGTCGGGCTGATGGTTGGCACATTTCTGTAACTGATTCTTTGAGACATGCATCTACAAATGGCAAAAGCCTAATACCAAACAGACTGACCATAATGCAGCCCTCTGGTTCCTCCCCTGTCCACACAGAGTGACTTGGTCGATCCCGTCATTTCGGTCATCCCACATGAGGTGCCATCCTTCACCTTTATTCTAGGCTGCCTTTCCTCCCCCTGTCTCTGGTCTTAGACCTCTTCCATACTACAACTTTAGCCTATCTTCCTGATGTGGTTGGCTCAAAATGTGGTCAGTGTCCACACGCAACATGATTAGTAACCATGATAGCTAACCATGTTCTACCCCTGACCCAGGCCTAAACTGCTATATGGCTAGCTGACTATGACTGGTTCAGCACACGCACTGTTATTTTGCTGTGTAGATGTGGCCCTTTGCCTGTGTGGGTATGACCAGTTTGGGTCTCTCTCCTTCCAGCTCTCTGTGCAGTACGGTATAGCAGAGTGCATTTACCCACATTCTGCTGCTGCCTCTGTGTATGCCTCCTGGGTATTCTGTCCCCTGCTGCAGCACTACAGGACAGCTGCTCAGATTTTCCCAGAGTGCATTGATACAAGCATGGGTAGGTTCAGATGCAAACACTTTGACATATGGCTGTATTGTGAAAGAAGCTGCTGTCAGTGAGAGAGTGCCATGAACTGCTCTACTTAGAGTGTCAATGGGCATGATCTTTTTTATTTTACTAAACTTTCCTCCAGAAAAGACCTCAAGGTCACACCTGAACCTGGTTTCCTGGGCCCCAGTGCAACCAGGCCATCATGTTTGAAGTCATAGGATATCAGGATTGGAAGGGACCTGAGGAGGTCATCTAGTCCAACCTCCTGCTCAAAGTAGGATCAATCCCCAGATAGATTTTTGCCCCAGATCCCTAAATGGCCCCCTCAAGGATTGAGCTTACAACCCTGGGTTTAGGAGGCCAATGTTCAAACCACTGAGCTATCCCTCCCCAAAGATTCACGTAACATGGTAAACCATGCCATTTACTGTTGGGGAGAATGACCTGCTGCGTCCAGACTATCTGGCTGCCTCACTCACACACACAAACTTGGGCCTGCCATTGATGAAGTGCTCAGATAAACCATCACTCTTCCAGCTAAGTGAAGAGGGATATCTGGAGACTTCATTCTGATGAGACCTCTTTTGACACAGCGTTTACAGACGGGCTGTCAAGACTGATTCCCCACTCTGTCACTTCTAGTGCAGAAGGTGGGGGCCCGCAAGGATTTTAAAAATTAATACTTGTCACTCCAGGCATGTATTAAACTCCCAAGGTTACAGCTTTTCTCTGACCTTGGATGAGTAGATGCTGCCACCACCCAAATGCAGAACCCTTTTCAGAGACCAAGAAGGCGCACTTGGGAATTCCTTCCTGTGGGGTACCTTCAAGACCTTTCATCCCCCCTCCAGGGAAGAGCTGAGAAAGGGGAAAAAAAAAAAGAAAGAAAGAAATCAGCTGTTGCTGCCAGCTAATTAAATAACATGCACAAACCTCTTAAGACACAAAAATCCAATTCTGTTCTTAAAAAAGGTACATTTTATTAATAAAATTTTAAAAAAAGAAAATACATCTGGGAATTTAGGCATTTGCTAGATTAAAAAAAACAAACTACAAGGATCAAGCATCCAGATTAACCTTTCTTGAGGTCCATCTTAAAGGTTACAAGCAAAACAAAAAGCGTGTGGGGTTAGCACAGAGGAATCCACAAACCAAAAGAAATAACAGGAATAAACCTAATCGCATCTTCCTACACGTTTCCTGATCTGCTTACATATCTGGTATTTTTAAATGAGTAGTTTCTAGGTATGATACTGATGATTTTTTCATACCTGGCCCAAAGCATCTTACAGCATAACTCTGTCCTGTCCGCCTCTCCCTGGAGATCAACAACAGACGGACAAAAAGGGAGTCTTGTTTCAATTTTTAAAAGTTCTAGCCTACCCATTGGCTCTTTTGGCCAGGTGCCCCACTTCCTTTAACCTATGCATAGCAGTGAGACTTTTTAATTCTTTATAGGTAGAGAAATTAGAGAACAACTACTAAGAGGGATTTTATAGCTACTGGCTGGCTGGGTGTCCATAAAAGGGAGCTACCCCCGTCCCTTCATTTATCACAGGGTCTTGTGCAAGAATCCCTGATTCACTGTTTTTAATGACTTGTGGGAGAGGGATAATTGTGTGTGACTCAGATGGCCTTTTACAGGATGATTGTCAGTAAATATCATCTGGTTGCCAGTGTGGGCACAGCCACTGACTCAACCAGTGCTTGGGCAAGTCCCTGGACTGGCTTGCGTTTGTCAGCTCAGCTGTAAAACAATGCCAAGGCAGAACTTCCTAGAAAGGCAATTCTGATCTGTCAAGAGACAGCTGAGAGAGACCCTACGGAGAGAGAGCACTGGTTGCTTTGGGAGAGAGTTGGTGTTCTGCAATAAAGGTAGGCTTCTAAATCAGTTGTCAATGGCTTCAAGTAAGGAAAAACTCTAAATTCAATAAATAAGCCTTTGCTTCTAACTTCACGATAAAGGGGCTGATTCTTATCTCACTTACCCCCATGTAAATCAGGTTAACTCCACTGAAGACAGGAGAGTAAGGCAATGGAAAACGGGCATACATCAGACAAAAATCAAGCCCCTAGCCTACTGCCCAGTGACAACCCCCCCCCCCCCAGTCTAGCTATGGAGGTAGAAGAGCAGCAGCAGATTGTTTAGGATGTTGGTGGATGAGTGGAAGTGTCTTGGTTTACTGCACAGAATGTACAGTGACTTGCCTTGTGTGAACAAGTGGCCAGTGTATACACCCAGTGTAAACAGCTCATAGCCCTCAGAGCCCAAGTACAGAACCTGGGGTCCAGAACTACTGAACCACTGAGGAGAGAGAAAAATTGTTTCTAGAGATTGTTGTGACACATCACCTGCCTCCCAGTTGGGTTTAAAAGATGGCACCTGAGCCCTAGATGGGGGAGAGAGCTAGTGGGTCAGAGCTGTCTGGGAGTGAGAGATTGGCAGGTGCTGGATGCCTGAGAGCACAGACTGGAGGAGCAAAGAAAAGGGGCAGGTGGGAGCTGCCTTGGAGAGACAGAGTCTCTAGAGAGCAGAAATCCCAGTAGGCCCTCCATGGGAAGAGGGAGGCAGTGGCTAGGTGGCCAGTTCCGTGGCTATTCTGCTGACTGCCCTGAGCTCTACAGGCAGTGCTGGGAGGCAGAAAAGAGCTGAGTCATTGGATTCTACTTGGGCAGTGGAGTCATGCAACTGGGGCCTTGGAACAAAGGCAGAAAGGAACTGGGGAGTCATGGGTGGGTGACCTGGCAGTCATGCCCTTGGAGAGGGGAAAGGAAAATTGCTCTTGTACCTTGATGTTTATGGTGGGCTTGTTGAGAACGGTTCTACTACAAAGGTTTTCGGGGAATTACTGCACTAGTGTATGTGTGAATAAACTGTGGCCAGAGGTGGGACTTTGTGCTGAGCACTGAGAGACTGTTCCTTTCCTGGTCAAACAGAAGGGGAAACTGAGGCAGGCACACCTGTTGTGCCACAGCTTGCGCAGAAGGGCAATACAGGTGGGGGTCACCCTCTGACACTCCTCTGCTAGTTAACCAAAGTGGAACCAGGCTGCTGGCACAGAGAATTATCAGAGCTTGTGGGGATTATCTGAGCAAGAAGTTGAAGGAAAGCTGACAGGGGAAACTAAGCTATCAGCTTTGAATGTCAGTAAGACCAATGCATCTGTTTGCTGTGCAGGATTGGAAATAAAATACAGCTGACTTGGAGGAAGGACAGGTTGATATCACAGAGGTAGTAAATTCCACAATAGAGCGTGACAGATAAAGGAGTTAAACAAAAATAGATATACAGCCAACAGCTATAATTATTTGTACACCAGTATGAGAAGCTTAAAAGTAGAAACAAGTGAAATTAGGTGCCTGGCAATGGCAGCATGCCTTGGCATATAATAGTCACTGCTGAAACATAGCTTAATGTCAAGCATTTCAACAATGTGGTGGAATGATGTGTCACTTGTATGTGGTCGGAGAACTGGGCTGCAGCAGCAGGACTGGAATAGCAGAGTAGGGATCATGATGGAGGTGAGTGGCAGAGCTGGGAGCCAGGTCTTGGCAACACACACTTACATTTGCAAGCCCAATCTCTGGGAAGATGCTTCCTCATTCCAGATAGACAGGCCTCTGCTTCTCACTGGAACTGGCACAGCACAGCCTGGTAGTAACAGTGCAGGCCTGCTTCACCCTGCCAAAGGGCCCACACTGCGGAGTGACCAACAATGGCTGCATTCACTTGTGCCTTCCCATTTAATGCTTGAAATAAACTGTAGTTACTTACCTAAACAACAAATGAAACACAAACACCCCACTGGGAACCTAGCTGACCTGAGGTTTAAAGAGAGAGAGAGTCAGATGGCTGAGCACAGGCTCCCCTTCCTGCAGCCTGTGTGACCGTCCTACTGCCATGTGAGCAGAACAAGACCTGTCACTGGAGTCACAGGAGCAGAGGGGACTGCTCCCTGCCCTCATCTTCTTCCATCCTCCTCCTTCCATATGTGCCCCTGTTCTCTGCTGCCACATACCTTTCCTTCTCCTCCTACACCGTCTGTCCCCTCAAACTTAGCTCATCTAGTCTAAGCTCCTCCCTAACACAGACCATAGAAGTTCACTCAGTGATTCTTGCATCCCTTGGCAAACTGTTCCAGAGGTCAAAAACTGCATCTTATTTCCAGATTACATTTTTCTGACTTCAGTTTCAAGCCACTGGATCTTGTTATGCCTTTGTCCGCTAAACTGAAGTACCCTCTGGTATCAGATATTTTCTCCCTGTGCCGGTACTTGTAGAGCACTATCAAGTCACTTATTTAGCTTCTTATCAATACACTAAATAGCTTGAGCTTCTTAAGTCTCTTGTGCAAGGCTTGTTTTCTAGACCTCACGTCATTCTTGGAGCTCTTCTCTGAACTCTTAAGCTATTTTCCAATATCCTTTCTTTAAAGTGTGGACACCAGAATTGGAGGCAGCATCCCATCAGTGGTCTCACAATGCCATGTGTAGCCCTGGAGACTAAGCCCTCTGTTTATTCACATTCTAATACCAGGGCAGGGTGAGCTCCCACATGCTGGCCCTAAAATCTGATCTCCAGTGACCAGCTTGAGGTGCTTTGAGCAAGGTTCTGTGTACTCTAGAGAACAACTAGACCCAGATTCTCAAGTCCCTGGGTTCTGCAGTGCTCTGGTGGAGCAGACTGGAAATTCTGCAGGTGTTTTATTTAAATTCAGAATTGGAAGGTTTTGTATTAAATTAACTATGCAAATCAACAATTGCTCAGTACAGTTACTTTTTATATCTTTATAGTGTCTACATATTTTCAGTGTGTTGCAGACTTTTGCATTAACACTTGACTGTACTGAAGATGACGTCATGAGGAAGTTGGAAGGTTTTGAAAGTGTGTCTCTGGGTTCCTGAGAAGGCAATCTGGGATTATGTGAGATTAGCCGGATATTTCTGCTAAAACATTTTGCCAGTGAAATAGCTAACAATGTTAACATGAGCCTGTTATCTTTAGGTTTCAGTGTGAACACCCCATTAAGATGAATGGAGCCATTCGCACCTGTCAGAGCTATTGTTTCAGTTGTCCTGCAGAATGAGGCAAACACCACAACTGTGGTTACACTTGAGCTGCATTTTCTAGATTACCTGAGCAACCAAGACTGGCAACATAACTGTCTTTTAAATGAACACTAAAATTTTGGCTCCCGATACAGCAGCAAAGGGTTTGCAGATTTGGTACATACAGTGGCCTTTCCTATAAGGATGAGTGGATTTCACACACTATGACACATTCAATTATTGTCCTTTCTGCAGAGATACTCAAGGAGTGGTCTAATCAATGCCAACCATGATGCAGATACTTGCCTACTGGCACTGGCGTGAGCCCCCTCCCCCAGCTCATGTCACATAAGACACCCAATAACCAACAAATGATTACTTTTGCCACTACTGGGCAGAGCTAGACTACACCTGGCAATTTAGAGGTGAGCACTTTACCAGTCTTGGCCATTTCCCTAGATTGCTTTTTGTTGCATAAAGTGACTACATTTTACTTCTCGCTTGCACTAAGGGATCTCAGGTCCTACTGATTTCTCTCCATGTAATCTCAGTGGTTTGAAGCCACACAGAGGTGACCCGCAAAGGATTTGTCCAAAACAAACAAATATTTATTCCCTTTTTGCTTCTTTCTAATGGATAAATAGGCCTGACATGATTAGGGGATGATATTTTTTCCACAAAGAAGTTTTTCCTGCTTGGTTTTTTTTTACCTTTGAAATATCAAGTCCTCATTTCACTACTTCTCCAATCACCATAAAATCTACCTGGATAGAAAAGATGTGAATTTGTAATGTAAAAAATGGAAGACTCTTTCAGGGCTTCTCTGCTCACAATATAAGAAGCCAGGGGCTGGGGGAAGCATCATAAACCCTTTTCTTATCCTTTCCAGGCCACCTTTTGACCAGGGGCGGTTCTAGGGATTTTGCCGCCCCAAGCACGGCAGGCAGGCTGCCTCCGGCAGTTTGCCTGCGGAGGGTCCGCTGGTCCCACAGCTTCGGTGGACCTCCTGCAGTCGTGCCTGCGGGCTGCTCACCTCCTCTCCATACTCTGCTGCCCAACAGGCCAGAGCTGGAAGAAAAAAAATAGCATTTTAAAATTGGGCTAGTGTAAGTGATTATATTAAATATCCTCTTGGGATAAATGGGATGTGGCTGGAAAGCCTCTGTTTTGTGTATAGGACATGTACAGCTGATTACTGTCATAAAGTAGCATTGACCTGCGGGAGGTCCACCGAAGCCGCAGGACCAGCGGATCCTCCATAGGCAAGCCGCCGGAGGCAGCCTGCCTGCCGCCCTCGCGGTGCCAGCAGAGCACCCCCCGCGGCTTGCTGCTCTAAGCACGCGCTTGGTGTGCTGGGGCCTGGCGCCAACCCTGCTTGACTAGGAGGCTCCCTTTTGAGATACCATAGTTAATACACAAAACTTTCTGGGTCATCTTCCCCACCACATGTAGCAGGATTTTCTTTTTCATGCTTCCATCAGTGTTTGTTTAACTTCTGTGGGCCCCTCTTATATTGGTGCCTCATGAAACCAAAAAAAGGCCTACACAGCCGCTTCAGAGCGAGAGGAAAAGTTGCGTTTTTAGTCTTTGGGCATATTTGACATTGAAAATGCACCAGCAGCTGATAGCGAAATGCGCATCCTACGTGGTGGAAATGAGGCAGCCTCAAGCTGTCAAGTGTAGCAGGCTCTGTGAGTGGATGCACGCACGCCAGACAGATATACTTGAGCTGCTGCCTGTTTGTCTAGTGGCAAAGGTGCATGCTGTTGTGCTGCATTAACGTGACATTGCTATGTGATGATGTCCCACACTAATGCAGCATTATGAGGTGAGGCTGCTATATCACAACCCAGCTCTGCATTGCCAGTTACTCACTTGCTTTAATTGCCCTGCAGGCCAAAGATGGGGGAAATAGCACTCTCGCCTGTATTCTGGGATGGCAGTAGCCATCACTGAGCAGTACCGTGCCTGTCTCTGCAGGCTAATAGAGATTATTAATAATACTCCTTTATCCTCTATTACTACTTTCCATCGAGAAACTCCATGTGGTTTACAAACATGAAAGAATTAAGCCTCTTGACTCCCTTATGAGAATGGGGAAATCCAATGTCAGCCCTCCTCCACTCGCACGTGTAAGGATGTGTGCACATGCCAGCTGCTTTGCCCATCCCGTGCTGTCATGACAGTTTCTCACATGGACTCAACTGCTGTGGCTGGCGGGATTAACCTTGGCCCAGCTGCAGTGAAGGCAGTTGGCTTTAATAATCTCTACACAAATTGCCCAGATGAGGGATGCTTGCTGCAGCTCTGGGAATTGGGAAGAGAAATCCTCATGACTGATATTGAAATTCCCTGCATAGCTTTAGTGGCACTACAGTAAAACAGATAATTAGTCATATTATTGATCTTGCTGCTAGATTCAGTCTAACAAGAAGGTCAGCTGCATTTGCTCTCACAATGGGGGCTGTGTGTGCGCACATGTGTCTGCTTGCCCTATTTTAATCAGCAGCAAAATATCTTCTCGTAGGTCAGTGATGGCTGCTAACAGCCCCGCCCCCCACTCTGAGCTTTCAACTTAAAGAGAAAATAAACAGATTGCAGTAACTGGAAGGCCTTTGACTGTTCATTGTTGCCACTTTGGCCTCAGTAATTTAGGAGGAATCAGTTGAGAGCTTGGTAATAAACAATGGGTTAGACCCGCAAATTGGCATTGGCTCTATTGAATTCAGTGTAGCTATCCAAATTTACATCAGCTGAGGGTCTGGCCCTAACTATTTAATCCTGAATTTGGCTTTTATCTGCTTTCATTCTGTATGCATCTATAACTCTCACCTTCCTTCTTTCCTTTTCCTCTGGGCTACCCTATTGAGCCTCCCCTGGCTGTGGCCTTGTGAATCTCATTTCCCCTCCCACCCCCCCGTGCATGTGCCAGCAATGCATTTTGTAGCTCCTAGCTTCTGACCTGCTCTCGGTGAATCCTGATGACACAACAGTGGAACTTTGAAGCCGTCATTAGCTCATTTTCTACCACCCAGATCCTTCGACTCCCTAACATTCCAAATACTTTGTTTTTGGTAGGCCCCTCAGAGTACGTCTATGCTGCCATTGGACACCCATTGCTGGCCCAGGCCAGCTGATTCAGGTTCAGGCTAAGGGGCTGTTTAATTGCGGTGTCGATGTTTGGGGTCTGGATGGAGCCTGGGTTCTAGGAACGTGCAAAGTGGGAGGGTCCTGGAGCCTGGGCTCCATTCTGACCCCGAACCTCTACACCACAATTAAACAGCCCCTTCCCTGCAAGCCTGAGTCAGCTGGGACATGCCAGCTGCAGGTTTTTAACTGAGCTGTAGACATATGCTAAGTGCACAGGTACCACAATGATGGGTGGTTAGGAGTATGTAGACAGAAAGACATCACTTTTCTGCTATGACCATGGAATGTTCCATTTTTATAGTGATGTAGGAGGTCAAAAGTCAAAAAATGTATCAGAACCCCCTTTTGGGAAAGTTGGCTTTATACGACCTTTACACCTTTGGGTCTAGAACCCAGTTCAAGCCCCATCCAGGGTCGGTGCAACCATTTAGGCGACCTAGGCGGTCGCCTAGGGCACTGGCATTTGAGGGGTGACATTTTCTTTGGCAGCGACCATGGTGGCCGGATCTTCGGCCGCTCCGGTCGCCGCCGGCATTTAGGCAGAGGGAGCTGGGTCAGGGAAGCACGGGGAGGGCCCCCTGCAGCAAGTAAGGGGGGCATGCAGGGGGACTCCCTGACCCAGCTCACCCCTGCCCCGCCTCCTCCCCGAGCATGCCATGGCCGCTTCACTTCTCCAGCCTCCCAGGCTTGCAGCGCCTAAGCTGATTGGTGCTGCAAGCCTGGGAGGCGGGAAAAGTGTGGCGGCCATGGCGTGCTCGGGGAGGAGGTGGGGCAGGGGTGAACAGCATCACTTCTCCCACCTCCCAGGCTTGCAGCGCCAATCTGCTTAGGCACCGCAAGCCTGGGAGGCTGGAGAAGTGAAGCAGCGATGGCATGATCAGGGTGCTTGTGCTTGTGCACGGAGCAGGGGTGAGCTGGGGTGGAGGTGGGGTGCCTCAGGGTGGAGGGTGGAGGGGTGGGGAGCTGCCGCAAGGGGGGTGCCTCAGGGTGGAGGGGGGGAGCTGCCATGGGGGAGGGGCGCCTCAGGGTAGGGGCGCAAGGGGGGGGAAGAGGGCGCAAGGTGGAAGTTTTGCCTAGGGTGCGGAACATCCTTGCACCGGCCCTGGCCCCATCATAAGCTAGAGCAGCTCTGGGTTTGCTTTAATTTATACCTGGACAGCAACACTCCCTGAGGGATCTCATCTAGCAGCCCAGGAGAGCCAGACTGTAGAGGTGCACTACTATTGTACACCCTTTCCTCCTTAATACAAGCTTGAGCTCAAGTGGAGGATTGGTATAGGGCCATTAGGCTGGTTCTGTGCCACAAGGGGAATCTCATTATACCAGGGGCAGTCAGGTGCGAAGATGTAGCTGCTAAAACCCAGAATCACGTCTCCATTTCCCAATTCCTATTGTTCTCCCTGTACACAGTTCGGCAGCCGCAGTTAGAGCAGGGCATGGCTGGGAGAGGGCGAGCAAAGGAATAAAACTCATACCAGCTCAAAAGGAAAAGCAGTCCCAAAGGGACCCGTAGGGTTACATAACTGAGTGGAACAGCATTACAGTAACTAGCGAGGAATTCTAAACCCTGTCAGATTAATGGGCATCCAATGGGTCTGCAATGAAGATCTGTCCCCTGTCCTGACTCTGACTCTGACTCTGTATCCATTACACTATGTGAGCTGTGCCAGAGCCCTCCTAACGTGAGGAATGGGGAGCTTTAGTTAGTGACTGACAGGATTCCCAGGCATGTAGACAAGGCACTTGATGAAAATATACACCCAGCATTCCATACCGATTAGGAATGTCTGTGGAAAGCTACTGACCTTGGAAAGTTCTCTTTGTCTCCAGCACTAAATGGGACCCAAAATAGTAATACGCAGCATCTTCCTGAAGGGGCACAATGTAATCTACTTGGCTGTGCTTGCTGTCTCACAACCCAAACAATCCCTACACGCGTCCAGTGAGTTAGAATATACATTGTCATGGCTCAAGAGTCAGAATCTGTCACTGACCCAACATATGTTTTACTGGCTGATGTTGTGAAATCCGACATATAACCTCCTCTCCTACAAAGCCAGTCCTCCTGAGCTATTGTGTTCCTCTTTTACTCACTATGGTGTGTCGGGTTGTATCACAGAAACCCCCCTGGGAGCTGCCAACTGATGTGCCAAGACTACCTCTGCTTCTGTTTTCCCTGCCAGCTCAGGACCCCAGCACCCTGTCTTGCTGAGCCAGACACTCCCATCTGCTCCAACAAAGACCCAGGGTCTCAATTACTTGCCCCAAAACTGCAGGGTTACCTGAAAGCAGCTAACAGAAGAGTGCTTGTCTTTAACACCCAGATGCCCAGCTCCCAATGGGGTCTAAACCCAAATAAATCCATTTTACCTTGTATAAAGCTTAGGCCACTTGCTTAACCATCTAGGCCTGGATGAGAAAGTGCCACCAAGGTGGTCAGACAGGGTAAATATCCCAAAGGAAAGGGACTGGGCTTTGCAAAAGTACAGGTGCACAGGTTCCCCTAGCTATTGGCAAATGCAGACCCTTAAAACAAAGCATACCCCACAGGGGGCAGAGAGGGGCATGGGGAAAGTAACTGGCCTTGTACCATGGGTTGATGGGCACCTGCAATCATATAGCAATTTCTGGTGGCCTGCACATCCACGTTCTACCTTTGAAAGAGAACACCCAAATTTCCATTTCTTCATCCCAGATACACAAGAAGATGATGTCCTGCAAAACAAATGAGGAACTTGCACTTACTGGCAGGTCAGTATTGAGAATTATTCATCCCTGTTTCCTCTTATTAAATAGCACTGACATCCTCGGATGACCGGTGCGGAGTGGTCTATTTTGGTGGAAGTCCAAGCTTTCCATGAGCAAGTGGAATTGCTTCCTGAGTCAACCTGCCCTTTTTCAGTCATTAAAGTCTGGCAGAACTTTTCCATTAAAATTGGAGGGGGAGAGAGAACAAACCCTGCAAAGGTAAAACAAATGCGATAGCTATTGTGATGTCTGAACGCTGCAGTTGTATGCTTTCCCTGGTGGCTGAATCAAGGGGCAGCATTATTGGTGGCCAGTCTGGAGGGAACTAGCAACAGTAGTGGACCAGATAAAAAAAACTAGGAGGAAAAACGTGTCCAGAGGGAAGAGAGAGGAGGCCCTGTCCATAGAAGATACAACCACAGGTTGACAGAGCCCATATGGAACAAAGAGCACAGAGTGATCTAGTTAGTAACTGTGGGGAGAGCTGGGTCCGTGCATGCTGGAATGTCTCTTTCACTGGTTCTGAACATTAGCATCACAAACACTTTGTCCGTGGCTGATTGGCTGCTGAAGGGTTGGGTTAAATAGGGTACAGTATTGTCAAAAAAATTCTATTGTCGTGAATGGGAGTTACATTTAATTTCTATAAACAGAGAACACATGCCACGTCAGGGAAGATGTAACATACATATCCCAACACAAATGGGTTGTGTATTGGTCTCTGCAAGTGGGTTGTCATGAACGAAGATAAAGTCCTGTGGGACCAAAACTCTTACGTAATGTGTGCAACTTGTGCAATTTCACCTCCTTCCACAATTTTGCAGGGATATATTTCTCATTTATTTCATTTATTGGATCAAAATCTTACAAGCATTAAATTGGCTTAACTGGGAATTGAAAGGTTTTCAGTGGAATCCAGAACTTTACCACTGGTGAACCTGAAATGATTCTGGAAGTCAGATAAATAGACAAATGTTCAAATGATGCTGGTGGTCCCAATCATTTGAACTTTTATTGATCTGGAAAACAGGCTGGAAATCTTGCAAGAAATGTCTCTCTCATCAGATTTCTTGCTGGATGAACAGTTCTGCAGGAACAGCTTCCCTCACGGGATTTTGGTGCATCTGCTTCAGGACGAAACCAGAATGTGCCATGAAAATGACTGTACCTGGTGCTGCTTTGTGACCAGGCATAGCACTGATTGGCCCTATCATGAAGAGCTTACAGTCAGCTTCTCTGTGTTTGTAACTGCCTAGCACAATGCTTGGCCCTTAGCCGTAATAAATGTAAGATTATTAATGCCTCATGTGGCTTGATGGTTCATTCCAATGAAGAGACTCATAGACTCTAGGACTGGAAGGGACCTCGAGAGGTCATCGAGTCCAGTCCCCTGCCCTCATGGCAGGACCAAATACTGTCTAGACCATCTCTAATAGACATTCATCTAACCTACTCTTAAATATCTCCAGAGATGGAGATTCCACAACTTCCCTAGGCAATCTATTCCAGTGTTTAACTACCCTGACAGTTAGGAACTTTTTCCTAATGTCCAATGTAAATCTCCCTTGCTGCAGTTTAAGCCCATTGCTTCTTGTTCTATCATTGGAGGCTAAGGTGAACAAGTTTTCTCCCTCCTCCTGATGACACCCTTTTAGGTACCTGACATTCACTTAAACTGCTGTCCATGTGCACATGGCAATGCAGCATGGAAGGGATTAATCTGAAAAGGCCTGCACTCTGCCTCTCAAAAATCTGTGCTCCGCCAGATTTCAGGCTAACCCTTGCAGTGGCTTCAGTGGGTATCTGCCTTCTGAAAGGACAGCAGGTTTTGGTCCCTGGATTTTATATATTCATATGTGTCTTCAATGGGACTATCTGGGAGAATCAAGTGGCAGTGCAGTAGGAAGCACAGTTGGAGTCACAAGATCACTTTCAGCCCACTGAAGAAGCCAGGTTGATACTGAACTCTGGAGGAAGCAAAGTCCAGGCCAGCCTGGCTAGGTTGGAGAATCTCCAAAACATGGATCTTTGAAGGGTGTTTGGAGGGTCATTATAGGCGGAGCTGGCAGTGTCCTTTATGATGTCTGTGAACCTACAAAGAAAAAGAAGCGTGTCTGCAGAGATGGTACTGCTCAGGTCTGTTAGTGAGAGAGACAGAGTGCTTTAGCCCATCATGAGAGTAAATCCAACACTTGCTGAAACACTGAGTGACACTCATTCTTCTGTTATTAAGAGCAGGTGAAAGGTGCTGAACTGACAGCCCTGAAAATGAAGTCTTCTAGGCCATGGAGAAGACACAGTACAGGCAACAGAAGGGGAAGGTAAGTTTTCCCCATTCTGCCACCTGCAGATCTCCACCAGTGGGAGCCCCTCCAGGGCAAGAGGGAAGTATAGTCGGCCAGGTTCATTCTGAACTTGGCTTCTTGTAAGAAACCTTCACTATGAAAAGTGGGAGAAACTGAAAACCCCAAAATCAGAATCAGGAAACAAAGTCCTAGTGAGCCAGGAAGCACGCTCAGGGGTGTGCTGCAGGGGAGGTGTGGGGAGCGACAACAGGAAGCTCAGTCTGGTTGCTCTTTCCTGCTTCAACAGAGACGGTGAAAGTACCGCTGTACTGTTAACTCTTTCTCATATTCACTACGTAAGAGCATCACACCCAGAGGAATGAACAAAGCTGTTCCCAAGAGACAACAGTAAATTTGTAGATTTTCTAGTCTTTTTTTACTATTATTATGTATTCATTTATTACACTGCAGAGGAGAGTTGTGACTTCCCAGCTCTGTTCAGGCTGCAACAGTGGTACCAGCTGGGATGGGAGCATCTGCCCACTAGTAGCTGGACTGACTCCCACATTAACAGGGTGCCAATCTAACACTCTGTATAGGAAGGTTGAGTTCTTCTGTTTGGTCATCCTAGGCTTGGATACTAAAACACTGTTAACATCTGGGATAATTACTGCTGAGCCTTGCCAACAAGTGAGTGGAGATAGCTACAGCCAGGATACAAGGGGAGCAGGGCATGTCTCTTTGGATCAGAGAAGGAAGCTTAGGTTTAGATTTTGTTAGTAGTTTTGATTTACCAATAAAGCCAAATCCCAGGAAGAGGGTGCATTTGAACACTCAACTCAAGGTCTGTTGAAGCTGGGGTAGGGATTCAGACAAAACAGCTAATAGATGGTAACTATTACAGAGGAAGTTGGTAGCCACCCCTCTGTTTAGGTTTAGGAGGTGATTGGTCTTTCAGATCCCACAAAGGAGTCTCTTCTCTGATAACAGCCTCAGCTCAGAACTACCACACAGGAAAAGTTTAGTCAATCCTTTGTACAGGTCAGGAGTCTCTGATCTGAAGTCTTCAGGAACCAGGTGAGTAGACAAGGGTTTGTTTTTTTTTTCTCCAGGGCGTCGTTTCAAGAGAATTCCCAACTACTTTGCATGTATTGTCCCAAACAGTTCTTTGAAGTTTCTAACATTTCCCCAAGGTTTACATTGGTCACTCTCCTTGAAAAATTACATACAGCAGCACACAAACA
The DNA here is from genome assembly GCF_025201925.1 of Gopherus flavomarginatus. Classification (NCBI taxonomy): domain Eukaryota; kingdom Metazoa; phylum Chordata; order Testudines; family Testudinidae; genus Gopherus; species Gopherus flavomarginatus. Next base: position 24,674,332 of record NC_066622.1, on the reverse strand, counting down.
ATAGTATTTTTAATACAGTGGACCCCCAATAATATTAAACTTAATTCAATAATGTTTAACTTAATTCAGTAAGTTTTATCCAAGATATTGCAGGAAATTGCCTTCTGTCGACACCTCCATTGTTTGCCATGGGCAAATGGAGAGCCCTGGGCCAGATAAATTCTTTTTTTTTTCTCCTACAAAATTCTCTTTCAATCAAATCTGAACGGAAACTTCTGAAAAGCACTATTTCCCTTCTGTTGCTTGTTTTGGCAATAAAATATTGGCAGCATGGATTCTAATCTCAGGGCTTGTGTACCTGCGGAAATTAAATGGCAGAACTATGGCAGCATAATTACACCACGTAGCTATGCCAGTATAACTGCCTGTATGAATATTGTATTTTGGAATAAAAGCGACTTTATATCACTCTAATTAGTTTGCTTTGGAAGTCAGTTTCCCCATGTGGACAAGTCCTAAGATTGAGGCCACACACTGGCCCAAGCAGCAGCGCACATGGTGCTGGGGCCTCTAGGAACAGATAGCTTCCTTCGAGTAGAGAGAGCCAGACCAGGCTCTCCTTGCCTACCAGCACCTGGTCCAGCCTCCCCTCTCTCCAGGACACCACATGGGGAAGGAGCTCCCCTCACAATCGGGGGTGGGGAGAGAAAGAGCAAGCACCAGGCTGGGCTCCCCTGACCAACCTTTCCCCCCTGGTATAATAGTCTTCTGCTGCTGCCAGCTAATGTAGCTAGTTCTGTCCAAGTTGTGCTGAAGGTTCAGGGTTCAACTTCATGCCATACTAGTTGATGCAGGCTGGCGAGTTGCTACAGTTGCACATAACAGAATTTGTTTTCATCTTTTCAGTTTAAGAAAAACGCCCTAGGAAATTCCATAAAACAAACAAAAACCCTATGTTAAAAGAATGTTATTTAATGAGGCAAGGATCCGGGGGCAAAAATAGGATGTGATCATGGAGCTGAAGACTACCCTTCTGTAGAGGGGGGTTGAATTAAGATTGCATGAGATACTTAATTCTGATATTTCCTAACTTTGGTGTGTGCTTGACTTTGCAATCTAAATAGTGTTCTTTTAACCCTTTTTAATATGTTATTATTCTTTATATTATAGTAGCACCTTGAACCTGCACTGTAGTAGGCATTGTATAAACACTCAGTAAGACACAATTCCTCCCTTAAAAAGCTTACATCATAAATAGACAAAATCGGGAGAAAGGAAGTCGTATTCTCCCCCATTTTACAGATGGCGAACTGAAGCACACAAAGACTTTCACGCATCAGCAGGTTGGGTTGGTATCATGGGGTGGCTGGTCCTTCAGGCAAGCTGGGCTCAGCCTTCCCATGGCTTAGCAGCTATCCAATGGAAGTTGGTCCAGTAAAAGATAACACCTCATCCATCTTGTCTCTTTAGAAGCTATCCCTCAGCCTCACTCTTGAGCTGGCAACATAAGGGTTAATTAGTGACCCCATTTTGGTATAAGGTGGCTTAATTAGAAACAGTGATCCCCAGTCTGGTGGTGAAGCAGGGAGTGTGCTACTTAAATAGAGCTGGGAACTCAGCAGATAAAGGAAAACTCTGGCTGGAGGAATAAGGGGCTCTCCCCTCTGGGAAGAGCTTGAGGAAGTCAGGCTGAGTCATCCACTGAAGTAGAGTAGGCTCCAGTGGAAGGAAAGCCCTGAGATAGGGCCTAAAAGGAACAAGGAGATCCTCCAGCAGAGCCCCTGGTGAAGGGAAGCAGTAGAGGAATCCTGCTGGGGAAGAAGCAAGATAAGAGAAACTCTGCAGGTCCAGGAGAAGAGGCCATGAAGCAAAGAACTTTAGTGCAGTTTGAGAGGAGCAGAAGATCTATTAGTTTGGGCATTTGATTTAGACTTTAAGCCGGATCTTTTGTTACCCTGGAAGGAGAGTGAACTGTTAATCTGATTTGGCTGGAAGGCTGAGCCACAGAAAACCCAGGAAGGGAGTCAGGAGAAGACACCAGCAGAGGCTGGCTATCACAGCCAAGGAAGTGGCCACCAGGACAGGGAGGGGTACAAAAGATGAAGTTCCCTGCAATGCTGCATCCAGGTATAAGGGGGCACCCTAAAAGTGAGGACATTTCCTCTTACAGCTTGATTTTAATTAATGAGCAAGAGAACCAAGGCTCCACAGTTCAATACTCTGCTCAGTCAAGCAGTCTTTCCATAACTGACTTCAGAAGCAGTGTAGACTTGAGGCTTCCAAGCTTTTCTGGATCATAGCTGACAAAATAAACTCTTAAATTGCACGTTATGGATTTATTACTGATTCCCAGGATCTGATCGCCACAATTAAAATGAGCTTAGAGTGGAGTACATATTATCCATTAATTACAGCTCCTGGCAGAAATGATTCACCTGTGATTCCTCCATGCCCTACCTCATTAAAATGGCAGCTGTCTGCCTATCCACTCCTGCAGCTTTAGAGAAATCCCAGAGCAGAACTCTGAGCCCAGATTCTCAGTAAACAAAGCTCTGACATGTGCACCATTCACAACTCATTCATCAGGTTGTCATTGCCCAGGCAGCCGTCTTTGCTTCTGATCTGAAGAGAAATTAGTCTTTCAGTCATTATTCTTTTTCCAGTGGTTTTGTTATAATTATTATTTCATGACTCTGCCAGGGTTGAGAATGGAATTAAGTGCATTTCTACCACACTCTGTTCTAAAGTGCCTCTTTACAGCATATTAGAGAGACAAGGCAGGTGAGGCAATATCTTTTTAGTGACCCAACTTCTGTTGGTGAAAGAGACAAGCTTTCAAGCTACACAGAACTCTTCTTGACAGCATGGCACTGTCAATATGTCCTGATGACTAAAACATGTGCTGTGTTGCTTTTGTGTATTGAATCAAACACAGCCCAATTAAGCCTCTTATCATCTAAGAAGAATTTGTTTGGAAAACAATACAATGTGCAACAATCCAAGCCCCAGAAAGCAAATTACCAAGAATGTTGTGCTAGGCACATCCTGGAGCTAGAATAAGGATTTTTGGGAGATAAGGAGAATCACAGGATTAGGAAAGTGCTATAACAGATTTGAACAGGGTTGATTCGGTGAGCAGGTCCATGGATTTTATTAAGACTGCCATCTTGTGTTGCAGAATCTCAGATTTAATTTGAAAAAAGGCTTTAAAACTAAGGTCTGGTCTACACTTAAAGGTTAGGTTGGCATGGCCAGTACTTAATTTGTAATGAAAGAGCAATTAGGTGCCAGAGCTCAAGCAGTTTTTTATTTTCATAACTGATGCAGCAAGCCCAGAGGTGCTGGGATAGTGAACTGCCAAGCCCAGAGGTGCCGGGACAATGAACTGCCAAGCCTAGAGGTCCTGGCACAAATTAAGCACTGGGCATAGCTACAGTGTTTCAGGGTAAATTCACAGCCCTGAGCACCATAACTATGCCAACCTAATCCCTGCTGTCCATTAACTTAACTACTCTTGCTTGGGGAGGTGAAGCTCCTACAATGATGGAAGACATTTTACAACAGCATAGCTATAGCATTGTAGCTGTGCCTCTGTAACACCTATACTGTAGACATGCCCTGACTGTGACAAAAATAACCTTCAGATAGTAAACTGAAACTATCCTCATCTAATAGCTCTTCACTGCTGTATATAAAAGGAGTGAGTCCTAGTGCCTCGGTTATATGTGCTCTAAGACCCCCATTAGCATGATGCTGCCTTTCGTTGACAGTCTCAGCAGAGAAGCCAAACACTGAATGTGCATGAACTTTCTGTTAGAGGGTTTTCCCTTTGGATTATAGATAAGACACAGTGGAGGAAGGAGAAGCTTGCTTTGTTGCTACCCATACTGTATCAGTTCTGTGGGTGAACCAAAGAGTCTTTAGTTTCCACAACTGTGAATCTGGCACTTTTCACCAGCTCTCAAAGAAAAGGTAGATGTTTGCAGAAAAAAAATATGGTTTGTTCTGTGAGTGTGCCACTCCAAAAAGCAGACACTTTTGAGATTGTCTGGATCAATAAAATGCCTCAGTGTTAATGCTTTGTACAAGGTGCATCTCCCTTGTTTGGGCAAGAAAATCATTTTCCTGGAGCTCTTGCCTCCATTCAGAGCTAAATGTCTTTTATACAATGACAAGACAGAGCCCAGGGTGAGTGTTCAAAATAAGAATTATAGGGTCACCTGGAGTGCCAGGCTACCAAAGGATTGATCCAGTGGGGTCACCCGCAGGACCAAGCAACTAAGGCATTGATACTGTATCCATGTCTCAGAATGTAACCAAGTCATTAGCTAATGACGGAGCTGAGAGGTGCAAGAGGACTTGGAGAAGGATGGCAGCTGTTTAGAAAAGGAACATGAGAACAATGGAGCAACGAAGGGAAGTGTGGGGACTGAGAGGTGAGACACAATATTGCACCTGCCAGATGAGGCCTGGTGTTAACATCTTATTACAGTCATGAACTGTATCAGGGAAACTGATCATAGGAAAACTAGATGGAGTATGGCATCTGAGGGACTTCCGTAACCTGGATTGTGCTCACATGAATCTACATAAGAAGGGCAGAGGGAGGTGCAATCAGGAACAACGTGTGAGGAAACCTAATACTACCATTAATAATAATATAATATACTCACCCCTCCGGAAGTATAATAGTCACACACAGGCAGTGGCTCAAAGGGCTGCATTTCTGCATCAACCATCCAGTGACAAGTAAACACAAATCAGACATGCACTTTGAGGCAAGTCCATGTTTTTCTAGCGCATCCATGCCCATGTAAACAGTAACTGCCAACCTAACAAGCTATGGTCATACTCCACAGCCACCCATCCCAGACAAAGTCCTGAGAGAACAGAATTTAGAATAGAATCTTAAAACATCCAACAAAAGTCCCCAGTCTTGGGAAAGCAAATTCCAGAGCCAAAGGCTTCTACTGAGAATAATCTGCAAGTTTCCAAACAGACAAATCTGTAGACTCTTAACAGAAGCTCTTGAGCTAACCTCACTATTGCTGCAACATAGAAAATGGGGAGGGGGGGTGGAAAGATTTGAGGTTAAAAAACCCAAGGCCTGTAATTATTATTTATATTGTGCTGCATGGTGTTTTTAAAATGGATACAGCTGAAAGATCCCTCACCTGTAAACCTCATTTGTGAAGTGACACTGCATATTTCCAAATAGATAGCCACTAAGAAACATTTGCTCTTTGTTGTATGCTTGAGATAGGAATTCACAGGTCAAATATGGGAGGTGAGATGTGAGATGCATGCCATTCCATAGCATGCTCTGGCTGTTCACAGCAGTGCCACAGCATCTGATAGCTAGGGATCCTATGAAACGTCTAAGCATCGCTTTTGGTACAGAGTTCTTTACTGGGTGCTTTGTGTGACAAAATTGCAATGGTTTTTACCACTTTTAGTTTCCTGACCTTTTATGTATTTGAAATTAGCACAGAATGCTAGTAATTTATACCTATGTGGACATGTCTGATCTCATGACTAAATTAGGGCTAACTAAAAAAAATCCCAATTAATTATGAGAGTAAAAAAATAGTTGTGATTAATCACAGTTTTAATCACACTATTCAACAATAATAAAATACCCATTTACATGTATTATAACTATTTGTGGATTTTTTCTGCATTTTCAAATATATTGATTTCAATTACAATACTATTGTTTAACAGTGTGATTAAAACTGATTGTGACTATTTTTAAAATCTAGTTAATTTGTTTTGCATTAATTGCATGCATTAACTATGATTAACTGGCAGTCCTAGACTAAATAGATGGCAGAGAGAGTCTGTTGCTTAGTAAACTGAACTGCAATGATCTTATTTTTATTTGGTTTTTATATTCTTTCCAGGATGGCAGCTCTGTTGTCATAGATCCAGGGCTGGCGCTACCATTTAGGCGATCTAGGCAATGGCCTAGGGCACCAGAATTTTGGGGGGGGCGCTATTTTTGCCGGGGGGGCGGCACGCGGGTCCGGTGGACCTACCGCAGTGATGCCGGTGGACGGTCCGCTGCTGGAAAGGCTCCGGTGGAGCTACCACAGTCATTTCGGCAGACGGTGCGCTGGTCTAGAGGCTCCCTGCGGCAGGTCCACTGGAGCCTTTAGACCAGCGGACCGCCCGCCAGCATCACTGCAGCAGCTCCACCGGAGCCTTTCCAGCAGCCGACTGTTCGCCGGCATCACTGCGGTAGGTCCACCGGACCTGCGGGGAGCGGCAAAATGGCCGTCTGCCTAGGGCGTCAGAAACCCTGGCGCCGTTGCTGCATAGATCCATTAATAAGGTTGCAGTTGAGCCCCCATCATTGTGACTTCAAAAAGCATTAGGCCTAGTGCATTTTTTACAATAGGGTGATCCCTCAGGTTGAGTCACAGTAAGGATCTGGGGAGCGAGAACAGGAATGAATAATCCCTGAAGGTTTAGGAGGAATGAGATGGGATTTTACCAATTTAACAGGAGCAAAAGTAGGACTAAAAAGTAAGATCATCTTTACGTGTTCTGTTTGACTCTGTTACAGCTTTTGCTTCAACTGGCTGCAGATGGGCTCTCAGAGGGATGGTGGAGACAGGAACATTTGCACCTGCTGGACCACTAAGGGGATTGTGGCACAAAGGCCCATGGCCCTGTGAGCGTTGTGACATCAGCGTATGCTGGAGCGCTGGGTACTGCACCTCACCCTTATGTACAACGTGAGAGCTAGAAGTGGAGCAAGCGAGTGGGCAAACCAAAGGAGGCCTGGCTGGCCACCTCCATTGCTAGGCCAAAGCCTAGGAGAACCAGGGCTTATGCGATCCAAGGAAGAGGAGTTGCTAGGACCCCAACCCTATGTGGCCATCATAGCCCTGCTCTTGCGAGTGGAGAGCAGGGAAGGGGCCCGTATCGAGGGGGGGGGACAGCCCCGCACGGGGCACGCTCAGGTGGCATCTCCCTCCCTGCTAGCCCCGGTCAAAGCGCCAACTTCCCCCAGCTCTTCCCCGCTCCCCTTGGCCTCAGTCAGGCGGCACGCGCTGCCTGGCCGCCAGCTCCAGCAGCCCTAGCAACAATGCCTCTCATGGGCATCCAATCAGCGGGCAGTTGCCTCCGCACAGCCAATGGGAAGGCGGGGGGCAGAGGCGGGGCCAGGCCGCAGGGAGCTGCCCCGCTCGGCGCCGCCATTTTGGCTTCAGAGAAACAAAAGAGGCGAAGCGGCTGGCCGCCGGGATCTGATATCCAGGTAACTTGCTCCCCCGCCCCCATTCCGGCCCCACCGAGCCTCTCCACCCGCCTTCCCGCAGCTCGGCTCGGCTCCAGCGGTTCCGAGCCCCTCGGCTCCTGGGCTCAGCCCCTCCCAGTCCCCACAGCGGTTCGGGCGCTGACAGACCGCTCGGTAGCCTGGGTAAGCGGGATCGGCCTGCCTGTGGAGGTTGCGCTCCTCCCACGGGGCCCTGCTCCGGGCCGGGCCAGGCCCACTGAACTAACGGGATCCTTGTCTCGCCCCTTCCCCCCCGCCCCGGTTGGCCTGGGGTCCGCGTCCGCAGAGCTCTGCGTGTCACTGCTGAGGCCGTCCAGGTCCTGCCTCCCCGTGGGACGTGGAAATCCCCAGCATTCCCCCCCACGGGCGTTGAAACCCGCTGCCCTTCCTGCCTAGTTCCCACCCCATCCCCCTCCCTGATCCGCCCCGACTTCCCCTCGTGCGGCGGGCGTTGGTGCAGTGCCAGGCACACACAAGCATGGGGCTGCCTCGTCCTTGTGTTTGGCTGACGCACACACAGGGATCCCTTTTCCACGTCTCTCAAAGAGATGCTCGTGTGCCCCAGTTTCTTTGCGTGTGGACTGGCTTCACGTTGCACCGGGTTCCATTCAGTTAAAGCATTTTCCTCTGTAAGGGTTCGGGAGGAATTTGTAACTGTGGGGTGCGAGCGCTTTTAGCACCCGAGCATCATGCTCATTAAGAAGAGTATTCCTCTTCTTTCCCTTTCCTTCTCCCCCAAACAAGGGTTAAGAAATTTGGTGCTAGTTTCTGGATGTCATCAGATTGTGAGGTAGGCAGAACTTTTGAGGAAACAAAACCAGGGTTTTACAAAGGGTGGTTTTATAGTAAGAGTAAAGGTGGATAGTTTTTCATTCCTTATTCAGTGTTACTTACCAGTATGGAAACAATATTGCTTACCTGCTAAGATAGTCAGGGGGCAGAGGGGGAAGAAGGGCTTTTTGTTGTTGTTTTTATTCAGTATAGTGATGCAAATTAAATTATTATTTGCTCCAAAACCACTGAAAAATTACAGAAATGGAAATAAGGTAATTACATCTCTAGTATAAGGAAATAATTCTAGATTCAATAAATATTTGTTAATCATAGTTCCAGAGTATTACACTGCATGCAGTAGAAACCCTGTTCTACAAATGTTTTGTAAAATCAAGGTCTTATAAAATTGAGGGCATATGTAATAGTATTCTCAGGCACAGGGACAAAAAGGCATTTTGGATTAAGTGAGGTTTTGTAATTCTCGGGTTTGTAAAATGTGGTTACTGTTGTATTAACGTTGCTGCCAAAATAAACTCTTGTTGCAGTTATGTACCAAACCATCCTGTTTTGGGCCTTGCCTTCTCTAGAAAGAAATAACCCATTAGCTAACACATGCTAAAGTACTCCTTTCTTTTCTAGTGTAGTAGTCATACACTGAATCGCCATATAGTAATGGGCTTTATTCTTTTTCTTTGATACAGCAACCAAATATATTCCACGGTTATTTCAAACTCAGTATTTTAATAAATGAATCTTGTGTTCTTATCCTTTGAATATTCCAGAAAAGCTTTGAGGAGAATGTCTCTAAACTCGCAGAGTTGGTCTTGGTGCCTTTTTCTTATGACAAACCTTGAACATGAGAGAGAGTGTTTGGCTCTGGAACTTAAAACTAATGTGGGCATAAGATTTTTTTTTTTAGTTTCGAAAGCTTCAGACACCCTTTGATTTTGAAACTTGATTGATCTTATGCAGCAATTATATAGCTATAAAGCCATTGGAGAGCTGCTGCTAGGAATATGTGGGAGTTGTGCATGCTGAATTTGAAGCTTAAAAAGAAACTAAAAAGAGGATCTTTGAACTGAGTCCATTTTGTTTCGTATCATTTAGTTCTCACCCCATTTACAAAGTTATTTAAATTGAATATGTTGCCGTTTTAAAGTCAAACTTGTGTATGTATATATGTATGTATATATATGTATGTAACATTTGCATATCTTGCTTTGTTATATTTTGGAAGTATTAAAGCTTGGAAACTGGTCAGGAATACATATTACAGATAACACAGTTTCCTCCCTCCCCTCCCCCATCCACCACCAGTGGAAAGGAGAATTTCAAATTTATCAAACACCCATTTGCTAGAGGTTTTGAAAGCCCATTCTGTCTGATGGGTGTGATTCATAAAATCAAAAAGTTTATGAACTTAAAAATTGGATCTAATGGTCCGTGAATTCCAGTGATGATTAAACCTGGTGAAAATCTAAAGAAAAGGACTTCTCAACCATGCCTGTAGCTGTTTCCATCACTTCACATTGACTCAGCCGATATTCTGAGCTTCAGAGTGGCTCACAGAGTGACAGCCCTAGAAGCTTATTGGGTAGATGGAGACCCTTAAGCAGGGTTGAGGAGCACCACTCTATAAAGAATTCCAGGAGCTGTGGTGAGGCCTGAGCTTCCTGCTAGGGCACTATGCCTAGACCTTTCTGTTGTACCTCCTTATTTTTGTATCTTCCTCTGCCTAATAAATGTAACTTAAAAGAAGCAAAAACATTTGTCTGAGATTCCCTTGGTATGTTGACTGAAGGGGCACAGAATCATAGAATATCAGGGTTGGACGGGACCTCAGAAGGTCATCTAGTCCAACCCCGTGCTCAAAGCAGGACCAATTTCCAACTAAATCATCCCAGCCAGGGCTATGTCAAGCCTGACCTTACAGACCTCTAAGGAAGGAGATTCCACCACCTCCCTAGGTAACCCATTCCACTGCTTCACCACTCTCCAAGTGAAAAAGTTTTTCCTAATATCCAACCTAAACCTCCTCCACTGCAACTTGAGACCATTACTCCTTGTTCTGTCATTGGGTACCACTGAGAACAGTATAGATCCATCCTCTTTGAAACCCCCTTTCAGGTAGTTGAAAGCAGCTATCAAATCCCCCCTCATCCTTCTCTTCTGCAGACTAAACAATCCCAGTTCCTTCAGCCTCTCCTCATAAGTCATGTGCTCCAACCCCGTAATCATTTTTGTTGCCCTCCACTGGACTCTTTTCAATTTTTCCACATCTTTCTTGTATTGTGGGGCCCAAAACTGGACACAGTACTCCAGATGAGGCTTCACCCATGGGCAGCAAATGTCAGAAATATTATTCTGTGAATACACTGAAGGAAAATGTCTAGTCAGTTTAGACCAAAAAAACCCAAACAAAAACTAATTTTAACTAGGACATAGGAGCCCCAAAGGGATTTCATATCTAGAAGGGCAAGTAAAGTAATAGTATTGGTTGTTTTTTTACAGTTTTTAATATATTTTTAACACCATTATATTTGAGAAACAAAATATGGGTAGAGAACATTAGTGACTAGTCTTACAAGGCTTGTACAGAAAAGAGTGAGTTGCAGGAATTTATTGGAAACTAGTATTAAAACACCCAAATAATTTAAGTTATGATGGTGATTTTATATAAGCAAGTAGGCCATCATTTATTTAAATTGACCAATTTTCTCTAAGGCCACATATATGTTAGGATTTTTATTACAATAGCATCTAAAGGGTCCAGCCAAGATTATGATAGATATTACATGTAACATAGGACGGTCCCCTGTCTTGAAGAGTTAAATGCAAGTGGTAGGAGGGGAAGTGGAGGCACAGAAAGGTGAAATGGTTTGCCCAATGTCACAGACAGGTAGTGGCCGAGCTCAGAATGGTATCCTGAATTACCATCTTGTGGCCTGTCCGCTAGATCACACCACCTCCCTTTTGTTACCGCTGGTTCACCTACAATTGTGGTAGCAACAGTGGGAGTATTAATATAGAGGGCTCCAGGTACTTTCCCACAAGCATTTTAACCACTGTTTCCTCTAACCCTGGTAAGAACAGGTCTAGAATACATAGTGTCCAAAATCATGGCATCTTAGTTTAGCTTATACCAGTGAAACTGACTTGATAGCTATAGTGGGAAATTTTAGGAAAAAAATCTTGGTGTAGAAAAGGTCTGAAGATGCAGTTTTTGTTTAATTTAGTTGTGGTCCATTGTAATTTGCTGCAATCTTTAACATTAAGCCAAGATATAAATTAAATGTTTTCAGGAGATTGTGAGATTTGATAGTGAAGTGCATCACCTGCATATGCTTTCTCTAATGTGTAACTTGTTCTGTAGCTAAGAATATGCTCACAAAATTCAACTATCTGATCAGAAGACTAGAATATAGCAATATTTAAATAGTAATTCTTATTAATATATTTCTTTGTGGCAGTGCTGTTAAAAGTGCTGCCTTGGTAATTCTACTTTTTTCTTTAACTCTGAGTCAGGAATACAGTTTAGGAAACTGGCGTTATACTACCTGTCATTCTGATCATAATGTTAGGGTAGGAGCAAAACACTGTGTTTCAGAGCCAAGGTCATTTGAGACTAATGAATATTGAGTTCCTGTTGATTATTGTGGCTAGAGCTAATCAGTATTTTTCCATTACATTTGAGTTAGCGCTAAATCAGTCTTAAACAAACTGGCCCTTTCTACATTAGGATATGTTATTTGTCATTGATGTGCAGAGGAACAATGGAATAAAAACTCTCACTAGTTTAGTTCATTCACTGGTCCATTGTTTCATTTGATGATGATTAGTTTGTCTCTATTGGCAAGAAGGTGTGATTGGTAACTAGGCAACGCAAGTCCTACTAAGCATCACTGCAACCTACTTGAAGAAATTAAAATTTTCCATTGCAGGGGAAGAGGATTTTTCCGTTGTACCTAAGTTCCTTCATCTGGCTTGCTATTTTCTGTTCAAGGTTAATGTATTTTTGTAACTATGCAGGAACCATCTTTAAAATACATGATATAACCGTTTAATTACAATAATTTTTCTGTTAATTGTTTTACGTTATGTTGAGATGTCTTATTACAGATTTTGGTTAGAAACAGTTCATCAGAATTTTTTATCAGGGGATTTTTGTTAATAGAGGAAAAACACTTCATTTTTGTTTGTTTAAAAATTGGTCCCTCTGTCCTATTCTGTTACAAAAATACAGTTACCAAGAGACAGTATGATATGTTGAACACAAGTGGACATGCATTGTAATGTGCTGTAGGCTCTAGATACCACTTTTGTTTGCCAGACAGTGCTTTAAAATTCACTACACATCTTGAAAGCGGAACAAAACAAGGTTTGCTAAAATTAAAATCCTATTAAATGCCTGTAGACAGGTGCTGGCTACATGTCTCTGGAGGCATTGAGTTGATGGCTTACCCACCAAAGTTGTTTTTAAACTTCCTGCAGCAATGGGCTTTTAGTCATGAATATGTCTAGTTATGTTAGAAAGATTGGGGTGGATCTAATGTGATAACACTAATCCTCAGAATGAATGTGTGCAGTACTCTTGCTTTGTAAATAGATGTAGTTGGAGATAGATGTTTACTGTATTTATTTAAAAAGTTAAGACCTTAGCATCAAAACTGCACAAGCTAGTGAAGCATATTTGTTCATATTGTTTATTTTTTAATTTTAAAAAGAGCTATTCAAATCAGTAATGGCTTCCAGAGCCAGGGTTGTTTGAATAGAGGAAAGTTTATCCTTTCACTGAAATTAAACAGTTGTCATTCAAGCTGGAAACTTCAGATCTGTTCAGTAGACTGACACTGATTTTTCTTCCAGTCTCAATTTCTTCATGTTCAGGATATAACACACAAAAGAATCATTTTGGTTAAAGAGAAAAGACCAGTTAGTTTTATTTTTTTGTAAAACGGTGACTCAAGATTTGCTGTTTGTAGTCTGATTGATGGAAGTAGATGCATTGTAATAGTGATTACATAGATTTTTAGGTAACTTTTTAGCTAATGTGGAGCTTCTCAATCTCTCTTCTGGCCTCCTTGCCTCTCATCCAGTCTGTTCAAAATTCTGCTTCTTCTCATGCAGCTTATTGGCTTCCTGATTTGCCTCTTCAAATACAAGTTCCTTGGCCTAGTCTTCGGGGCATTACATCATCTTCCCTCTCTGCTCTAACTTCCTCCTAGCTAACTTCCCACTTCCTGCCCTCATCCCAATTCTTTTGCATTAGGCCTAGTCTATACTTTACATTTAGCTCAACATACCTGTGGGTGTGAAAAATCCACCCCCCACCCCCAAGTACTGTAGCTATGCTGGCCTAACCTTTTGTGGAAATGCAATTAAATCAAAGGAAGAATGCTTCTATTGACCTCACTACCATAACTTGGGGAGGTGGAGTTCCTACAGCAGTGGAAAAACTGCTTCCATGACAGTAGGGACGCATCTGCACTATAGGTTATGACCTGTAGTGTAGATAGTCTTACTTGTCTTCATCTCCTTTGTAACTCCCTGCTTTGAGCATTTCTGTTGTGATGACCCCTGTAATGAATGGGGTCTCTTGCCAGATACCTTCTCTCTCTTTTAAATCCTTCCCCTTTAAACAGCCCATTCTCATTAGTAATCCTAGTATACCTTCTCTCCTGATCTTTTGTGTTTAGACTTTAAATTTATCAGAGAACATTTTTGGTCAAGTGCTGTGTACGCTGATTAAATGGATTTTAAGAACTTTTTAAAAAATGAGCTATAAGGACTTTTCTTCTTCCCCAGAGCAGTGTCTCCTATTGCAGTCTCTTTTATACAGCCCTCAGTCTCATTCTGTGGCTCACATGACTGAGATCCAGCCCAATTTCATGACTAGTGTATATAATGATTAAAAGCAGACTTTTAAAAAATAAGTTCTCCCCCCCCCATTTACATTGCTAAAAATATCCCAGGATGTTTAACTTTTTAGCTTTATTAATCCTTCTACCAACTAGAATTTGTCATTTTTCCTGTGTTCAATTTTAGTGTTTTCATTATACGTAGAGGGTCTTGACCAGAATATTCAAGTAGCTATGCAGTAGTATGATGCACAAAGCTTTTACAGCATCTGAGGTTTGTCCGGAAGTGTGGGTGAATCTTTCATGCTCATTGAAAAAGAGGACTTTCTTTTAGCAATTGCTCCTGGTTTGTGTTTGGATCAGTTCCAAATGTACAGTAAATCATCTGTGCTGTATATGAGATATTTAGACAGTATTGTGGTCATAGACTTTCATTATGACATCAATCAGATTAACACAGCTTCTGGGTACAAAGGTGAGAAATTCTCTTGCTGACAAACTGCTTGCCTATTTGTTGTTTTATGTTTTCTGAGGCCATGTCTATATGAGAATGTTGCATCAGTTTAACATACGGTGTGATTTTTAAACTGACCTGGTTGAATTGGTGCTAAAAGCTATATTTCTATTTTGGTTTAAACCAGGCTTAGGTCAGTTTAGTTTAAGTTGATTAGGAATCTGTTTAAGCTAAATTGAAATAAGGTACTCTTAAACCTAAACAAGAGTGTCTTTGCAGAGCTTTACACTGATTTAACTTCACACCTTGAAGGTATGTCTTCATTACCAATGAACTTTAACATGGCTGTGTAGTCTTGGCATCAGTACTAGGAGAGAGCTCTCCCAGCATTGTAAAAAACCCACCCTCATGAGGGGAGTAGCTGCCAGTGCTGGTGCACTGTCTACACTGCCACTTTACAGTGCTGAAACTTGCATGGTCTAGGACCCAAACCTGTGAAGAAAGCAAAGTAATCAAATCAACGGTAACCTATATTGTCTGATGGTGCTCATAGTAGTCGATACTATTGTTGCTTTATGTAAGGAGCGGGGAGCTTTTTAAACAGATAGTTCCAATTGTCTGATTACTTGTTAAAAGTAACGTTCACTACTACTTTGAGAAATCTGCTGGCCGGTATGGTTTTGGATTGATAAATGTTTATCTATTTAGAGTATCAGTTGGGGGAATATGACTTTATACACAATTGGAATGACTTGTTTACTTTGAGAATAGACTATTATCTTCTACTCAGATGTCTTTAATGTGTACATTGGATTCCAGAGAGCAGATATTAGATCTGTCATCCTCTCCTTGCTGTGAATGTGATCCTGTAGATTTATACAGACAGACAGGCTGTGCTTGCTGGTTTCAATTTGCACTTGCTAGATTGCTTACCTTGTTCTTGTTTCCATGCATGTAAAACTCTTCTTAACAGAATATAGAGGGAATTAAAGCCAGACAGAGTAATTAAGATATAGTCATAGGTCTTCTGAAAATAACCTGTGATCTTGAACATGGAAAATATGTGATCTCTTCCAGCCAACCTCATTTCAATAATTTGTATCTGCATGCATGTGAGAATGTAATCCTGCAAATTTAAACAAAAATCTATGATGAAATCCTAATCCCAATTAAATCATTGCCTTCAGTAGGGACAAGTTTTTACCCCAGTGCATCAGCATGTACAGGAATAAGAAATATGTAAACCACATTAGTGCTGGACTCTTTCCAAGCTTCAAGCCTTAGGGAATTTAATTTTCATTGACATTCTTGGTCCTATTGCAGGCCATGAGTGTCTTACTGGATATGGCAGCCCCCTGGCTGTGGAGAGGGAAGTAGGCTGTCAGCATCCTCCTAGGGATTTTCATTTCTTGTTTGGGTGGGTGATAGGTCCTGCCAATGGCTTTTTGCCTGTGAAGTCCTACTGGACTCTCAGTTTGAATAAAGTAACCTTTACCACCTTTGCTTGTAGTGCAGAAACACTGACTGCTATTGTGATACACTTCTGGTAAAACGTAACAAATCATACAGGCATAATATTGATGTGGTCATCCCGTATCAGATGGGCTAATTATAACAAAATAATTATTTTAAAGTGCATTTTGGAGTTCATGTGATGGGACCTGCCACTGTGGACCATCAGGTTGCTACTCAGGTGTTTTAACATTGTTGTTTCAATCTCATGACCTAGTTTGCAGATTGGAATAGGTGAACTTCTTGGCAATGGTGGTTCTGGTGAGTATGTTATTAACTGTGTATGGTTCCCGGGAAAGCCAGCCTCTCAACACAAAAAGATAAAAAGTGTGGAATAAGTCAGATATAAAGCTTTGTGTATGAAATGCATCTGAATAATACTATAGAGAAGAAAATACAAGACCACCTTGATATAATTTGATTGGAAAAGTTCATTGTTGAACAGTATTTAATTAGAGGAAATTTTGTGGTTGTGACAGGGAAAGAATTAGACCCTCACCTGTTTTAATATTTTACTTGAATCACAGCAGACACAAGTACTATAGAGAAGTGGTTTTTTTTCTCTTCAGTCAGATTGCACAGTATCCCTAATTCAGAAATTTTGCTTACGAGACGCCCTTTTCTATTCTGCCTCTATTTATCCTGATCTGATCTGCTGTGGCTGGGAAAGATTTCATAAGAGATTAGTCTCCCTCCCCACTTCAGTGCACTGGCTGCTATGCATAATAAATACAACTCCTGTTGACTCTGGGCAGCTATTTTCCTATGCATTCAACTATATTTTGAAAGTTCTTAAGAGGATCCTTGTTTTTTGCAATACTGATAGCTCACTGTGTTGCTTTTGTAACCTTTGAAAGAGGTTCCTAACACAGAGGTCCCAACTAACTGTTGAACTTGCCCCATTAACGTGTAGATGGAGATATTACTTTTTAAAAATAAGACCTTTGTTTAACTATAATTGCTAGTGAACTCTTGGGGCTTGTTTACACTTACCAGGGCTTTGAGGTGTGACAATTGATGCATCGGCAGTTGATTTAGTGGGTCTAGTGAAGAGGGGAAAGGAGAAAGGTGAGGAGGAAAGCTGAAAAATCAAACCAGAACCTTTTTTCTTCATTTGAAAAGAAAAGAAATGTCAACAAACAAAAAAAGCTGGCTGAATATTTTAAAAAAATTATTAACAAAACTCTTGAGTGCATTATCATAATTGTAGAATCTCACTAAAATGTTGTACACAGTAACAAGTTTAAAATGTGTATGGGATATGCTCAAAGGAGAGGACGTTGGTCACAGCCTGGGCAGAAATTTCTGACCTCAGTCAAATGAAGTTGTACCTTTGTGGACAACAATGGTGTGCGACTGCCAAAAGAGCCTTTGATATGTTGTTGACTTGAAATTGAACTTAGGGCAGGAGCAGATACCTGGTGTACCCTATAAATAATTTGCTTTTCCTATTAAAAATGCAGGAGTAGGTAGCAGTATTACACTAAGGTGACATGCTTAGCACTGGTTGTTGCCTTAAATGCATTTAATATAGTTTCTAAGGTGCACCCTTAGTACATAGCCAGTCATGAACCTTATGGATATCTCTTCAGAGTGTAGGCTCAATCTGCCGTGATTCATCAGAAATAGGTGTTAGAAGACTAGGAATCTGCTATTGGAAACCTTTATTTTAAATTGTAATTAGTCATTACAAGCCACACATTATTATTTTATGTGATGATGGCTTTCAGTCACTCATCTTTCTACAATAAAAGAACACTTGTGGTTTACATGCATTTATAAAAACTTAATTTAAACTGGGTTTTCAAAGGGGCCTAAGGATTTATGCATCCAAATCACATTGGAAGTGAGTAGTATTTGGGCACCTAGTTCCCTTAGTGTCCTTTGAAAATCCTCTCCTAAATTTAAAGTATTTTATCGCCTTAAAATATATGCTGAGACCCAGATGTGGTAGAGCAAGAAAAACATTAGGATCAGGAGGTTGTGAACTGAATATGAGTAAGAAAAAATTCTTAGTCAAAACAGTGTAGCTGTTGGACAGAACTTCATAAAAAAAAATCTTCCTCTGGGGAAATGACTGACTAGTGTAATGAAGCTCTTTATACCAAAACATGTTTTACAGCTCTTAAGTTTGAATTAATGAATTTACAGCACAGCAGGGACAGATGTATTTTATTATTATTATTATTATTATTTTGTCCAAAGGTGAAAATTGCAGAGATCTAATAGAATTTTATTTATTTTGACTTAGTGGGCATGTTTCTATAGCAGCATTTATTTACAAAGTTTAGCAATTTGTATGTTAACCAGGAGTAGTTTATGGTAGAATTAAAGATTCACTCAGTGTTGCATATTCAAAAATGGTAGCAACCATGCTGTAACTTTTGTTGGGAATAAAAAAAATGAAAAACAAATTAAAAGCTAATTTCAGAGAGAGGCTCCTTCTTTGAGATCCCTGCTGATTGTCCTGGAGACTTCAACACCATGAACTCACATTAACCTCTCAGTCTGTTTTAACTACTGGAAAGTAGCCCACTCCCAGATTTTTCAGAGCTTGAATGTTTTCTCAAGCAATGGATCTGAGTTATGTTATCTTATATTCTATACTGAAACTGTCTCTAATTAGCCTTTCATATACACCATTAGTTTCAATTCATGAGTCTCTTGCAGAAGTCAGCCATTTAAATCATCCTTGTAAAAATAGTTTTCTTGTGGAGATATTTCTACATTTAAATTATGTAACTGTTCACTATTTTAATCAAACACTTAATTTCTTTGTCAAAGAACACTATTGATATTTTTCATAGCTTTTGGATGGTATTTTTAGGAACTAGGGCCCAAAAAAGATTTTTTTGGTCCATTTCCAAGAAGTTCAAGTAGCTTAGAGCATGGCTACACTGGCACTTTACAGCGCTGCAACTTTCGCACTGTACAGCGCTGTACACAGCGCTGTAAAGCCTCAGTGTAATCAGTGCCACAGCACTGGGAGTGCAGCTCCCAGCGCTGAAAGCTACTCCCATAAGGGATGTGGTTTATGTGCAGCGCTGGGAGAGCTCTATCCCAGCACTGGCTCTCCGACTACACTCACACTTCAAAGCGCTGCAGCGGCAGCGCTTTGAAATTTCAAGTGTAGCCATACCCTTAGAATAGGTGATTTAGGGTCTTAATTACTATGGCAGTTATGTCCTTGGAAAAGAGATTAATTTTTCCAGGTACTATGTAACTCGAGAGCTGCATGGCTCAGATGCATATGTTCTTGTCTAAGCAGGAAAAGCTCTGTAACCTGTCTAACTGGGTTTTTGTTTCACTAAAGAGGAAAAATAGATCTAGTAAAAAATAGAACTGTAATTTCTCTTTGGTATTTTATATGTGTAGGAAACAAAGTGTAAAATGATTTAGACCAAGTTGGATGCTCATATTCTCAATATCTGAAAAGACTACTTGGTGAGGTGACGGATAAGCTCCAGGCGGCAGCAGTTTACTGTTACACATCAGTGAAATTGGATTATTTTTTTTGATAGTTTTGTGTTTCATAATCTTCTCACAAACCGAATTAATACACTAGAGTTATTCAGGTTATCGTAGGGAATTTTTTAAAAGTATTTTGGGCATATCTCCAGAAGAAGGCTAGAGAAATTACACTCCTGTTAAATGGAAATAGAACTGAGTTAGAGAAGACTGGAATTGTGGTGTTTCATGGAGGTAGGTAATAAAGCAAATGTTACGTCAGATGTACTTTATAAATGGTTGTATATAATTGTGTCCAGCGTTGTGTACTATGATACCTATATCCGGTAATTCCTAGGAAGCAGTAGCATTTACAGATGCACTCAGAAAGTCTTTGCATTCTTGCCAGTCATTGGAGTGAGGATGGATAAATGCAGCTGTCCTATTACCCATACAGACTTTTATCAAAGCTGTTGTTAGTGGCAACTGCTTTGGCTGGTATATGATTTTTGGTTTTACCTGTTTAAAATGTCTTGATTCTGACACAGAAAGCTACTGATAATCTATTGCTGGATCAGGTTGTATGTAAAGGGGTAATAAAAAATGGAATTTAGGGGTAGGGGAAGGTATTCATAGAAAAGAGTGACATTCTAATGGGTAATTTTGCTGATGTAGGTAGAAAAAAAGATATCCCTTTAGCTGTCAAACTTGTCTTTAAAATACCTTTCTATCTACCTAATGTACTTACCTGGCCCAAATTACCATAGTATCTGAGTGCTTCACGGTCTTCGATGTATTTATCACCACAGCATCCCTGTGAGGTAGAGAAGTGCAGTTATCCACTTTCTACAGATGCAGAAAGGCTGAGACTTGCCCAAGGCCACAAAGGAAGTCTATGGCAGAATAGGGACTGTACATACTACAAAACTAGGAGAGTAAATTTTACCTACCAAAGTATCTTGGATTTGAAAGAGTTTCTCGAGGAAGATCCTGTAGAAGACTTCACATTAGGCATACAGGTTGCCTTAAGTTGTCAAGACAGTTTTAAAAAATCAATATGCTGACTGATGTGATGCAGAAATGCATAAACTAGAAGAACTATGGAGAAGGCTTACCCTTGTCTTCCTCTTCTTACTTGCTTTACAAGTAACCAAAGGGCACTGTTCAGCATTGGCAAACCAGGCAACATTGGGTATAATCTTAGTTTTGATATTTTCTTTTAAACTGAGCTGTGTCTGACAGATTTACTGAGTCTGTTTCCAAACTGCTGAAGTGATCAGTGTATTTCCTGACACTAAACAAGGTTGTAAAGGGAATGCAGCAAGCAACGCACTACAGTAGATTTTTTTCCCCACTGCAGCATTGTCATTTTGCTCTTGCATTACTTGTTCAGTTTCATTTTTCTCAAGCAACAGCATACCTGCTTGTTTTTCCCCGACACTGCTGCAAATCATTAATCCTACTGTATTAAACTTGCATTATCAGATAATTTTGAAAAACCCAAACTTTGTTGCTTATAAGAAGGAACCTAAAATTAGTAAAATAATTGTGTTCTAGTGATCAATGTTAGTACATTTTGATAGTCCTACATCACTAACAAACACTGTTCTTTGCCAGACTGAAATATCTGTCTGTCTTTCCTATATTAACACAAAAAAGCATTGTTAGCAGAAGTTTTAAACTTTATCTTTTAGGGTACAGTGGTGAGTATATGATTATATAGTCTCAGCAGGGATAACATTTTAGAAACGCACAGACATACCATTTAAATTGTTTTTGATTATTTAAAGGCAAGTCAAAGTTGTATGGGGGTACACAGAATGAGTGGTATAAGGAAGCTTTCCACCCTTTAAAGAGAACAGGTCACTTTTACTTAAGAGCTACAATGGAGAACATAGTTCTCCATTTTAGTTTAGTACAGCCATTTGTAATGAATGGGTTTTCCATGAGGACTGAGAAATAAAATAGTGGGTAGTTCATCTCTAAAGTTTAAATGATTAGTCGCTTTTGTTATTGCTATTATGTTAAGACAGCTGGACAGATTGCGAGGCTAAATTGAATTAATAATCCAAATTGAATAAGCAAAAACTAACATGAAAAATAGATTAAGTAGTTTCTTGTGCAAAGGGATTTATATGTAGCATTAGAACACTGTCACAAACAAAAGATTTATTTTAGGTTCCTGTCAAAATGTAAACCTATAATTTATTATGCAAGATCTTGATCACTTAACTCCTATCCCGTACATCCTATCTATTTCTAGTACTGGGTAAACATTTACCAACTTGATATATTGACTGCAGTCTCTTTGGAAGAGAAATTACATTGGAAAGTTTAGGCCAGTTTTATAATGCAGTTAAAAATGTGGAATCAAAACATTTCTCCTGCAGACTCCTCCACCTTACTGTCATACATAACTGTTTTCCATGATAGAATTAATTTGAGGGAATTTAATCTTAATGTGCTGAATAAATCCTGATGCCTTGAATTACAAGGAAGGGTATGTTTCACTTTCTACTTCCAAGCATCTTGTTTTTATTCTGATGGCTCTGTATTTCAGCTGGCGCTATTCCAGTCAACTTTTGTTTTTTATTACATTATTTTTATTATTTCAGCAAGATGATTTCAGACAGAGGACATCTGCAGGTTTCATCCTTTAAATAAATGTAAACATAGTTTTTGTTTTTGTAAGTTTCATACACAGTCCTGGTAAAGCATTCCCTGGCTGAACTCTTACCAGGCTGCTTTGTAGGGCTTCACACACTGTGCAGTCTTCAGTTTCCCTTGAACTGAGAGAGGCTGCAACAGTTTCTTTCCTTGGTCTCTTTAGCAGATTTCCTGGGCGTATGCGCTCTGTCCTTTACCCCTCCATGGAAATGGGAGCGTACAACCCAGCTGCCCTGGGCATCAGGACCAGTGTTGGCAGGCTCCTCAGTACATGAACATGTAGCCTGTTCAGCTGAATGACAGCAACGTCTTAAATTAAAATCTTAAAAGGCTGCAGCTTTCTCAGAAGGCAGAGTCCAGGGAGAGCTTTTTCTCCCTCCCAGCCAGTAGCAACATGAAATATCTTTGGAATATGTTTGCAATGAACTTCTCTCATCTTGGACTCTGTTTCATGCCCATAGCAGCCTATTGACATAAGTAAAAATAATTGGTTCGGAATTAAATCTTTCTGTAATTCATGGGCTCCTGGACTATGAGGGAAAAATTAGCAAGTGAGAGGGAAGTGAAGATGTTGCTGTTACACTGAAAACAGGAAGGAGTAAATATGAAAGTTGAAATAAGAGGGGCAAAGGTTAAGTCTTCATGTTGTATGTTTAGGTTGTAAGTTCTTTGGCTTGGGGGCCTTGTCTTACTGTCTATAAAGTACTGTGCACATTTTTGGGACTATATTAATGAAACAGGAAAGGGAGCTCTCATGAGGAGCTTAGTGGAAGTGGGGTATGTTTCTTGTCTTATACAATACATTCATCACACTCTTAAAGAGCATTGAATTCCTGCTCTTAAGACATTTTTTCTTGGAATCAATAGGGCCTGTAGGCATTTTCCTTCTAGGTGTATAAGGTGTTTAATGGAATGACTGGACAATAGGGAAGCTCTTCAGCTTTTCTACTGAACAGATTTTGTTCTAATGAATTTGTTCCATTGATGCTGTTATTGTTTGTTAGACATAGGTGCAGTGCAAGCAAATCTGGTGAAATTCTCCATGGATTGCTTTGTGTTTAGCGCCTGTGATTAATATAAATGATTAGTCACCTTATCAAAACTTAATCCAGACTGGTATGATTTGGATGGCCAGCTGGTCATGTGAATGCCTGTGAGAATAAAATCAATGCATTTAAATGTAGTTTCCACTTAGAGAAATAAGGTACTCTCTTGAGATATTCTTGAGTTTCTTCCGAATAGAGATTTTATGTGTTTACATGTTTTCCTTCTGGTCTTTACAGTTGACTATCCAGAAGTGTTAGTATTTTAATAATGACATTAAATCAATTGTTGGATTAGTTTTTAATAAAAAATATATAAAAGCATTGCTTATATCCAGTTCTTTTGAGTTAAATTCCTCTGACTTTCCCCTTTTGAAATGTATGGCATAAGTAAAGAAATATCCTTTAATGCACCCTCTGTTTATCTTTGTCTCTTTTGCTGACACATCTCTAGAAAAGCAGTCCAAAATATAGCAGAGACAGAATGCTGCTGGGAACCAGGAACTCTTCTGAGGCAATTCCATCCCATTAACTCAATTGTGTCACTTACCTTGTGAAAGTCATTTAATCAGACTGTTCTTTCTGTTCTCCTTCTTACCTAAAGAGTACTGAGAATTAATTTATATTGGTACAACACATCTAGGGGACAGAATCCCAGAATTATCTAATGCACTCACTGGGTGAATCCATTATAGTGTTAGGCAGTCCTTCTGAATCTGAGCTCGGGTTGTGAGGAAGTAGAACCAGCATTTCTTACCTCAAAGTCTGTTCTTGGGAATAAAGCCAAGTTCCAAACTGAGTTTTGTTATCTTAGTGCTTGTCTTCATAGTAAAGTGTCCCAGCATGATTATACTCCTATAGCCATTCTGGCATAACTCCCTGTGTGGCGACTCTTATTCTCGGAGAATGGGGTGGCTTTTTCTAGCTTAGTTTATACTGCTTCTGAAGTGGAATATGCTAAACCAGAAAAGGTTACTCTTATTCCAGATAAGAGTGTTCACATGGAGATTAATTATAATTATAGCAGTAAATTTCCCTGTCTATCCCAGCCTCAAGATTTTAACAGTATTAGCTTTGTTTGATAGTGTAAAATGAAATCCTTAATCTGGCACATTCCTATATCAATACTTTGAGAACACAGATGCAGAATATACACATTATTTCATTAAACCTGGTAATATGAAAATATAAGGATAACGCAACCATAGTGAAAGTCCCCTTCCAGGTTGTTTTGTTTTTTTTCACATTACTCTGAAGGATTTGTATTTACTTCTCATGCTTACTCAAAATAGGACCTTTTTGCAGGTATCTGCATACTGATGGCCCCAAATCCACACACTGAAAACTTTGCCTAAATATGAAATAATGAATTTGATAAAATTTCACGTAAAACACAGCAGTTATGAGAACATATATGTGGCTTAATTCTGATTTGGTGCTTGCATTAGATATGGCATAATGTATATGGTGCCTTTATCAAATACAGATTTAATGATAACAGTAGTAGGATTTTTTTCCTGTTGAGCTACATACTGGGTAATGTCATACCCAAGTGACTTTTGTTTTCTAAATACACAGTGTGCAAATACCTTACGGACCTTTTGGGTCTATATGAAAGAAAACAAGTTCTGAAGTTACACTGAGGAACTAATGAGCTCGCTGGGGATATGAAGAAGGGGCGTGGTGTGTTTTTCTCAGGTGAACCTTCTCCTTTTGGCAGATATTTATTTCCTTTCTGTAGTGCTAATAAGCATACTTTTCAATATAAATTCTGCTGTTCTGACACAATTTTAGGCCTGGTCTCCACACGGATTTTGTATCGATAAAACTAAGTTAAGGAGTGTGATTTTTTTTAAAAAAAAGAAAATAATTTATTTTGTTGTTAAGATAGTTATCCTAGTACAACCTCTAGTGTGGACTCAGTTATGCTGCTATAAAAGTGCTTATACTGGTGTAGCTTATTCCCCGTCACATACTGAAATAAGCTGTTACTGGTATAATAACATCTGCATGAGGTGATGACTGCTTTTAAATGTACCTTTATAATTAAAGCAGTACAGTTTTTGTTTGTAGACAAGACTTTATCTAGGATTGAACAAAATTCAAGAGGGCTGGAGTTATTTGTTCCAGGAAGTCTGGTTAAGTCTTTGGGGATTTTAAAATTTGATTGAAAAAATGTACATGAAACAGTATGTGATGTGTGCAAGCAACCCTCAAAACAAAAATAGTTGTCCATTGAAATGTATCCCTCTCTTAGCACATTAGAATATCTGTTTTTAAATGGACTTGTATGTTATCTTGTATCTTAGAAACTGACAAGTACAGTGGTGCTTGACTGTTGCAATCTGGGTAGAAGGCAGCATAATAGTATATTTTCATAAGGGGGATAGAAATGCAGTAGAATAAGTTCAGATGACATACTCCATAAGTTTCTGCATCTGAAAAATACTAAGAGTGCCATCTTCTGGATAAGACAGTGTTGCGTACATTGGCTAGCTCAGTCAGTATTCATGAGGTAGGATGATGACAAATTTCAGTACCAGCAAGTTCCAGACAAAAAAAAAATCATAACATGCTTGTATTTTAAACAAGTTAGTTCCAAATAAATATTGTAAGTCTTCAGTTTGTATTTGTATAGGTCCAGCTAAAAAGTAAATGAATTCTTAGCATTTCTATTAATGTAGATATAACATTTTTCTCTTACCAAGTAGATTTAGTGATTGTATTCTGAAAAATATTGGGAAATCCATTTAGATTGGGAAAGGAACATGCCTCCCCCAATATAAAATGTAACTAGAATATCAAATACAATATTGCACAATTTGTTGAGAGTGCATTGTTACCTTTGCTAGAGAATTGATTAAATTGATAGATAAATTTGCTTTGTTTCTCTAATTCAATTTTGGTATAAAAATCTAGTGGTTAGTTTTATTGCGTAGTGTGTTCTCCATATTTGGGAAATTTGGAATTTTTATATATTGTTAACTTGAGTGTGCCTGGGAATAATTCCGCTGACAGGCGTCTTGTTGAAGGTATATTTTTCCAGCAGTCAGGACTTAATTGATTGACCCATTGTTTCTGGTAAATTAAAGTAGGCAGATAAACAGCTTAATGTTCTTATGTATGAAAAAGCCCTGTAGATATTTTTAGTTGTATTAACATTGTTGCCTGTGAGACCTGTCCTCACTGCCATAAGCTTCTGGTTGTTTAGTTTTAAAGCTAAGCTAAAGCTGCTAAATATCTGAGGACAAACAAAAATAGCCCATTGACCTTGAACACTTTATAGTTTCTTTGAATTAAGTGCCTTATTGTTCATGTAACATTCTTTAAGATGGAATAAAGGTGTCAGTTCATTTTTTAGATACTAAAGTTAATCATTTAAGTGGAGTCTCATATTACTATTACTCAACCTAAATTTTCTAGTAAGGTTTAATCTGTGTGATTTTTCATTCTGTACTGTTTATCTGTAAAACGAAACAGTAAATTAACAGGTAAGTGGAACTGTTGAATGGTGGTTGATCTGCAGCCTTCTGGGTGCTATTTGTTATCTGTCAGCTTTCTACTAAAGATTCTCTGCCGTTAGCTATTCAGTATATAGTACGTTTGAAAATTACTGAATGATACAAAAAGTTAAACTATTTTTAAAAGTTTAATTACTGTGATCAATATTTTGTACAGATAACATGAATAGTGCATAGAATATTTCTGTTCTAAATTACTTTGAAACAATACATTGTAGAAAGTTGCTCAGGTTAGATTTGTATAGGTTTTTTTCAGTTCCTGGAAAAGATTATTTGTCAATTTAGTGGGAGTTTTTAACTAGTCTTTCATTCTTTATAGCTTGTGTTTGTGTTGAAAGTTAGTAAAATATCACATACCTGAAATGGAACCTTATGCATGGATTGACAATAATTGATTTGTGTAGTTCTGTAAGTGTACATAATAGCTTATACATAAAGCCTAACTTGGATCTAAACTCTGCTTAGTATCAAATACTTTATGTAGAATAAAATGCTAAAACATTAAGTTTAATCTTCAGATGGCCCCATGGGTCTTTCTCTTGATAAGAAAATGCTGTGAGGGCTACTGAGGAGAGCAGCTGAGAGAAGCAGTATACTTATTACCCTTCCCTTCCTTTGTATCGCCTCATCTTGTTCCCCACCTTCATTGTGGGTCTGCGTAGCAGCTAAATATAATTTCCATTGGCTGAGGCTTTGGTAGGGAGGAGTAAGTAGCTTTGTTTTTCTCTGCCTGTATGATCTCACTCTTATTTGTCTCTGTGCTTAAAGCTGTAGGTTCTTTTCAGTTTCACCTTGCATAGAGGATTGTTTACATTCCGTTTCCTTTGCTGTGCCTTACGAAAGTAACTTAGCTTTGGTTGCTCAGACCTCAACATACACAGTTACTAACACAAAGGATTCTATTTTACTTGTTTTAACAGACTTTTTGAACTGGAATAAACACCTTTTGGGAGACAGATCTACTTCTGAACTGCCTTCACCATTGCCACATTGTTTTATCTAATGTGCTACAAGGATGAGCCCAGCATTTGGAGCTATGGAAGTGGAGCACTATGCCAAGGGAGTCCTGCTCGAGCCTTTTGTCCACCAGGTTGGAGGTCACTCCTGTGTCCTCCGGTTTAATGACAAGACCATCTGTAAACCCCTGATCCAGAGGGAACACCAATTCTATGAGACTCTCCCAACAGAAATGCGTAAATTCACTCCACAGTATGAAGGTATGTTACGAAACATTAGAAAGGGGTTGGGCTTTTTTCTGTTTTCTAAATCCCAGTGTGCTCTGTTTCCTCTAAAATCTCTTCTGTGCCGAAGAGATTTTAGGGGTTTTCTTTTCATGTATTTTGATGTTGTCTGAGCCAGGCTGTGGAGATGCAGGGTGGAGATGCTTGCCAGTGGGTCTTTGGGCTGACTAACAGCATTAGAGTAGAGCAACTCTGCTGGTGACAGCCCATGTATCTCCCTTAGGCACAGACAGGTAAGTAGCTAACAGCTTGTAAATGTTTTCAGTAATACTTTCATTTTTATTTCTGATTTTAATTTTTATTTTTATTTTGTTGCCTCTTGTTTAATGTGTGTCTTAAGGGGCTGGGTAAGATTGCCTGAATACATGTTTTGTGGAAGTTTAGCTGTATTGTTTTGTGTTTTGGGTTGTCCTCTAACTCTCATATTAATCACCATATATAACATCAGTATAGCCAAGAAAGTTGAAGAGTATCTTGTTAAACATTTGCAGTTTGTTTCTGCCCTTAAGGAAATGAAAATTCGTGGCATTTAGGTAGGCAAGGATCAAGTAGCCGTGATGAGGCTGAGTCAGATGGTATGTAGGAGTGGAAATTCCAATTCTTTTAAGCATTGCACTAGTTAAGCAAAATGCTTCTCTCTTTGTGGGGTATTCCATTAACTGCTGTCTGGTGATTAATTGATACAATAAGTCTGAAGCATTTATTCATTCTTGAGTTGCTTTTTAAAGCATTTTAGACTTTAACACTGCATAAGGGTGGCCAAGTTACTTTTGATATTGATTGTAAAATTGGAGGAGGACTTCAGAGATGTTTCAAAGTTATATTGCCTGATTGTTCACATACTTGCTGAGATGTTTGAACACATCTTATTAAAAACTCTTTTGGAATTGTTAAAGAAAATGTGGTCTATAAATGATACTTTACAAAATGTTGTAGAACAATTGTACTAGTATATGTGGTTTTTCTTTTTGGGGGCGTGTGGGAGGGATTTAGGGGTAAGGGGGCCTCATTTGGTCCATCTCTGTTGTTTTTTCCAGGATAAAGCCAAAGGCCATTTGCTAGCTGGCTCCCCCATTTTTTCCTGTAGTCCTTTCCTATGTGGCAGCAGGACTGTCAATCAGAGCTTCTGCACTCTACCCCAGCTACTGTAGGTCCCAGAACCGCCTGCCCAGCTCAGAAGTGCCAATCTCTCGCCGAGAACTCTCCCCTCCGGCCGAGTGATGTGCTGCAAGAACTGTGCAGATTGATTGATTTGAGGATAAAGAGAAAGGACTGAGAAAAAAATATATAAAAAAACATTCGGCCAGTTGTTACGGCTTCTTCGATAATCATTGAAACTTTCTAATATGGCACTGGGGGCAACCCTGTCAGAACTTTCCTCTAAGACTCTTAATATACAATGCAGTATTCTAGAGACTCTTGAAATGAGGAGGAAAAAATGCTTTCAAGGTTCACCATGTTTCTGTGTACTATGATCAAATTTGCTTTGTATTGCTTTTTGTTCTTTATTTCACAAAACCGCTGCACAACCAACATCAATAAAATATATACCCCAAAAAGGGCATGGGGAAGTGTAAAATTAAACGTAGTGATTCTAAGTGGAAGCCTTTGAGCTAGTATCTGTTGTAATGTGTGACATTTTTCTTGTTTTGCTCTGCTTGAAGCCTTTCCTTGCACTTGGAATCTATTAACCCGCAAAAAAATCTGGATAAATGCTTTTTGCTTTGCTGTCATGCAAAACTTAAAGCTTTTGGTGTTTCTATGCAGGTTATTTTTCATAGCAAGATGTAAATATAAAATGTTTTACATCTCTCCTAGGGTCAGACAAGTCAGACTTTTTTTAAATTAATAAAATTTTTCAATAATTGAAATTGTCTCCTGTTATTATTTGAGTTCTATTTGACTCTGTGCATCAGAGAGAAAAATCTCTTCTGTCACTATTGTTTTGTCTACATGATAAATTGTCTTCTCTGTGAGGTGTCATTTTGTCTAGATGTTTTGATATTTGTTAGGTTGACAGATGAGTTTTGGCCTGTGGCAAGATAAAAACTAAGGACCTGGGTAAGAGAAAAAACAAAAGTTGCTATATTCTTCATGTAAAATCATGTTGCATAAAGTGTATGCGTGTCATTTAATTGATCACTAACTGGTCATCTCCTTTCTTTCCCCAGGTGTGGTGTCGGTGAGCTTTGAAGAGGATGAAGATGGAAATCTGTGTCTAATAGCCTATCCATTAAATGGGGACCATGATAACTTGGAAAGCATAGATAATTCTGACTGTGAACCCAAAAATAAGTTGTTACGGTGGTCTAACAAAAAGACTGTATTATTAGAAAATGACAAGATAACTAAGGAATGGGTCCGGCAGCACAGGAAAGAGGAAAAAATGAAAAGGTAGGTCAAAAGGAAGTGAGTGTAAAGCTTTGAAACATAACCTCCATGTGTTTAGTTTTATTCTTATCTGATCTGATGCAGATATGAGTAAAATTAAACACATGGGGACTGCATTTCAATGCTAGAATGGAGGTTTTATCCAGCTTTTTTTTGTTTCTTCAGCCATATATCTCTTCCTCCCACTCATTTCTGTTTCTCTTCTTCTCTCCACTGTGAACACTTTCAGTAGCAGAAGTGGTTTCCATTCAGGCAAGTTTCGTTTGAGCCCCTTCACAATTAAATCTTTGCAGTGGTCAGTTGAGGAAGGTTCTAGGATTCTGGTTATTTTCTAACTGTAGTGTCTGCAAAATCATAACTCTTCAAGAGAAAAATTCAGCTATGCTGATTGAGTCTACTGGAATTTTTTTTTTTTAATGGGTGAATAAGGAAAAATGCAGTTAGAGGTAAAGCAGGATTCCTGCAGACCTGTTTCCAATTCAACCACCCTGATCTGTGATATATTGTAGCAGCTACCAGAGAGCTGTAACAAAATGGAAATCTGGAAAACTTCTAGCAAGCAGGGTGAGGGATTCTGTAGATCTCATTACTGTTTTTTTCATAGAGTCTGTTGAAATCTACAAACATAAATTAGCATATAATCAGATTGTGGATGCAGATTTACCAAGACTGAAATAACAACAATGGGAAACGTGCTCAAACCCATGTATAATGAAATAATGGATTTTGCCAGCTGTTGGTAGAAGTATTTTGAGATACATATGAATAGGCTAATTGAAAGCATTGAGTGGTTGACAGTCAGCTGTGTATAACATGTAACGCTTGAACAAATTATATCTTTTCCTTTTAAAAGTAGGATACTTACTTTCTCCATTTGGCTTCTGACTTCTTTATTTTTTTGTTTTCTAGTCACAAATTAGAGGAAGAATTTGAGTGGCTGAAGAAATCCGAAGTCTTGTATTACAGTGTAGAAAAAAAGGGGAATGTCAGTTCACAGTTTAAGCATCATAACCCTTGGAGTATGAAATGTCACCAGCAGCAGTTACGGCGGATGAAGGAAAATGCAAAACATCGGAACCAGTATAGTATCCTTTCCCAGAAGTCTCTCTCACAACAGCAGAACAAGGAGGGATTCTGCTTTTTTTCTTGGCAAATCCCCCCCTTCCCCCCTGCCCCCCCCAAAAAAACCCACCCAACCCAGACTGTGTAGCTATAACACAGAATAGGATTATCTGAAACCATGGTTTGTTAGATAGAAGGTGACTGTGAAGGGATCAGAATTTGGGCTTTCCCAACATTTAAACACATCTGTGCAGGGCAACTCAAAGACTCTACTTTAGTATGATTCTCTATTAGTGGAAGAGTTTCCAGCATCCTAGGTGAAGTGATCCCTGACTAGACAAGTTTACTAATGCATGAGTTTAGAGGAGTGGAATTCTGCTGCTGCTTTCCTTGGCATGAGCAGTTATGATATTTGTTGCATATATTAGGATGATGTCAAAGGATTCAGAAGAAGATGATGATTGGAAATATACCCATCTCCTAGAACTGGAAGGGACCTTGAAAGGTCATTGAGTCCAGCCCTTGCCTTCACTAGCAGGACCAAGTACTGATTTTTGCCCCAGATCCCTAAGTGGCCAGCTCAAGGATTGAACTTATAACCCTGAGTTTAGCAGGCCAGTGCTCAAACCACTGAGCTATCCCTTCCCCCACTTTAGTCTTCACTCTTCCACCCTCACAATTCCAAAAATGTATCTTCTCAGATACTATTTTTTTTTAAGTACGAGGGGATTGTTGGCTTTTAATTAAAGTAGTCAAAGGTGGAACGTTTTGATTCCTTAAGTGAGGAAAAAGGAGTACTTTTGAAAACTTTTTTTTGTACAGGCTAGTTCTCTGCTGCGAGCAGCTTCCTAATTTCAGCTAATTTTTTGGTGAAAGCAAACTGAATCTAAAATTTAATCTGGGTTTATAACTGAGAAGATGAAAATCTTTAGTAAATGCAAGCTCCTAAAAGCAGAAGCAGATTATACTTATTGGCTCTGAGAGTGTAGGATTGTTCATGTGATGGAAAATGAGATTTCCTTGTTCCGTTAGTGCCAGTGCAGCCATCAGAGCACGCACTCTTAACTCCAGTAAAGACAAAGGAGTCCATATGCCTGTGAATCTTTAGAGAAGTGGTGGCAACCTGTGACCCATGGTCCACATGCAGCCCATCAGGATAATCTGCTCTCAGGCCGCTAGACAGTTTATTTATATTGACTGTCCACAAGCACAGCCACCCGTGATTCGCTATTCCTGGCCAAACGACAGTCACTGGGAGCTGTGGGCGGCCGTGCTTGTGGATGGTCAGTGTAAACAAACTGTCTCCTGGCCTGCCAGTGGATTACGCTGGTGGGTCGCAGGTTGCCCACCACAGCTTTGGAGTGATGTTGGTTCTCTTCCGTAATAAAGCACAAAGAGCCTTGGGGTATGGATACACTTGAAATTTCAAAGCGCTGCCACGGCAGCGCTTTCAAGTATGAGTGTAGTCGGAGTGCCAGTGCTGGGAGAGAGCTCTCCCAGCGCTGCACGTAAACCACATCCCTTACGGGTGTAGCTTGCAGCGCTGGGAGCCGTGCTCCCAGCACTGCAGCACTGATTACACTGAGGCTTTACAGCGCTGTATCTTGCAGCGCTCAGGGGGGTGTTTTTTCACACCCCTGAGCGCGAAAGTTGCAGCGCTGTAAAGTGCCAGTGTAGCCATGGTCTTGAATACATTCTGATTGCAACTGGCACAGATGCTGTAAAGATCTTAAGACCTGCATGCTTAGGGAAGGAAATCTTGTATGTGAGGAGTTTGAGTGATTGGATCACTAAAAATGTGTATGCATAAACATAATTAACCCATTAGAACCATGGAGAATGATAAATGCAAATAGAATTCTCCCAGGGGCCAGCCTCACAAACCTAGTGATGAGTCCTAGCTAGGTAATTTAATGGGCCTTCATTAGCATAGTATTCGAGGTCTTCCCAAATATTTATGAACTTGTCCTCCTAACACCTTTGTGAGAGAAGGAAGTGTTATCCCCTCCTTCCAGAGATGAGGAACCAAGGCACAAAGAGAATTTTAGTGACTTTCCCAAGGTCATGTGGGAAGTGTCTGTGGCAGAGCAGGAAATTGAATCCAGATCTCGTGAATCCCAGTCCAGTATTTTTCCTCCCTTTATGGAAATAGTGTCTGCTAGGTTTACTCACTCCGTGGAGAACTTAGAATTAGATTATGGATTGCCAGATGGTGGCCAGCCTAGGTAAATAATGCAGCCCCTAGTGATTTTTCATCTCAAATTTGGAGGTGCTTGTAGAGCGAGAGAGCAGTGCAAGCTAGAACCTATAGTCTCTTTGGACTTCGCATCCAAATGAAAGACTAGGTCATGTGCTGTCTACTTTGTTTAATGCAAAGTAGGTGTATCCTTTTGGTTCTTGCTAAGTTGCTAGTGTAGTAATGATTGGGCAAAGTTTGGATCCCTAAGTTTTTTAGTCGTTTCTCAGTTTAATTTTTTTTTTAACTTTTGCTGACTGCTAAGAAACTCCACCACTACCTCTACTTGGAATAGGGCTGTCAGAATGCTTTTTAAAACCTGTATTTCTTATTGCATGGCTTTTTTCTTAACCAATCAGAATTTATCTTGCTGGAAAATCTAACCTCTCGATATGAAGTGCCATGTGTGTTGGACCTTAAAATGGGAACCCGGCAGCATGGAGATGATGCATCAGAAGAGAAGAAAGCTAACCAGATCCGGAAGTGTCAGCAGAGTACTTCAGCGGTTATTGGGGTCCGAGTGTGTGGCATGCAAGTGAGTCTGAAATGGATTGGGAATAAAATAGGGTTGGGAATAAAACAGGCTATATTTGAAGAGACATTTTTAAAACACTTTCTACTTGTACCTTTGTGGTTTGGTTCTGTTAGCAAAGAAACAAGCCTTCTGCTGCTCAGAATTGGGAAAATATCTCTCCCCCAGAGTTACAAGTATGATTGACCGATAATAGCAGGAATGTGAGCTCAGTAAATTTCCAGCCAATCACAAACAAACTGCATTATCTTGTTAAGGTGACAATAGGAAAATGAATTTTGTTGCTTTCTTAATCTATTATATTCTTTGTATTTGTAATTTTTAGACATCTCCTTATTATCCAATCATCCCACTTCATGTCCCTACCCTTGAGAGTATATTATGTTGTTATGAGAGGTCCTACCTTTCATTCACTTTTCTAACTGAAGGAAATTTGATGACTTTCTTCAGAGAACACCAGTGTCGCTAATCAATCAAAGGAGCGACTGCATAGCAACCTGCAGCTCTCCTTCTGCATCACAGTGTGTGTGTCCTGTGAGCTGTAGATCAGAAAACAAGCCTGTCTTTATTCTCTAACTGTGCATGGATCTTACCATTTGGCTATCAGAACAGCAGCAACAACTCTTACAGTTAGTACTATTCTGGGGACTTGGAAAGTCTGGATTCTTTTCATTGCCGAAAGTAAACTTTTGTGTAATGTGCAAACAAGAAGTTGATGATTAAATATGAGTGATAAGATTACAGTATAGATACAATGAGGGAACAGCGTAGGCTTTCATTTAAAGTAGTACCCTGCAGCTTGCATATCTCTGGCAACTGAGTGACTTGACTGAGTCCTAAAAAATGCCTTAACTGCTTCACTGCAGCTCCAGCAGTGTTTAAGAGCCACCCCTCTGCCCCTCTGCTGCTATGAAGTGGAGTGAGGACTGTCTGTTCTTCTCCTTCCAGCTTCTGTGGAGGAGAGTTTAGCCTCTTCCCTTTTATCTGTAGATGTTGGTAGGAAGAGGGCATGTTTTTTTCTTCCCAGTGGCCTTAGTAGGTGGAGAAAATGACATCTCTACCCACTTCCATTCACAAACGTTCTGTGGGGTCCTTCCTTTTCCATCCAGCAGACTCCCCCGATGCTTGATGAGTTCACTCAGCACTCCCTGCGCTGTTCGGGAAAGTGAGTATTCATTCCTGTGGCTGGCACTCAGCTCACTGCCGCCCTAAACTCACGTATCGAGAACAGAGAACTGGTCAGCAGAAATGGATAGGGAAGGATACCACATTTTTTCACCACCATATTGATGCTCAACTGAGATAATGGTTCTGGTTTCCTGTTCCAGCCCATTTAGTGTGTGCGCCTTTCAGACATAGAGGCCTCTGCTGGAGAAATGTACAGAGCTATAGAGGTTGGTTGTTCCATTTACAGGTCTCTAACCTGTAAATATAGACTCCACCTGATCTGTGGGTTTGATGTGAATGACATTCTCAGTTTGTAGGAAAAAGTAATGATTACTGATTGCTAAAATTACCCTTTTCTTAGAGAATCATATACTTTTAAGGCTAGAAGGGACCATCATGATCATCTAGTCTGACCTCCTGCACATTGCAGGCCACAGAATCTCACCCATCCGCTCCTGTAAGAGAACCCTAACCATTGGCTGAGTTACTGAAGTCCTCAAATCATGGTCTAAATACTTCAAGTTACAGAGAATTCACCATTTACACTAGTTGCAACCTACAAGTGGCCCGTGCCCTATGCTGCAGAGGAAGGCAAAAATCTCTTGGGGTCTCTGGCAAAATTCCTTTCCTAACCCAAATATGGCAATCAGTTAGACCCTGAGCATGTGAGCAAAACCCACATTGCTGAACCATACTAGAACAGATCACTTCGGCTCCAATTTTGCAAGGATTTAGAGGCTTAAAGTTAAAACCTAGATAGAGAGGAAGGTGCTTTGAATTAACAATTGCCACTATCTCATTTGCAAATTGGTGTGGTTTCTTTCTACTCCATTTAGACAGCTCAATGCACACACAATTGGCTGCTCTTCCTGCACATTTAGTTGTCCCAGTATATTCTGAAGAACATGATTGGGCACTTGACCAAACAATTCAGAACTGGAGAATTTCTTCTTCTGTAAGGGGGCTTACTTCAGTGTTTCATATGGGCAGTTTCTGTCATCAGACTTCCAGCAGTCCTGGGAATAGGTTTGGTCAGGCTGCCAGCAGAGGCATGCAGTAGTTGCTAATGGAGTGAATGATATGGAGTGGATGCCCTACATGTTGTAACTTGACTTCAGAAATCTTGGCCTCAGCCTTCCTAATCTTACTTAAATTCTTCATCCCTTTTTTCAAAATGGAAAAGCTAAAGTCTAAGCCCGAGGAATTTTCAGTTTCCTTTGTGACTAGCAATACCTCAGATATTGGTGGGCTGTGATGGCTAGGATGCTTTCCCCTCCAACTGCATAAGAGCTATTTTAAGAGACAAACACATCAACCTGGTAAAACTTTTTCTCTGTACTGGGACATTGTTAAATTTTCTGGAGTAGGATTCAGAGTTACCATTGCTGGCAATCCAACCATTCCTTTTGTTCTTCTCTCCTATACAGGTCTTCCAGACGGGCACTGGCCAGTTAATGTTTATGAATAAATACCATGGGCGAAAGCTTTCAGTCCAAGGATTTAAAGAAGCACTTTACCAGTTCTTTCATAATGGCAAATACCTGCGCAGGGAACTCTTTGAACCAGTTATAAAGAAATTAACTGAACTCAAATCTGTCTTAGAAAAACAGGAGTCTTACCGTTTCTATTCCAGTTCCTTGCTTATCATTTATGATGGCAAGGAGTTGCAGGAAGTAACTGTGGACTCAGACCCAGAGGACTTAGAGGATCTCTCAGAGGAGTCTTCGGATGAATCAGCTGGAGCATATGCATACAAGCCCACTGCTAGTACTGTTGATGTCCGTATGATAGACTTTGCCCACACAACCTGCAAGTACTATGGGGAAGATAGTGTGGTGCATGAGGGCCAAGACACAGGTTATGTTTTTGGACTTCAGAACTTAATAGGTATTATTAAAGAAATAAGAGACGAAAACAGCGAATAAACAGTTTGAATGCACATCAGTAGAAAGCACTATAGTGACTCTTTGTATTCCAAAATTATTGGCCACTTTCTAGTGGTAGGAATATTTACAGACTCTGTTGGGTTGGTCCCATCAGAGTCAGACTTGTTCAGAGGAGGGCATTTACTTACAATGGTGCTGGACCTAGCACTGGCAAATCTTGGTATCCTTATTTATTTTAACTCTTTCTTAAACATTCCATATTTGATTATTCAAATACCTCTGTTATCCCGGTGTGTATATATTCCAATAAAGTTCTTTTTGTTCATTGTAAATGATGATAGTGTCATTGCTGGTGATTAGGAATGAGAATCAGATTTCCCAGAGCTTCCCAGTCATATAGTACAGAAACTGGGTTTGATCACTGGATATTGAGGGGCAAATAATAAATTATCTTCTTGAAAATATCCAATAAATTGTTTTTATAGTAATTCAGGATCTCATTATAATAAATCTCATGGGGGTACATACCCCGTTTGGATAGTTTGTACAATATTACCATAAAGATAAATTGAACCAAAGCATTAATAAGAACTCCTCAAAGGATTAACCTTCAGCTTAGTTGGAGTTCAGTCACAGCTATTGGTGGATTGCTGCACAATATGAAAACCCATCCCCTAAAGGGCTTAACATCTAATTTGAGACAAGATGCAATAAGCCAGCGTGACCCAGTGAGGGAAGATGCGAGAACAAAGATCACCCAGTTTCAGATTAGCTATTGCATGACCTGATGATGCCCAATCATCTTCAGTTTTTAAAATACATAGCAGCTCTTCCCAGTTATGTCCAATCAAACAATCACCAACTGACTGATCTGTCGCACGTCACAGTAAAGGTGGGTCTTAAGGAGGGATTTGAGGAAAGAGGGTAATGGCCTTATGGATCAATTCATGGACAGAGTCCCATGCACAAGGGACAGCATGGAAGAAAAGTCTAAGGTGGTTGTGTGGAAGCAGTTGACATCCGTGCGGGTGAAGCTGGCGTTGCTGGCAGAGTAGATGAGGTGATGTGACAAGAAACAGAGTGGACAAGTTATGGAGGACCCAGTGAAGAGATTAAACAAAGCGAGTGATGTTGGCAGAATGGGCTTGGAAGATGATCTTAGCAGTTATATTAAAATGCATCAGAGGGGAGTGGGATGTATATATTGGGAGAGGCCAGAGAGGAGGATGTTGCAGTAGTCAAGATAGAAGATTGGCTCTGCTGTTCTTTGGTCTGTTACTGACAGACGATTTCCAGGCAAGGTGATTTCCAGGCAACACACTGAATCTCTGGGTGATGTTATGGTCCCCTATTCAAAGCCCACCAGTTGCTGATTTTCTTCTGACCATACCTGTCTAAGGTCTGAGGCTGCTTAATATTCTGACAACGCTATTCTAAGGTTATAGAGGTTTACTAAGTCTTTCCTGTCAACTCTTCTCATAGTTTTGGTTTCTTATAGTGGCCATCAGTTTTTGGCAGTAGTTACACATCAGTTCATGTTAAATTCCAACATGCAGTTAACTTATGGAACTCACTGCTACACAGTATTATAAAAGCCAAAAGCTTAACACGGTTCAAAAAATTAGCATTTTATACGTACAATGAGAAATGATAAAAATGTGTTGGGTTTTAGGGCAAACCCCTAACTGCCTATGATTCAAGAGCAACTTCCCCTATGGGCCTGTTAGTGCGTCATTGTTCACTACTACGTTTCTTGCATTTCCCTTTGAAGCACCCGATACTGGCCACAGCCAGAAAACTTGCTGGATGTGATGAAGCACTGCTGAGCTGCTGTGAGAAAATGATGCAATGAGTTGAAATACCAAAGTGGGAGAGGATGGGTCACTCACTGCAAAGTGTTGCTGGCTTTTCAGCTTCATTTCCAATAATGTTCACGTGTCTGTTAACAAACCAATGAAAAAGCTCTCTGCATGAGGTGCAGTCCCCTGTCCTTGTGCATAATGCACCTTCTGCAGATGTCGTACTCCACAGCCCAAGTTAACCTTGTCTATGCTCTTTCTAAAGTGTGCAAGATGAAAAGGAACTGGTAATGAGTGACCTTTGTCTGCTTTATTACACATGGACCTTACTGTGAAAAAATGTAATAGGGTCCGTCTCCAAGGAGTTTGGTCTAATATAAATCAAGCATTTAGTGACCACAGAATGAGCCATTCTCTCCTGTGCTTCACTTCAAGCCAATTGAGGATCCCAGGTACTGGCTGGAGACAAAAAATGGTACTGCACTAGTTGGCAATTTGGGTTCAGCTTTACTTGGATTGCAATGGTCTCATTTGACAACCACATGGTCAACGGTCTGATGAAGGGAGGCTTTGGACCTAATATAACAGAAAAGGTGCTGGTCAGAACTGGAATACTTTAGTGGTGGGGAAGGGAAAAGGCTCTCACGTAGCACCTGCCAATAAGGTAATAATCAGTGCTATGAATCTGTCACTTTTATCAGTGTCACCTGTTTTATGGTTATATAGATAACATACCAGGATTGCAATGCAGACAAAACATAATTGGATGAGGAAATGCAGATCAATAGAACTTCCTGGACATTAAGGAATTGTGGGTGGGTGTGGGGAAGGAGAATGGAATGAATAATGCCTGTGTCATTTTTAAAGGCAAAACCAGAATGTCCTGAGGGGAAAATGTATTCTACAGGTTTTGTTTAAAAATATATAGACAGTATATTGAGCTGGGCATCTCCCCTTGGGATGGCTGGAAGGGGAAGACTGAATTACACTCACTTTTAATCCTAAATCATGTTGCTGAAGGGTTAAAAGATGTAACCTAGACAAAAGGTGGAAGAGATCTGAATGACAGTATTATTTAGCCTAGCGCAAGAACACCTCTATTTTCACCCCTACCATCTTGTTCAGAAATTCATCTAGCAGCCGCTTATGTTTGAAGAGTTCCAGTTACATAACTGCCTTCTCAGAGCTTCTTATTGTTAAGCACTATGTATAGATGGGAGAACAGAGTGTAATTTCAAATAATGCCCCAGCCCAGAAATTGTCGCTAACTGACCCCATTGTTGGGAGTCCCAGAAGAGAGGCTAAGGCTGGTACAGGTCATGGAAAGTGAGTACCCACTTCCACTCAGAGCCACCCTGGATGAGGGCTGGGGCAGAGTGGGTCGTGCTGCCCTGTTGTACCTGTTCTATGAATACAGAACACTTCATCCTCCAGGCTGTCAGCACAGGACCCCCATGCAATATGCACGTTTTTGCTGGGGAAATGTGAATGAAGGTGGGGAGTGCCACCAACATGAGTAATGGATGGTTCCAGTGGATGCAGCACCCTGAGCTGACAAATAGGCCCAGGCTTTTTTTTGTTCCTTTTTTCTCTCCCCTTCGTTTTATAAGGGAATGTTCGGGGCGGGAGTCACCTTAATCCCAGCAGACAGGCAGAAGTCACAGGGCCTCTTGTGCAGATATTTCAGTGATATTTCTGTCAGTGCTGCACATCTCGTTTTTTGGCAGCAGCTGGGGGTGATGTTCAGCACATGAGACAGCAGGATTTTCGTAGCCCGTAGCTTGTGACAACGAGCCAGCAGCAGAAAGTGCTAGGGATCACGTGCAACAAACACATGGTGTTTCCTGTTCCGTTGCTGTGGGCTGCCATCTTCCCCCATTGATAACTGCTCCTTAGACACTCCATGAGCAGTTTCCAAGGGCATCACAAGATAGGTTAAAATTGCTCTAATTCTTTCCCTAATGCGTGAGTCACTGCAAGCATTAGCAGGGAGGCACGTGACTTAGGAAAGATCTTTTTTAAAAGGTCATTTGAATGAAAAATTCCCATCAACATTGCTGCCAAAGACACCAGAAAGGGCAGGTTTAGGGAGAGGCTCCAACTGTGCATGGTGAGAGGAGGGAGGTCTGGATTTGGAGAGATACTCGCTGTCTGGCTAATTGGAGTGTCCCACACTACAGGTCTGGATGCACAGACTCATAGGCCTAAGGCTTGCCCCCTTAGTATCCACAGACTTCCTCTGTGGGGCCAGGTGTACTGCTGTCAGGCAGGGGAGCATGCAAAGCTGCGCAGGCATAGACTAGCTGAAAAGGGAGTGTGTTAAGATAGCAGCTGGTCCAGATGTGCAGAGCAGGAGATTCCCTGTTCCACAGCAGAGAGTGCATGCCCTGATGAGGCTTCTTGTATGACCTGTGGGTCTGGGAAGGTGGCATGAGGACTTTGAAAAGTGACAATTGTGATGGTCTCTGACTCTGCTTCAGCAGCTGTTGTGCTGGCTAGGGGTGCCTCTCACCTCACACTCAAACGTGTAGCCCACTGAGGAGTTGGGAGGTTCTGTACAATCTCTAAGCAGTAGG
The DNA here is from genome assembly GCF_025201925.1 of Gopherus flavomarginatus. Lineage (NCBI taxonomy): Eukaryota > Metazoa > Chordata > Testudines > Testudinidae > Gopherus > Gopherus flavomarginatus. The sequence goes on along the minus strand of NC_066622.1, from coordinate 24,632,944 downwards.
GCACAAAGGAATGATGGATATTGGTTGCTGATGCAGGAAATCCTGTTGCTCAGTAATTTTATAGTGTAAATCTCTCTCTCTCCTCTCTCTTCGTTGGAATCAATCTCAAACACCTGCGCTAGCATGAGGGCTGTCTGCTCTGGGGACAGCAGCTGCTCCATGCCCCTAGCTGCAACCCTGGCAGTTAGGCATGGACGACCTGACAGATCATGTGCTGGCATTGGATGCATTTGTACCAGGCATTTTCCGTTCCTGTGCTGCACTGAGAAATCCTACCAATGAGTAAACACATTTACCCACTTAGAGCGCCCTCCCTCTCTCCGTAGCAGATAAAGCAGCTGTTTGCTGCTGATTATTGTTCTTTGTACACTTCAGTTCTGTGTTTCTCTTGGCTGTTTCTTGCCCAGGTTGCGTAAAAGGGAAGAGTCAGCAAATACCTGGCCCTACATGTTCAGGATCCAGACAAGGGAGGTGACGTGGCCACAGAAAAGCCGATTTTAAGTCTCCAGAACTCTGCCTGAGCAGCAGGGACACTGGTGATAGCGCTGCTGAGAGACTTACGGATAGTCACTGATATGAGCAAGTCCGCTCACACACCTGGAGGTGGGTAAAGATAGCGAGACTGTGGCAGAGAGCTTCGATGACTGGACCAAGATTACAGTGGGAATTGGTGGATGGAGCTCAGCAGCTTTTGGCTTCCAGCCCTGAGTTCAGACCAAGCGGCTGCTCTTCCGACTCCCATTTGAGCTGATAATTTTCTTGGGTTTGTTTTACATTTGGTGACGCAGAGTAGGCTTTTCAAAGCACATGGGTAACTTGAAGCACATGTCCCAGTGGAGGCCCTGGGGATGTGTGCTCCTAAGTCACTTAGAGTATGACTGCACTGCAGTGTAAGCCCAGGGTTCCAAATCAGGTTCAAGCCTACGCCCCGCTCCCCTTCTGTCTACACATGAGTCACACTAACCCAGGGCTCACATCCAGGGTCCCACAGTCAGAGTTGTCCACCAGCTCAGACCGGCACCTCCCTGCATCCTCCTGCCAGACTCAGCCCTCGGATCAGAGCCTCTCCCCACCCTTCTGCCAGGCTCAACCCTCAGATCAGCGCCCCGCCCGGGCTCAACTCTTCATTTGGAGCCTCCCAGAGGCTCAGTTGGATTTGGCTCTCGGGGCTTGGTTGTTTGGGATGTTTCCCTGTCAGCACAGTGGAGGTGATTTGGCTGGTGATGAGCTAGAGGAGACCCCCCTCAGATTCTGTCACTGACTTCAGGACAGTTCTGAACCACTGGCTGGTTGGTGGGGTTCTGACACCCCAGGGACTGCACCTGAGTCATGTGCTCTCCACCTTTCCAAGTTGTGTTTTTTCATGCTTCTAAGTTTTGTGGCTATAATATCAGCCATGAAATCAGAGCTGGGAAAGCCCCCTTGGTCCTATTCTTTCCCCTGGTGACACCTCCCAGGGGCCAGTACACTGTTCTTCAGGGCTCTGTTTTATCTGACCCCAGCAATGGAACTTCCCTTAGGGAGCCTGGTAGATTCTCCCCTCTGATGCCCTTGATAGCCATTGAATGAGACTTTTTCTTGCCTGCGGAGTATGTGTCTGGGCAGGCGTGGAAGGGCTGTAATATTCACACTGCTGTGAGCTAAACTTAGATCCTGCTTGGCAACTGCTGGTGGTGCTAAGCCCTTGGGCACATAGCTGACCCTGGCTTGGAGCCCTGAGCTCCCTGACTGGTATTTAACCTTTTGCAGAGGCAGGAAGAGTGGGAAATCCCCCTCCTCCCATAACTTCCTCCTCATGCCCCAGCACACAGCTTGCTGGAGGCCGGAGCTGAAGCCAGAACCCCCAGCCAGCTGCTGCAGTTACTGGGGCTGGATTGAATTCCCAGAGGGAGAGCAAACTCCTGATAGCAGCCAGGCAAGTGCAGGGCAATGTGTCATCAGCTAATTAGCTGGGGCTTGGATGTGAAACCCAGCTGAGGCCTGCTGTGCCTCAGACACGTGGAACCCTCACTGCTGCTGGGCGAGTCACGTCCCCTGCTGCAGCATCTGTGTCCTATGTTAGCAGACTGAGGCAAGGGCAGGCAAATGGGGGCTCTTAGGCCCCTCAGCCCCAAGGTGAGTGCTGTGCTCTACCTCTCTGGGGCGACGGGGCAGACAGTGCGTGTGAATCAAAGGCTGCGCTGCACTTTTCAGTCAGGGGAAATGTCTGCCAGGCATCATTTAATCTGAGCAATGCGGGCCCAGGAAGCGAGGACCCGGCTTCCCCAAGGGGGAGAATGCAGGCAGTTCTAGCTCAGGAGCAGAAAAAACAAGAAGATGGCTCATTAAGGTCAGTGAAGCCAGGGCTGGCTGTGAGCACAGCCGCTCTCCTGGGCTGGGCAAGAGGGACAGAGGAAGAAGCACTCACAGCCACATCTCCCACTGCTGGAGCTTGGAAGCCTGCTCGAGCTGGAGGCCCCAGCGTGTCAGGCCACAGTGAGGGCTTGGCTTTCCATGGGGTGCGGGAGGGGAATGGAGGCAGCGCAGGCAGCAGGGATGGGGGAGTGCAAGGAGCTGGGCGTGGTCATGCCCCTTGTTCAGGTTAAGCTGTACTGAAGGGGTGCGAGTCGCACGGGACAGCCTGGGGAGGGTGTCTGAACACCCAAGGCTGAGTATCCAGTGGCTGAGGAAAGATGTTAAAGTACAGTTCTCCTCTGACTGTGCCCTTCTTACTCAGGCACCATGCTGCTGGTGCAGTTGGGCTCAGAGCCTTTCTCCTCCCCACTGCTTCCCAGTGCTATCAGGGTCAGAGCCATTCCCCCTATCCTGGCAGCTACTGAGCTCAGAGCCACTGCCCCCAACTTCCATGCACTGTTGGACTCAGAGCCAGTGCCTGGGGTGCTGCTAGGCTCCGAGCCACTGCCCCTGGACACTATGGAGTCCCATTTGTGACTGTAGAGATTAACGTGAGTTTTCAGTCCTTCTAGCTCTGCAGAGCCAGCTGAGCTCCAGGGAAGGGAGCTGGAATCAATTCCTCCTTGTGCATTGTCAGCATAATCCCAGAGCCAGTCCCTTACAGCGGTGCAAACCCACTGGCTGAAATGTCCTGCACAGGGGCAGTTGAAGGTGGGAGCAGCTCTGAACCCGGTAACTGGGCCTGCAGGATCTTTACTGCTGTGCTGGTGCTCAGGGAGGGGCTTATACTTTGCTGTGAATGTGGCAAGATCCAAGCTCCTCTTGATCCCTGGAGATTAGTGGGCATGGCTGTGGATTGAGGGAGACAATGCTGCCCTGGAGTTGCCTATTCTTATGCTCAGTGCAGCCCACAATCAGCTTTAGATACTGCTGGGCGACAAGCCATCCAGCTCTAGTCTGGTCAAGTGCATAAGGACATTTTAATTAATAAAAAAAGGATCAAGACTTTCCAGCCAAAGGGACTTAATTAACCTCCTCTGGTGAAATGATGGCTACATGAAAGCACCAGCCTGCTGCGGGTCTTGGAAAATTCCTTTCAGTTCATCTAGTCTGTTCCATGCCTTGGCCAATGCAGGATTCCAAAGCTCTGCATCCACTAAGTCAGGGGCAGTGTAGTGCTGGGCTGCCATGTTGGGCTTTTCAGCCAGCAGCTAAGATCCTAGCTGCTTGTTCCAGCTGAACGGTGCTGGACAGGTTTCTGGGCCCTCCCTCAGGCTAGGAGATGAGAGTCCAGAAGCCATGCTTTATTGGTTGAATTGTGAACCACTGGGTACCATGTCAGGGGCTGCATTTGGCTGCTGTAACAGATTGGGTGTGTAAAGGGGATGACTTAGCTGTCAAAGTCACTCCAATTATATAAACTAAAGCAGCGCCTGTGCTTACAGGTGAGTGCTGTCAAAACGAACACTGGCAGCTGGAACACTGCTTGGCTGCAGAGAGATATCTTGGATCCTCTTCCAGTTTCACCGGTAAGCAATAGGAGTGACGGGAATAAGAATGTCTCTGGAATAGCTCGAGGCCTGGCCGAGAAAGTGGCAGAAGAGGAGGAGACTGATGCTAGCAGGGTAGGAGTCACCTATGGTCCTGAAATTGGTACCTCACTGAATGCCGCTCCATTGATAGAATCCATACAAGCTCTCCAGCTGCCTTCACCATACGTAGCCTAAATCATTGTCATCATCCAGATCCACCTTCCTAGCGCCATGTGAGCCAGCCTTCTGATTCATTCCTGTTCTTGGCATCACAGTCAAGTATCCTTCACCCTCCTCTCCATCAAGCCCCCTCTTCTCCTCTCTATCCTCTTTCCCATTGCCCCCCACATATCAACCTCCTTTCTCATTTGCCTCCTATTCCCTGTTCCTATACCACATCCTCCCTCAATGTTCTGACCTTTCCCCATCCTCCTCCTTTCGCGTTGCACAGCATCATAGAAGGTATATAGAAAAGATGCCTGGTCAGTTTGTCCCGCAGACCAACCCTCTGCAAGTTCAGGGCATGGTCCACCCCCACCCCACCCCCCGAGACCATATCAGGCACAGCAATGACAGTGTGTGTGATCCAGAAAGGTCCATAGTAGGGATGCGTTACATGTACCATTGTCCCCATTACCCTTCTTCTGCTATGACTAACCCAATGAAGCATGTCCAGTCCTTGGAATTTCACAGGTTATGTATTAGCTGATTGCTCCAGTACCATTTTTCAAGTGGTCTCTGCTGTGGTTTTGTTGCATGTCCCCTGAGGGTCTGTTTGCTGGCTGGAGTAGCTGTGTCAGGTGGGAACATTGCTAAAATCTCCCACCAGCCTTGGCCACCTGGATTGTGGTACAGTAAATACTTTCCTAGCAGCTTCCCTGGTTTCAAGTCTGGCTACTCAGGGAGTTTTACTGAGTTCCTCTTTGCTGTGCTCTTGACAGTGGTCTGTGCTGGTGACACTATGGCCCATAGGAACTGGAACCCACTCAGAGTTGCTATTTTGGGTGGCTTGCTCAGAAGTGTCACATCAGGAAGTATTAACACTTCCTGTTTACTGGCTTCCCTCAGCTCTTCAACAAGGTATGCACAGGCCCGGACGGGACTCAGGTGTGTGAACCCCTCTGTCATTTCTCAGCATCATGGTCTGAGCTGGTTGAATAAACCATCCACCTCTGCTTTGCTATGAGAATCATTTGTGCTGGATGGGTCCAGCATGCAATGGGTGATGCCACCAGGCACATTCAGGGCAGCAGTACCAGGACAGCCTGTGTAACTCAGCCAAGGTTAAAGAGATTCTGAACAGCTCAGGCCTGGATCTCTTTGCTTGCTGGTTGCTTTCTCTTCCTGCCCTTTCTCTTCCTGGCAGCTCTCATGGAGAAGGACCAGGCTCTTGGCTTGCATGCTGGCTGCCTCTTTCAATTGTCCCCTGCTGCTTCCTGGCTGCATATGCAACGCTCTCTGTCCCTCTCTCGTTTAGAGGCTTTAGTATGTAAATGGGTCAGCCTGAAGCCAAAACTGGGCCAGGAGGAGGCTTCTGTGAATCGCCACAGACTGTGTGGAGAGACAGGAAATACAGTCACTTACGTTTCCCAGAAATTTAGTTCCATTTTGATCATGAGTCACAGGCCGATTGCAAGGTGATGCATGCACAGTGTGAAGGTGCTTGCCTGGGACGTGTTCTGGAGCTGCTGTTCTCATTTGTAGGGGCATAGGGCTTCTGTGTTTGGATCCTGTTATTTCATCCATAGTGTAGCATTTGCATGAGCTGTAAAGATGACAACCCTGATTCTTGCTTACTGAGTGCAGGAACCAGAGGGCAGAGAGTGGTGGGAAAGGTGACTCGAAGCCCTTCCTGCTTTCTGGGATGGAGCCAAGGGCTAAGAGGAGACTAAACAGAGGAAGGTCTGAAACAAGGGACTCAGGCAGTTCAAGTCTTTGTCATCTTCCTGCCTCCCACCTGGGCATCATGCCTGATGTCTCCAGCCTGTTGGCTGCCATGGAAAGGCCTGGTGGCTGCAGGGCTGTTCATTCCTGCCTGCAGTTTCAGCTGCTGGGTGAAGCATAAGGCAGCAGACTCAGCCTCGTCTCTCCTTCCTCTTCCAGAGGGCTGTGACCCCAGGGAGACTGACCCATTAGTGGGGATGTCTGTGTCTGACATGTTCTCACAGCCCAACCTGGCTTCTCTAGATTTATTCTCTGTCCAGATTTGGCAGCCACAGCTTGGCAACCTCCTCATCAGCCAGAAGAGTGTGGGAGGCTAACCAAGCTGACTTGCTGAGCTGTAACATGGTCTAGTGGTATCATAACCTAGTCCCAGATTTGGACCTTAGCGTCCAAAATATGGGGGTTAGCATGAAAACCTCCAAGCTTAATTACCAGCTTGGACCTGGTAAAGCTGCCACCACCCAAAAAATTAGTGTTTTGGGGCACTCTGGTCCCCCCAAAAACCTTCCCTGGGGACCCCAAGACCCAAATTCCTTGAGTCTCACAACAAAGGGGAATAAACCATTTCCCTTCCCTTCTCCCTTCCAGGTATTCCCTCCCTGGGTTCCTGGAGAGATAAACAGAAGCAAACTCCGTGAATCTAAACAGAGGGATTCCACCCTCCCTGTTTCCAGCCTTGGAAAACAGAAGTACCGAGAGCTAATCTCTCTTCCCCCCTCACCCAGAGGGAATGCAAAGTCAGGCTAGTAAATCTAACACACACAGATTTCCACCTGACTTCTTCCTCCCACCAATTCCCTGGTGAGCACAGACTCAATTCCCTGGAGTTCCCCACTAAAGAAAAACTCCAACAGGTCTTAAAAAGAAAGCTTTATGTAAAAAGAAAGAAAAATACATAAAAATGGTCTCTCTGTATTAAGGTGACAAATACAGGGTCAATTGCTTAAAAGAAATATGAATAAACAGCCTTATTCAAAAAGAATACAATTCAAAACATTCCAGCAACTATACCCATGTAAATACAAAAGAAAACAATAGAAACCTTACTGCCTTACTATATTTGTACTTACAACTTGGAAATAGAAGATTAGAAAGCAGGAAACAGAAATCCTCTCATAGCCGAGAGAGAGTCAGACAGAAGACCAGAACAAAGGACTCAGACACAAACTTCCCTCCACCCAGATTTGAAAAAGTCCTGTTTCCTGATTGGTCCTCTGGTCAGGTGTTTCAGATTACTTCTTTCCAGGTGAAAGAGACATTAACCCTTAGCTATCTGTTTATGACAAGTGGTTAGGGCAGGGGAGTGGGAGTCAGAAACTTGTTGGTTCTAGCCCAATCTGTGCTGAACAATACAGTGTTTAATGCCATAGAAAACCCTATACATAAATCAGTTGACCTGGGGCAAGTCACTCAGCTTCTCAGTGTCCCCAGCTATAAAGTGGGGGCCACGATACTTACCTGCCCCCCTGTGTGGAGAACACATTCATTAATCACTGTACAGTGCTCTATAGGAGCTTAACTTTGCTGTTGACCTATACCCAGCTCCCCTTCCCCCAGTGTGGACAGAGGAAATTGCTTATAGCCCTGTGATGTGTTTTTGATCCATGGGAAATGACTGTTCATCCTCATCCCCGGGTCTGGTGACAGCAGCTAGAGTCTCTGGAAGAATCTAACAGAGGAACAGAGTTCCCTTTGCCCATCCCTGAAATGCAGCAGTGTCTGGGGTGGAATAAGATACCTGGTCATAGCAAACAGGACCACAGTACAGCCATGTGAGACAGGAAGTAAAGGAACCTGCAGGGGCACTCTAGGTTGGCTGATTGATATTTCCTGAGGTGGTTTGGTTTGCCCAGGACACTGGAGCTAGCACCTGATTGTCACAAACAGTGCAAGGGGCTCGTCCTGCCTCCACACTGGGGTCAGGAATGACTCAATGGGAAAAACACCCACTGCTGAATCACTAACATCATTCCCTGAGGCGATTGGCTGCTCCCTGGGGAACTTCATTCCGAGGGCTGACCAGGCCTTCTCCTGCTTAGCAGGTGGGTTAGCAACACACGGTGGGATGGCTGCAGCAGGCAGGAATGGGCTGATGTGCTGCAAAGGATGGGAGTGAAGAAAAGGCAGCTGCAATCCTCTGCTCTACCTGAGCTGCTTTGGCTCCCACCGGACCCTGCTGCACTGTGCTCCCAGGGGAAGGAAAGGAGCTGGCCTTAGATGAGTCAGGGCTCTTTCATGTTATTCAAACATCCACTGGGGTTATTTTGAACAGCTGACATCACAACCAGAGAGGAAAAACAGACAATTAGGTCTCATACAATGAGAGCAATGTATTTCCTCCTGCGCTGAGCGGGAGCATCACAGCAGGGTGAAGCCATGAGGTCCTCAGTCCACCAGGAGCTCTGTGTGTGTCTGTGCTCTGTGGGAAAATGTACAGGAATCTGCTGAGTCAGCCTAGATGAAGCCCTAGATTGGACTAGCTGGGGTGGGGATGGCCGGGGGCTGCCATCCACTGCTCCTGACTCTCCCACTCCAGAGAGACAGCTCCTTTCCCTGCCCCCTCACTTCTCACCAGAGCCTGAGGTGAGAGCCTTGGCCTGCTGCCATGGTCTCTGTCCCACAGGCCGGGGTGTGGTGGGTTTGCGATGCACAGCAATGTGCCTGCCAGAGCTATTGAATAGCAGGCACGGCGATTGCTTGCGTGTTAGTCTCTGAGGGGCAGGTTTCACTCTCTGTCATCCTGACACAAACTTCTCCTGCCGCTCGCTACAGGACGTGGATTTCAGGCTGGGCTGGGAGAGTTTGCGTGAGGAGATGGCGGCGCTGTGTGCTTTGGTAATCAGCAAACTGGAACCACCAGATCACGTGGCTTCCTCTGGCACCTGCCTCTGCTCCTCCGGAAGAGCAGACACCTCAGTACAGCCAGTTTAGGAGGACTCATCTATTAATTATTATTACCTATGATTTATGGGATACTTTACAGCCATTAGGGCCTTGACTTTTAGACCATACAGTGGAATTTGCACGTGCAGTGACCACATGGCCATGTGCGGCCACGGTATGTTAGAGTGGATTTTTTGGTTGCAGTAATGTGCACACCCAGTTCCAAAAAGTGGAGCCTAACTTCTGTCTTCTCAAAACACTAGCATTCCAATGGCGAGGTCCCCATAAGCCGGGCCCCTCGCTGCTCCTTTGGCACCTGGGTACAAGCCCCCATGGTTTGAAGGCAGAAGTGCGGCCACTGCAGAGATGTACCCTACAGTGAGCAGCTGATGGGGAAGGTGTCATCCCTGGAGCTGGAATGGTGCGGGGAGCAGGTGCATTTTTAGCAGGAGTTTGAAGGGGGAAAGGACCTAGTGAGTGTACAGTTCTTTGCAGAATGGGGGCAGCACCCAAGAAGGTGTGAAGCTGGGTATGAGGGAGGCAGACAAAGAGCCAGGGGGAGGTGTTGTTAAATGGATTTAACCCTTCAAATGCTACCCAATTTCTTGGACACTGGAGCAGAGTCTGCAGGGGAGTTTGCTGCAGGGGGCTGGCGAGGGCTCTTTCCCAGACTTGGGATACACAGAAACCAACAGCTCCGAGGGAGAAGTCTGGCCACTTGCTTGGGAATGCAGGGCTGGTGCACTGGGAAGAGAATGAAGCTTGTCCCTGGGGCTAGGGAGGTAACAGGAGGGGTTGGCAGCTGCATCCACTGTGGAGTCATTTATCCGTCTATGGCACACCAAGGGTTATGGACCTTGCCAGAGTGGTTTCTGCACAGGTAGTTGCTGTGGTACGTCTCCTCCTGCTCCCTCATTAGTCCTGGGGTATCTGGCTCCCCTGCATTAATCCTGAGGCCAGATTTACTGGGTTGGTTGGCTCCATTCTCTGCTCAATTCGGGCTCCTCTGATGTAGGTTCAGCCGAGAGCCCAGGTCTGTGCTATGTCTCCTCGCCACCCCTGGCCAGATGCCAACCTCTCTGTCTCAGTGGAGGGAGCAATGCCCCTCACTGGCTCAGCAAAGCAGCCCAATAGGCCCCTCTCCCTGCAGGCCTGAGAGCTGGCAGCTCAAAGGGTCCTTTCAGGGGAGGGCAAAGATCTCCTGGCCCAGATGGAACCGGCCTCCACACCCCCAGCCTGTGCCCACAGCGGTGACGCAGGCCGAGCAGAGCCACAATGCAGGGGTTTGTATGGCACACAATGGGGAGAGACAGAGCCAAGGGACTCGCTGAGCAGAACAGGCTAGGAGTGAGCCACTGGGGAGGGGACCAGAGAGATGCTACCGAGAACATTTTGGCCTTTCGTATGCTGCCCTTCCCTCTCCCACCGTTCAGTGCAGTATCAACCTCCCTCGCCCCATGCAGCAGCCCTCCACCTACTCATGTGAATGACCCCACCTCAGCACACTGAGCACACAAATACCCTGACACCAACCTCCCTCCCCTCACTGAATGCAGCCCCCTGTCCCTGACAGACCCTTTCCACCGGCCTCCCCCGGCCCACGCAAGGCCTTGTCTGGCTCAGGCAGCTCCCAGCCACAGTCCCCGTTTGGCTGTGCTCTGCAGGTTTAGTATGGACAGGCCTGAGAGTGGCTGCCTGGTGACAAGCTGCGCCCAGGAAAGGCCTGTGGCAGCCAGGGCTGCCCTGCTTTTCTGCTAAGCTGGCTCTGGCTGGATACCCTGAGAGAAGCCAACCATAATCTTCACACTGCTGAGAGACCCAAAAGGTTAAACCTCTAGAGCTCGACTAGCCTGGAGACACCTGCTGCTCCACACTGGACCCCACATGCCCCTGCTTCAGGCTACCCTAGGGCTCCCGTCTATGCCTCAGTGCTCCCCAGAGATCCCTCAGGCTCCCACCTCACTCCTCTCGGGACCTGATCCTCTCAGACCCTGCATCTGGGGACCCGCAGCCCGTGACTCCTCCACATGAACAGTGGGTATTTCCTGGCCCGGACCTAGAGGTGTTTTGTTTAGGGAGGTGCTGTTGGGGTGTTTGCCAGTCCCAGGCACATGCCCATGCTCAGAGCTGGGTTGGCATGTTCCCCTGAGGCTGGCATCCCCGCAGTGCTCAGAGGCACACACGAGCTGGGCATGGTGACCCTTCCAGCTCTTGCATCCTTCCGGGCGTATGGACACAGTGAGACAGCTGCAGGGAGCTTATAGATTAGAACAAGGACGACAAGTAAACATCTTGCGTCCTTGGGTCTGGGCTAAGAATAGGCAGCTGGGTGAAGCCACTTTCCTTGGATTGTATGGTAATGAGCGTTATGTAACCCTTCTGCCCTAAGCTGAGTCTTTGTCAGGTCTGAGCGGGATTCCAGCGCAGGCAATGACATGCAGGGAGCAACAGCTGAGATCCGTAGGAGTCTTATGATCCTATTCTATTCCCAGCATGGCCTACCCAGGTGACTGGCCAACTCAGGGGTCCTGCCCCAGGGTGGTAAATGGGTTTTATTTACCAGCATGTGTCTTTCTTACCGAAACACATTAGGCTGTAACTGCACCAACTCCTACGGACTAGTCAAGGGCAAGTGTGGGCAGAGTTTGGCTGAGAGACCCTAGGGAAGCACAATGAGGAGTGAGTTAGCTGACGTTGGTTCAGCATAGACTCAGACGGGAGCTCTGCTGCTGGCAGTCCCAGCTGCTGGGATTTTTACAGTCCCGCATTGCAATATGAAAACATAAACGCCACCTGCAGTTTCACTTGGGTGGGTGGGCTACTACTTCATGTCTCGTCCAGAACTACTGAGCCTATTGTGAGGTTAAACAGCTGCAGTACCCAGAGGTGGCTGCATTTCAACGGTGGGTAAAGCAAGAGAGCTAAGGCCAGAGTCTGATCTAATTTCCTCCAGTGTAAAAACACTACTGACGTGTGTGGTGAAGGGGGGCTCAGGCGCTGGCCCTCTGGGAAGGTTGTGGCGTGCTTTGGGAAGTTGGCTTGTGATGGGGGCCTTGTGCCTGTCAGCCAGTCAATAAGATTTTCTTTTCCTTTGTGTTGCCTGGTCATGATGCTGCAGGGGATGCACAGGGTGCAGGGTGCTTTGGAGCTTACTGTAAGTGTCTATTTAGCCCAGTACTTACATGGCCCCAGCGCTGTAGTAGCTGTGCACATCACAGACAGTCATGCCTCTCTCCTCACAGCACCCTGTGCAGAACAGAAGTGCTGTTAACTTTGTTTACAGATGGGGAAAGCAAGGCACAGATGGCCCATATTGTTGGAGCCCTGCTGTTTTTTTATACTCGCTCTGTAGGCATAAAAGACCTATCAATCTGCTATACGGGCCCCACTGGGATGCCCTGGCATAGACAGAGCCCCCAATAGGTGCAGAGCCAGCATAGTCAGCTCTGTGCCTCCCCTTGCATGAGCCCTCAGCAGAGTGAGTGGGCTGAGGACATTGTTCAGAGTAGGGAGGAGTGGCAGGCCATTCCTACTACCCTGCTTTTCCCAGCTGCTGGAACAGCCCATAGCATAGGGGCTCTGTGGGAAGCTGGGTGCAGGTTAGGACAAGCCCTCAGGCTGTGCTAACTTACCCTGCGGGCAAAGGGGCCTTCAGCCGCCCCTGACTAGGGAAGGCACAAAAGTGGGATTAAAAACCACCTTTAATCCCCTCCTCCAAATCCTGTGCTGAGCAGGGAGGACTTCAACTCAGATATCATGTGACTTGCCCAGGGTCACATGGAATTCTCAGCCAGGTCTCCTGAGCCCCAGGCCCAGACCATTCAGGGCATCAGCCGTCCTGCCACTTGGGGAGTTGATGCTGTCCAAGGGAGGTGGCTGTGGTGACTGTTGCTGTCCGAGAGGTGAAGCAGTTTGCGTCAGGTAGGAATGCAATGTAGCCTGAAACACAACATCTCTGCTGATGCCACCCAGGAACCCAGCTTACAAATCACAAGATGATTTTTCTGTCTGCCGAAGCCATGAATTTCTCTGGGACTGAAAACTCTAGCTCAGTTCTTTCTGCTTCTGACGTCCCCTTTGTGGGATGAGCTGCTAACTGGGGTGCAGATGTGCAAGGCAGAGGGGATTCCAGCTTGCTGTCCCCTCATGGGATCAACTGCTGCAGGGCTAATGGGGCTGAGAATTATGTGTTAGTAGGATCAGTGGATCCAGTGGGGTAGGGCTCAGGGGTGGCTCAGAGGAGGTACACAAGCTGAGTAAGGAGCAATTTTTCCAACCTAGTCACGTCTCCGAACAATAAACCCACTGGAAGGTAGCATAGCCCACAGTGTCGAAGTCAGGACACAGAGATTTTAGTCTTGGTTTTTCCACTGACCCATCATATGACTGACAGAGGGCTAGGACCTGTTAGCTCCAACCCAGGAGTACTCAAGTGTTGGAACCTCTCTCTGAGTGGGAGGGAACTGGGTGTGGGCACGCCCTGGGCCTTGGCAGCAGTCTGAACCTCATGTGTGTCTGCAGTTCTGAGGGTGCAGAGGGGAGGGGATGCCATACATTCCCAGGAATCTTTGATCAAAGTATTTTCCACTTCTGTCTGTTTTCCTACCTGTAAAATGGGGCTAATGCTACCCCGCTTCTGTAAAGTGCTTTGAGACCTAGAGAGAGAAAATACTATGCTAAGTATTATCATTACCAACCCATTGACTGAAGCAGGGGGTGCTTGTTGTGGGTTGGGGGGGTGCAGAGGGGTTATTTGGGACTGAAGCAGAATGGGGGGGTATTTGTATAGGAAGCAGAGCAGGGACATGGCTTGGGGGGCAGTGGGGACAGCTGGGTTGGGGAGGGGGTCTTGAGATGGGGCGGCAGTGGATAGGGGTAGTGGGAATAGGAGCCAGCAGTTGCAGAGAGTCTCAGATCTGGGCAGACCTGGAGAGAGGATTGGAGTTTCCTCCTAGAGCTGACAGCAGCAAAACCATAAAGCCAAAGCACTCAGCTGCATTAACTTGTGTCCTGGGCTCATGAGGTGAGAGCAGCTCCAGCTGCTGAGGACACAGACATTGTCTGCAGCTGCTGCCTTGTTACCAAGTGACTGTCTCAGGAGCAGGAGAATCTACCCAGAGCAGCTCAGCAGAAATTCAAAGCCCCTTTCTCCTGGGGGACACAAGGCTGGGAGAACCTGACTGCTTGTTTCCCATCCATTCATTCTGGCGGGGGTGGGAGACACTGACTGGAGCTGCAGGAATTTGATCCCTAGGTTGTTATTAAAAAGAGCAAAAGGCCCAGGGTCTCTGGAGCCCTGTAAGAACTTCCCCCAGCCCTGGAAATCTTCAGTGGTTCTGATTTTCTGACCATGGTGCTGGAGCCACAGATTTTCTCTCTCTCTCTCTCTCTCTGAGGCTGTGTACAAGATACTGGGACAGATTCTCCGCTGGTGTAATTCCCCTGCCGTTAGTGGGGCTGCTCCTGGGATGAATTTGGCCCATTTCTGTGTGTGGGCTGAGGAGGGGGAATCTCCTTTTCATTCATCCCACTGGACCATCTGTGTGGGAATTGGAATCATTGTATAACCTCTGGCCATTTGAAGTCTGTTCATACCCCTGAATCTCCCAGGCACCCTTAGCTGAGCTCTCCCCTCAGGCCAGTAGCTGTGCTGAGGTACCAGATCCTTTCCTGGATGTTAATGGCTAGGGAGCCCTAATGTCCCATGTCTCAGAACAGCTGGGACCAAGCCTGGTTGTTTTTATTTTGCAACGTGACTGTGGGAGAGGTTCCTTCCAGGCTGTTCTGTTCAAGCAGTGAGCCCAGCCCAGTGCAGATGTATTGCAGAGACTGGAGCACATAGATCCAGGGAGGGATGCAGAGAAGGAATCTCCCGGGCCAGAGGCAGCCTGCCTGTCTCATCAGTCTGTCTCTCGTGGCAAGCCTTGTGCTTCACTAGCACTTCCCTCTGCCCTGCATGACTGGCCTGTTTGCCATTCGAATAACCACATGTACAGTAGAGTGCAGTGTCGCTGGTGCCCACGTATCAGCTTTGGGCATCCAGACTGGCCCATCAGCAGCCTGTTTCTTTCGGCACAGAGGGCTTGGCCGTGTACACCCTGGTCAGTGAGGGTTTTGGGTAGAAGGTCCAGCTGGAAGAATTCCTCTGGGCTTCTTTTTCCCTTGCTGGTGGCTGGAGGGATGTGACAGGTTGTGGCAGGGCCAGTGGGAGCCAGTGCTGGCCTGACTTGTCATGGAATCAATTGCTTGATGGCACTTGCTCTGTGCCTGCGGAGTGGAACCGCTCCCTCTCTGGAGCGCTCTCTGAGCTGTGGTTCAGACGGGCTTGCAGCTGAGGCCCAGGGCTGGTAGTCAGGATTCCTGATTCTGGTCCCAGCTCTGTCACTGACTGGGTACAAGTAACTTTAGCAGCAGTTGCCACTGGTGCTGCTAACTACAAAAGGTGCAGGGCAATGATGAATTTCATGCTCTGTGATTGAGCTCCTCTGTCTCTGAAATGAGAGTAAAACTGACCTGCTATCACAGATCCTCAGGATCTATCCTATGCCCCCAGCTTTTACATAGCCCCTTGGAGGAGCCCCTTCTTGGAGGGTCCCACCCTTCCTTCAAGGTAGGTGCTGCTGCTTCACCACCTCCAAGACTGAGCTCCGGGCTCTAGCACTCCCGTTTCACACCATGAGCTCTGTCCAGCTGAGCCAGACTCCTGGTAGAGACTTGTCCACTCTTCAGGGAGCAAGGCACCTCAGCAAGTATTTGAGTGGCACCAGGCAGTGTTTTCAAAACAGAGCAGGGTTGGTTGTCAACTGGAACTTAGCAGAGAAGAAAATTAAGCATGGAGAAACAAAGGTTAAGACATAATCCATCTGGCCAAGCCAGTGCAATTAGCAGGCCAAGCTGCTATGGACTCCATTCAGGCTCTGTCTCCCTATCTTTTTATTAGACCCAACTGAGAGCAGTTGAGCCTTCCCAGAAGCCAGCTCTTATCCCCTTACTGTCACCTCTCAGGCCTTTGTCTTCTGGCAGAGCCATGCTGAGTTCACATCCCCTGCCTGCTGCAGCTTCCGTCTGTTAAGTGTCCCTTGTACATTACCTGGGGCTTCTATTATCTCTGTGGGTCCTCTGTTGATCTGAGTCTGTTTCAGCCATTCATTCCACCCAGACAGCTAGGTGACACACACACTTCATGTCTCCTGCACTGCCCCAAGAGCAGTCTTAACCCTTTGCCTTCACTGGGTAGCCATGTAAAATACAGAGGGAAACAGAGTCACTCATAGGTGTGATGACAATATTACAGAACATTCCTGCTTTGTCATACTGCACTGCAGGGAACTCTGAGGACTGGTTAATGTCTGATTGTAAAGTGTTTTGAGATCCTTGTTTGGAAGGGGCTGTGGGAACCTTTCAGATGATGCATGTGAAATGGGGGGCTGGATGCTTTGAACTTGATTTCGTGGTGCAGCATGTCTTGTCCCTGTATCACAGACTTTGCAGGAGCCCTAGGCTTTGCTGTGCAGAGTGGGGTGCAGGAAGCTAGCATCACCACAGGTTACAGGGTGCAGGGCTGGCAGCATTGGGAAGTCTCCTGTAGAGCATCCTCCTCTGCACCATGGAGACCGTGCAGCATGAAACATGGTCAGTGCAGGCTGAGGAGTGGGTATGTCTACTGATTCAGTTTATTCCTTGAGCTTCTGTGGAGCTCCAGCCACCAACCAAAGCTGCTTTACTTAAGGAGGTGGGAAGGTGATCACCCTAGAGCACAGCAGCCTGGGATCACAATATTGGAGTCTGTCTATCATGGGCAGGGCAGAGGGGTGGCTCAGTTTTTGAGTTCTGGATGAGGAGCCTTGTGCAGCACGTGACACCCTGGACTGCCTGATTCGAAGGCCCAGGACAGAGAGACCTCCCTCCACTGACACGAACCAAGGTTGGTAATGTTGGGTCTGCCAGCAGTGGCCCAATGTGTCCCATACTCACTGCAGTCCTGAGCAGCAGAGAGGGCAGCCTGGCTCTTGGGTACCCTTCCTTGGATCAGCCCAGGCCCTAGCCCTGGCTCGTGCTAAGTGTTAAATATTTCCTGAGTTAATATGTTACAGTTTATAGTCCTGTCCCTTCCCCCTCCCCGCCACCAGGACCTAGGGCTATTTACCTGTGCAGGAGTCATTCCCTGGCTGAGCAGCTCAAAGAAACCCTGAGTGCTCGCTCCCTGGCATATATGACAGGGAGAGAGGTGTTACCCAGCGGAAGTGCGCACATCCCAGGGTAAACAGGACACAGTCGTGACATGCTGCTTGCTGTGTGTTTCAGTCTAGGCAGCTGAGAGCCTTAACCTAGGGAGCCCCTGGAGCACTGCAAGGAAGGGGAGAGCTCCCCAGGGTGGGTCAAAGGGCCCTGCACATGTGAGTCTTCCCAGCAAAGGAGGAGGGAACCCAGTCATTGATTCCGGAACAGGAAGCTCCACAACACCAGAAAGTAAAGGATCTAGATGTATCTGGTTTGTGCAGGTGATGGGCATGAACCAGCAGGAGAAAACAATACGTGCTGTAACACAACCGGACACCAGCTGGGGCCCAAGGCAATGGCCCCACCCTAGCCAGACAGAGGAGAGGGACTGGCCTAGTCAGCTTCTTAGGTAGCAGTGCCGGCACAATGGACCTCAGAGCTGGAACTGGCAGTGCATGGGGCTGAATGGAGGCCAGCAGAGCAGCTGCACCATGATGCCAAGCAGCACTACGCTCCCTGGGGCTGTGTTAAATTATGCACTCCCAGCACCATTCCACACTGGGCACTGGGTAGGGCAGTGTTACAGGCCACAGTTGCTCTCTGCCTTGCCCGGGATCTCAGTGTCTCTGCCTTCCCAGCCACTTGCAGCAGCACAACTTACAAGCCAATTAGGCCCAAAATGTGTGTTTCAAACATAAAAACAATTGTATAATCTGCCCTATGGTCCCCCTGCCAGGGCAAAGACACTGTGTTTCCAGACCCTTTTATTCCCTTCCACATGCTCTCACTCCCCCTGCTTCCCAGCCCAACTCTGCCAAAAGATTCCTCTTGGACTAGTTTCTTCTTCTCCCCACTTCGACTTTCCTGTAACTCATACCCCAGAACCGGCACTAATCGTCCTATTTGTATGCCTGGCTGGAGGGGAATTCCCATACTCCCATGGAGCTGCAGTTAGATGCTAGGTAATTATGTTCTCCGCTGCACCAGTGCATGGACTTCAGCGGGCTTGCATGGGTGTAAAATGAGAGTAGAATTTGGCTCCTTCGCTCTTTGATCTCACAGTTTCACCTGCCTGCTAAATGGATGGTTCTATCACTTCACAGTCAGGGGTAGAGGATATGTCTCTGTCACAGGGAGGACATTAGCTGCTGGTTACTTCTGGCAGCAGGCAGTGCTCCAACCCACCCAGCATGGTGATGGAAAACTGATATGCTGCCCTGGCAACGAGCAATGAGGAATCACCCCCAAAGGTGGAGGAGGAGAAGCCATGTATCCCCAAGGCTGTGAGGATTGCAGCCACACTCCCAGGAGGAGATGTAGGGTATTGCCTGTTGGTGACTCTCTTCTGAGGGGGACAGATGCGTGCATCTGTCACCCAGACATGGCATCCCAGGAGGTATGCTGCCTTCCAGGGGCCCGTATCTGAGACATTACAGAGGGATTTTTGAGGATCATCCGGCCCTCTGACTACTATCCCATACTACTCATCCATGTGGGCACTAATGATATTGTGAGGTATCACCCTGAGCAGATCAGAAGTGACTACAGGGCTCTAGAAGTAAGGGTGAAGGAGCGTGGGACTCAGGTAGTGTTCTCTTTGATCTTTCCAGTTAAGGGTAGAGACCAAAGCAGAAACGGATGTATCCTGGAGGTGAATGCCTGGCTGTGAGGATGGTGTTGCCAGGAGGGCTTCAGCTTCTTTAACCACAGGATGATGTTCTGGGAAGAAGGACTGCTAAGCAGAGATAGAGTCCACCTATTGTGGAAGGGGAAGAGCATAGTTGGATACAGACTGGCTAACCTATATTTAGTGAGGGCAGGAGACAATGCCCATAGGTAAGTCAAAAACATGGAGACCTGGGAGAAGTGTCAGAATCTGGGGGTAGCATGGGCAATTATAGCACGGATGAGGGAGAGACAAGAGAGAACATGGGGGGAGGGAATCAAATCAGTATCTTAGATGTCTGTATACTAATGTGAGAAGTATGGGGAATAAGCAGGAAGAACTAGAAATGCTAGTTAATAAACACAACTATGACATAGTTGGAATCACAGAGATTTGGTGGGATAATACACAGGACTGGAATAGTGGCATAGAAAGGTACAGCTTGCTCAGGAAGGACAGGCAGGGAAAAAAGGGAGGTGGTGTTACCTTATATATCAAAAATATGTACTCTTGGACTGAGGTTGAGATGGAATAGGAGACAGACTTGTTGAAAGTCTCTGGGTAAGGATAAAAGGAGTAAAAAACAAGGGTGGTATTATGGTAGGGGTCTAATACAGACCACCTAACCAGGAAGAGGAGGTGGATGAGGCCTTTTATAAATAACTAACCAAATCATCCTAAGCACAGGACTTGGGGGGCAGGGGACGGACTTCAGCTGCCCAGATATCTGTTGGGAAAAGTTCTTGAAATGTATTGGAAACAATTTTTTATTTCAGAAGGTGGAGAAAGCCAATAGGGGAGAGGCTGGTCTAGATTTGATTTTGACAAATAGGGAAGAAGTGATTGAGAATTTGAAAGTGGAAGGCATCTTGGGTGAAAGTGATCATGACATGATAGAGTTCGTGATTCTATGGAATGGTAGGAGGGAAAACAGCACAATAAAGATAATGGATTTCAAGAAGGCAGACCTTAGCAAACTCAGAGAGTTGGTAGGTAAGATCCCTTGGGAAGCAAGTCTTTAAAGGAAAAAAACAGTTCAAAAGAGTTGGCAGTTTTTCAAAGAGACATTAAAGGCACAACAGCAAACTATCCCACTGCATAGGAAAGATAGGAAGTATGGCAAGAGACCACCCTGACTTAACCAGGAGATCATCAATTATCTGAAACTCAAAAAAGAGTCCTACAAAAAGTGGAAACTAGGTCAAATTACGAAGGATGAATATAAACAAATAACACAAGCATGCAGGGCCAAAATTAGAAAAGCCAAGGCATAAAATGAGATCAAACTAGCTAGAGACATAAAAGGTAACAAGAAAACATTCTATAAATACATTAGAAGCAAGAGGAAGACCAATGACAGGGTAGGCCCGTTACTTAATGAAGGGGAGAAAACAACAACAGAAAATGTGGAAATGTCAGAAATGCTAAATGAATTTTTGTTTCAGTTTCCACCGAAAAGGTTCGTAGCGATTGGATGTTTAACATAGTGCATGCCAGTGAAAATGAGGTAGGATCAGAGACTGAAATAGGGAAAGAACAAGATAAAAATTACTTAGACAAGTTAGATGTTTTCAAGTCACCAGGACCTGATGAAATACATCCAAGACTACTAAAGGAGCTGACTGAGGAGATATCTGAGCCATTAGTGATTACCTTCAAAAAGTCATGGAAAATGGGAGAGAATCCAGAGGACTGGAAAAGGGAAAATATAATACCAATCTATAAAAAGGGGAATGAGGATAACCCAGGGAATTACAGTCATCTTAACTTCAGTACCCAGAAAGATAATGGAATAAATAATTAAGCAATCAATTTGCAGACACCTAGAAGATAATAAGGTGATGAGTAACAGCATGGAATTGTCAAAAACAAATCAAGTCAAACCAACCTAACAGCTTTCTTTGACAGGGTAACAAGCTTTGAGGATGGGGGAAGCAGTAGATGTGGTATATCTTGACTTTAGTAAGGCTTTTGATACTGTCTCGCCTGACCTTCTCATAAACAAACTAGAGAAGTGCAACCAAGATGGAGTTACTATAAGGTGGGTGCATAACTGGTTGGAAAACCATTCCCAGAAAATAGTTATCAATGGTTCACAGTCAAGTTGGAAGGGCATATCAAGTGGTGTCCCGTAGGGTTTGGTTCTGGGTCTGGTTCAATATCTTCATCAATAATTGCGATAATGGCATAGAGAGTACACTTATAAAGTGTGCGGATGATACCAGATTGGGAGGGATTACAAGTGCTTTGGAGGATAGGATTAAAATTCAAAATGCTCTGGACAAACTGGAGATATGGTCTGAAATAAATAGGATAAAATTCAATAAGGACAAATGTGAAGTACTCCATTTAGGAAGGAACAATCAGTTGCACACATACAAAATAGGAAATGACTGCCTAGGAAGGAGTACTGCAGAAAGGGGCCTGGGGTTTTCAGTGGATCACAAGCTAAAATATGAGTCAAAAGTGTAACACTGTCGCAAAAAAAGCCAACATAATTCTGGGATGTATAAGCAGGAGTGTCGTGAGCAAGACACAAGAAGTAATTCTTCTGCTCTACTCCATGCTGATTAGGTCTCAGCTGGAGTATTGTTTCCAGTTCTGAGCACCACATTTCAGGAAAGATGTGGACAAATGGGAGAGAGTCCAGAGAAGAGCAACAAAAACATGACCTATGAGGAAAGATTGAAAAAAATTGTTGTTGTGTAGTCTGGAGAAGAGAAGACTGAGGGCGGACATGGTAACAGTTTTCAAGTACATAAAAGCTTGTTACAAGGAGGAGGGAGAAATTTGTCTTTTTAACCTCTGAGGACAAGACAAAAAGCAATGGGCTTAAATTACAGCAAGGCCAGTTTAGGTTGAACATTAGGAAAAACTTCCTGTTGGGGTGGTTAAGCACTGAAATAAATTGCCTAGAGAGGTTGTGGAATCCTCATCATTGGAGATATTTAAGAGCAGATTAGACAAACACCTGTCAGGGATGGTCTGGATAAGACTTAGTCCTGTCGTGAGAACAGGGGACTGGACTAGATGACCTCTTGAGGTCCCTTCCAATCCTATGATTCTATGATTATTTGGACAAGTTAGACGTATTTAACTCCTTTAACCTTTCCTGGGAAATCAGGCCTCCTAGGCCATTAATTGCATGCATTGTTCTTCCCTGAATTCTCTTAGTCTTCTCCATCTCTTTCTGGTACTGAGGGGCGTAGAACTGAACCCACTATCCTTCGGAATGGGGCTTAGATCACCCATTTTACTAGATTATTGCCACACTTTGGCTATATAACATGATGATGGATAAGTCAGAAGGTGGCAGGAGCGTGGATCTCATCTCCTGTTTCTGTGAATGGAACACAAGAGCTGCCTGGGGCAGGGCAGAGCTTCACTTGCTTCAATCCCAAGGAAGGCAGTTGTTGCTGAAATGTGAACTGAAAAGTTGTTTACTCCCAAATTAAAATTACTGGAGAATATTGGAGAAACTGAGAGGCACATGGTGTGATACGTGTGCCAGCTGGCTACTGTCACAGAGTGGTGGCTGGGGAAAAGCCCGTGCCAAGGGGGAGAAAGCCCAGTGTTGAGCCTGTCTTTGAAGCCAAGGCCAATAGAAGCGGTGCCACCCTCCAAAGGCCTGAGAGGGAATATATGGAGATGGTTCAAGGAGGCTGTAGGCCAGAGAGCTGGGGACTTGCTATGGGGAGGCCTGCTGAGGATGCTGCAGCTACAGGGATGGCAGAGGCTGGCTGTAAGGGCCACAAGGGGTGTGGATGGGACTGTGAGGCAGAAGGAGAGACTGTGGGTTTCAGAAGGTACCATGGGGAAGTTGTAGGGAAGTGGCAGGGAGTGTTGCAGCCAGGGGAGCCGCTAACGGCTGCGTGGGGAGGGGACTAGGAGGCAACAGAACTCTTTTAAACTCCTTTCGTCTCAGGCGTTTTAAAAATAAAATCTATCTATTTTAAAGGGTAAAAATATAATCTCAGCAGCCCAGTGTTTATACAGCTCTGCTGCTCCAGCCTCCAATTATCCCCCTCATGCCGCTGTATAATTTATTTTCCTGAGGCGAAGCTGTTGTGATGTGGGAGGTAAGATCTCGTGAGTGGTGATCATGGTACCTTAAAATTACCCCCGGCGCCCTATTGGGTGTCATTATCTGGCTGCCTCAGAATAGGCTGTGAGCTGTTGGCTACTTGTTTGCATTTTTTGCCCAGGAGCCCCACGTTTGATAAAACCATCCTACCTGCTAAGCAATGCAGCCAGCCCCCCCCAAGGGACCTGTGGCCAGGGAGGGTGAGCTGGGGTGATGATCCTTCTGTCCAGGACACAGTGTTGCTCTGGGAGGCAGCAGAAGAAGCCAGGATCCAGTTGGAGCCATGGATGCGCAGGGTGTAATTTCCATTGAGTTTTATTTTCACTCCCTCCTAGGTAACTCGCCATCTTTGAGCTCTCCACCCGCACTGTGGGTTTGGATTTCAGGTGTCTGCTGCAATTCGGTAAAGCACCCCAGAAGCCAGCTGGACCCCCTCCCTGCTGCATGGAGCTGTCATGGGGGCTCAGAAGTTAATTTCTGCAGTGAGTGGGATGCCAGCTGGGCAGTAGTGGCGGCGAATCCTCCATTTGTCTATGCTCAGCGCAGGTTCAGCCTGGGCAATGGCCAGGGGAGCTCCCCACCACGGAGACACTCACTCCACTTTGCCCATTAGCTTGACCATGACCTAGAGGCTTCCCCTCTAAATGCAAGAGGGGAGCGCAGTCTCCGTGGCCCATTCCATCCTTGATGTCTCTTCTGAGGCAGCCAACAAGGGGCCACACAGGGGCCATTTTTGTGGTGCCCCCTGGTACTGGAGTGAGAGCCCCCATTCATGTCACAGAGGGATTCAGATGGTAATAACTTCTTGTTACTCCAGACCTGCTCTAGAATAGAACCAGTGTCCAGAAGCGGAAGGCTCTGTATCCCATTCCCCTCGCTCCTAAGCCAGCCAGTCCCCTTTGACCCAGGGTCTTACTGAGTGCAGTGCTATAGAGATGAAAGGCCCTGTGGCCCATTCACAAGCCTCCCTGAGCTGTCTTTTGAAAAGTGCTCTGGATGAACAACCTTTTCTTGTTTCATGGGCCTGGCATACAGGAAGGATGACTGACTTTGCAGCTGAAGCACAGGACTGGGAGTTAGGACTTCTGAGTTCTAGTCCCAAAAACTGCCACATACTTGCCACTGGATGGTGGGCAACTTATAACACCCCTTGGTGCTTCAGTTTCTGAGAGGATATGTTTGTGAAGTGCACTGCGCTCCCCCGGTGAAAGGAGCCAGAGAATGGCAGCGCATGGTCACTATTAAGGTATAATCACTAACAGACTCAGAGCTACAGGGGCTCATTTCTCTAGCCCTTGGCCCCGCATGGTGCAGTGCAGGCAAGATGTCATTGACGTCACTGGGGTGTGAGAGGGAGGAAGTGGAGCACAGGAAAGCTGCTCTAAGTTTCCTTCTACATCCTTCTGCACTCTCTGCATTTTGTTAAGTGTGTTGGGGTAGCTGGAGGAGGAAAGGGGCAAATTCCAGCCTGCGCCTGTCTGGTTTCTGCCTCCCCCGGGCAAAGGCATTCGATTTCTTCTGGGGTTTTATACCTATAGCTACAGAAGGCAGAGAGACCTAATCCAGGCCAGGCCCTGGACATGGGCTAAGGAAATTCAGCAGAGAGCCGATCCCATGGCATGCGGCATTAGTTTTACAGATGGGGCGTACCTGCCTTTCCTTAAACCCTGTGATCAAAGTCCCAAGCAACAAACTACATGGTGGGTCACTTCAGTTCTGTAATTACAGCTCCACTTTAAACATGCTGATGGGGGTGACATACAGGATCCTCAGGGCTTGGGAAGGAATACATGTCAAGAGGCAAGTGGAATGTATAATCAGCAACAGAGAGCAGCTGGGTGAAGGCAAAGAGCTTGTTTTTTCTGAGCAGAACTAGCTGGGGCAAGCCAGGCGAAAAGCTGTGGTAGTTTGTCTTGGGACGTGCAGCGTACGAGTCTGCATAGAAGATCCCTTTGACAGCACTCTCCCACAGGCCACTCTGGGAGAACTGGCTTCTTTCCCCTGCCGTGCTCCCTGGACCCACACAACCTTTTGTCATCTTCGTTTCTAAGAATTCCAGCTGTTGACAGCAGCTGAATGTTCCTTCTTTGCAGTCTGGAGGGAGGGGCCCAGGGCTTGGGAGTCTGTAGATTCTGAGCACAACAGATTATGCAAGAGAACTCCTGAAACAAAACAAAACAAAACAGCCCTCCAGCCAGTCACCCAGAGACGGCCAGCACTCTGTTCGGTTTCTGTTTACTTTTTGCTCTCTCACTGTGAGTCAGGATTGAAAGCAGTGGCTGGCTGGGCAGTCTCTCATTGGTGTTTTCAATTAGGGCTCCTCAGATGCTCCCTTTCCCTCACCCCTTCCTGTCAGCCTGCTGGCCTTGTTTACACTATGCTGCTGCTGAGACGATTTATTCTCTCTGTGAGGTGAGCGCCTTTCCCCGATGCTGGCAGAAAACCTTCATTTTGGTGCTTGTCATCAGTGGAACTGGGGAGGGGAAGCTGCATCCATGAGATTTTAACAGTTAAATTCACAGGTGTTAAGCACTGACCGTCCTAAGGAACATGATGATCCTATGGAAGTGAGTTCAAAGCAGTGCTCCCCGCCTGGAACTGCGTAGCACTTAAAGGGCCTACGTATAAACAAAGTCATAAATTCATAGGTCAACGACTGACACCCAACCACCTTCTTTCCTTCCGTGTTTATTTCCATACAATGTGCACCTCTGCATGGCACACTAATGCCACATATTACATTAGGGGAAGTAAAGATCACACATGAAGGATTCAGCCCTGGCAAAGACTGATGCATCTATGTAGCATGAGAGTCAGCCATCAGTTCTGTGCAGCTGCCCATATAGACAGATGTTGAGCTCAGAAAAGAAGAGCTTATGCAGAATGGGCTGCACATGTCCAGCCACTTGCATCTATGCAGCACCTCTGTGGTCACCTGCAGGCAATGCATGGGTAGCTGGCCATGGGCATGCATGCCTTTGGTAAGGGAGAGCACACACAAAGCATATAATGTGTGAGCATGGAAAGGCTGCCCACCTACTTGTATTGTTTTGAAGACAGAAAGGCTCGTAGCACAGGTACGGTTGCCATGTGGCTAAGCATGAGAACTTGCACATTACTAGAACAACTTTACCTTCCTGCTCAGAAGTGCCATTGTATTCAGTCCCAGGACCCTACAGCAAATTGAAACCCACCTTTTTCTGCAGGTTTCTACTCAAGATCCTGGATCCAGCAGCCCCTCTTCCAGATGATGTGAGGAGGTGAAATAGTTACTAAAAAACTAGCAGTGAAACTATCTTCCGGCAGACATAGGTGGGCAGCTGCCTATGTAGGTGGCCATACATGTGGCTGCATGCGGGTCAGTGACCAGTGCATCAGCCTGGGAGATGGATGACCTTGGGTCTAGTCCCAGCTCTGCCACTGACGTGCTGTGTGACTATGGGCAAGTCCTTTCCCCTTGCTGTATCTCACTTTCCCTATCTGTAATGTGGGCATAGTGCTGTTTCCCCTTCTTTGGAAAGTGCTGGGAGCTCTCTGGGTGAAATTGCTGGGCATTATTAATGGCCAGCCTGCTGAATCCATGTCTGTTTCTGCTGGGCAAGACTCCTTCCTGTGTGACCTTCCCTTCCAAGCATGATGTTGTAGTGCCATGTAATGTGCAAACAAAAGTGAGGGCAAGAGTGCATATTTCTGCCTGGCAGGAAACGGGCAGCACCACCCGCCGCCAAGCTCCTGGATGAACTTCAGTGAACTGTTAATAGTTTCCTCTTGCTTGAGGGTTGCAGACCTAGTTCATTCTGCAAGGAGAGCCCAGGGAACAGCGAGGCCTCATCTTGACAGTAGTGTTTCAGGTTTGTCTGCTCAGCGCTCCCCTCTGACCCTGGCTGCTGCTGCTATTTGCTGAGAGCCAGCAATGAGTTTACTTGGCAAGGATTCGGAATGCAATGTAAGGCCCAACCCCTGCCCCAAAAGGCTTCCAGTCTAAGACACACAAAAAGCAACCATTCAGATGGAGAAAACACCAAGTGGCCAAGCAATGGAGTCTCTGGAGATTGGCAACAGCCTGAGAATGAACTCGCAAGCAGGACACTTAATTAAAAAGGCTGAAAGTGAATTTCGGTGAAATCCAGCTAGCTACCCCTTCTGGCCCTCCAAAATTGGAGTTTCTTTCCCAAAATCTACCTTGTAAAAATATCCCAAGGTTAGAAAGTCTGGACGTGAAGAGGTCAGGGTTCTATCTAGTTCCCCAATGCCATATCATCCCCGGACACTCACTGTTACCCCACTGCTTTATGCCGTCCACAGCTCGGTCCCCTGGTGTGGTTCTGTTATGGGACGAGGCTGTTGGTGATAGCTATTGTCTATGAAGTATGTGACACAGATTTCAAATGGAATCTAGTCCTGGGAGTCATTAAGTGCTATCAGAGGACATGGTTGTGGAGTATAATATTTTTATGACTAGACATGGAATGATTTATCTGTGTGCTGTCATGAACTGTGTTGTTGAGGCATTGCAGAATTATGTCAGTGGAGGGAGAGCTTGCATGTTTGTATTTTTGCTAGCTCTCACCTTAACTATGAAGTGGCGACCACTGACCCATAATCACAGGACTTCTGAAGCTGGCCCGATAATGCCGGGGAGGGATTTGAAAGCAGATGGAAGACGCTTGTTGCACTGGGGTCAGGAGGGCATTCCAGGGGCAAGCATGGAGTCAAGTGGAAGAAGGATACTGTTGATCATCAGGTGAAGGCAGCAAAGGAAAGATTATCTGTGCAGTTGTGGAAAGCCTTGAATGGAAGGAGGAGGGGGAGCTGGATTGGGTTTGTATAGGGAGGTAGCTCAGGCCCAGCAGTCTGGGGTCCAAGAATTTCCCCCAACCCCCAATAAAGCCAGGGGGTTGTGTTGTAAGCTACAGACTGGGCTGGTTTGTCTATGATAATCCAAGCAACCGCAGGATGCTGACCTGGCAGCATTGCTAAATTGTGTGCAGCAGAAGCTGGGCCATGCAAATGCCGCCCTCACCTGCAGACACAGGAAATAGCATTCATTAGACCAAGAGGAAAGAGGAAACCCAGGGGCCCCTCAGGGCGCTGTGCCTTCAGTCCCCTCTCAGTACATTGTGCCAAGCACAGGGTGAGGCCCTGGCACTGTCAGAGGCTGCGTGGGAGGTGGGGGGTTGCTGCATTCACTTCATGGTACATGCTGTGCTGCTGACTTCATGGAAATAATGCTCTATTATCCTCTGTGCAAACAGCAGCTGGGCATATGCCAGGGAAGGCGCTGCCTGCACCTGGCCCCAGAGGTGCTTGCTGTGTGCAGAATGGAGACGGTGCTGACAGCCAGGTCTTCAGCAAAGCCCTGGGCCGGTTGCACGGCCAAGGGAGTCTGGGCAGGGGATCCCATGGGATGGCCTGGCTTGGGGGGCTTGTGCCTTAGTGCAGGATACAGGTGGCACCACTGAGCAGGGTGTGCAGAGTTGGGGGCAGGATGTCTCAGCAGGAAAGGAGAGGACACGGTGTGGGAACCAGAAGGTTCTGAAAGGGGCAAGCTGCAAGGGAAGTGCACTGTCAGCAGCAGGAAGCCCTGGGAGGGAGCTAGTGGGGAGAGGTGCAGGAAAGGGACAGAGCAAAAGGAGAAGCCAGAGGGCTCTGGGAGAAAGGAAACCCTGCCCCACAACAGGTCAGTGCAGCTCAGTGGGGGGGGGAAGGTTGCTCCTGACACTTTAAATACCAAACAAACCCCCTTCTCCCCTCCGGTGCCCTCCCCCAGCTGGGTGAAATTCTCACCCCCGAGGCGAAGGAGCACGGTCTCCCAGGAGGAGAGAGCAGGCTCAGGGGGGCAATGCAGCTCACGAGGGATTTATGCGACACGGTGTGGGGATCAGGCCCAACCAACACAGCAGAGGTCCCAGGTCACTCATTGCCAAGGGGGGCTCCAGGCATCAGCACGCCAAGTGCGTGCTTGGGGTGGCAAGCCGCGAGGGGCGCTCTGCCGGTCGCTGCGAGGGCAGCAGGCAGGCTGCCTTCGGCGGCATGCCTGCAGAGGGTCCGCTGGTCCCGCAGCTTCAGCAGACCTCCTGCAGGCTGCCGCTGAATTCACGGGACCAGGGACCTCCCACAGGCAAGCCGCCAATGGCAGCCTGCCTGCCATGCTTGGGTGGCAAAATGCCTAGAGTCGCCCCTGCTCATTGCTACTATAGCGGGCAAAAATCCTCCCCCAAACCAAGGTTTAAATCTTCAGAGACAGAAAATAGCAGCACAGTGTCCATCTCCCCAACACACCAGGAATTTGCATTGCTCTGATCCTGCTCTGCTACATCAGAGTCATAGGCTTTGAGGCCAAAAGGGACAACTAGGCCATCTAGTCTGACCTTTAGCCCTACGATTTCACCAGATACCCCTGCACAGAGCCCAGTAACTCGTGTTTGGCTAAATCGTATCTTTCGGAAAGGCAACCAGCCTTGATCTGAAGTCTTCAGAGATGGAAAGATCCACCCCACTTCCCTTAGCGGTTTGGTCCAATGGTTAATCACCCTCACTGTTAAAAAAATGAATAAAAAACGATGCCTTATTCCTATTCTGAATTTGTCTGGCTTTAACTTCCAGCCTTTCTTTCTTGTTGTGTCTTTCTCCGCTAGATTAAAGAGGCCTAGGCAATCACCAGTTTCCAGTCCAGTGATCAGTTCATCTTTATCCATTATAATGATCACTCCCACCTGGGCTTTTGTTAGCCGGCACGCCGATCCATATATATTCAAGATCCTGAGGTTCTGTATTATCAATAACTAATATCAGGACTGGTGCCTTAATGTCACCCTCAACACACACACACCTCTTCTACTGACGCAATCCTTCCTAAACAGGCTGTAACAGTGAATGTAACATTCTAGTTAGGGCAATCGTCTCGTCAGGTGTCAGTAATGACTGCTGACAGAGCGCTTTGTGCCCTTTACCTGTGGTGCACTGTGGCCTCCCCAGCACCAGAGCTGGTAGGGACAGAGCTTCATTTACACGCAAACCCCTGGCTGATCTGCAGTGCTGGAAAAGGCAGGTGAACCTGCAGGGGTCTGGGTGAAATCCAGCTTTATCCGAAGAGGGATGGGGTCTGGGCAGAGACCAGTGCAGACTTTATCATTTCATTTTTTTTTTGTTTTTTAAAGGGAACTGAATTCCCCCAGTCAGTGGGAGAAATGTCCCTTGTCTTGCTGTCACCCCCTTCTCCGTGCTGAGGGGGTGCCCCTGGGATTGGGTTTGTTATACTAGCTGTGTGAGGTAAGGGTGTTGTCCCTCTCCCCCTTTGCATGCACACAGCCCCTGGGCCGTGGGAATTAGCTGTGATCCAAGCCCCTTGCTGTTGTGCTATTTGGTGAGAGTTTGGGTTCGGCATGTGGAACATTCCTATTTTTGTCCTATAGGCCCTTTGTGAGGCTCCTGGGTGCAGTGTGTGCAAGTGCATGTGACAGGGAGAGGCATTTTAGAAAGACGTAAGAGAGCAATAAGAACAAACAGCAAAGAGTGCAGATACAGCAGATCCCTGCCCTCCTCCAGAGGGCTGCAAGCTTACCGCCAGGACAGGTGCAATGCTCCCCCCACTCCACCCTCAGAGCAGGGCAGGGAGATATTCCTTGTTCGCCGGTAGCAGTTGTAAAGCATTATCGCCCAAGCTCTCGCCCAGGCAGTCATGGCCACCCACTTTTCCTTGAGGGCTAGCTGGGACAGGGGTCCCAAAGGTTTATTCTGTTGTAACATGAGGTTGTGGTATGGAAACATTGAGAACCACTGTACTGTACAAGTGTTAAGGTTGGTTCTGCTTCATCTGTGACCCCTTGGCAGGTTCTGAACAGTGACCCCTTGACAGGTCCGATCACTCTGGGTATGTCTACCCTGCACTCAGGCTAGGGCAGCACAGGCAGCTGCATGGGCCCTGCCCAGGACCCTGGATGCATACTCGAGTAATCAATGCTGCTGCTGCTGCACTGCTATTGTTACTAGAGCTAGCTTTGATCTATCTAGAATAAAGTTAGCTCGGGTGGGTCTACAGTTGCTGCAGACACCCTTGATTGCAGGGTAGACCTACCCTCTGAGGATGTGTCTACATGTGGAGCTGGGGGTGTGATTCCTAGCTCAAGGACACAGGCATTAACTCTCAGAGAGCTAGCGTGCTAAAATAGAGTGTAGCCTCAGCAGTACAAGCAACAGGCAGGGCTAGCTGCCTTGACTTACGTGCCTAGGGTCTCTGGTGGGTATGTGCCCTCCCTCTGGCTGTGCAATCACAGCTCTCCTTTAACTGGCTCAATCTCAGCTAGCGTGAGATTCACACCCCTAGCTCAAAGTGTAGACATACCCTGAGAGGTGCAGGGAGGGATCCAGTGCAGAACTGCGTGCTCAAAGAGCTTTGCTGCTTTGATGAAATACTTGCTTAATTTTTTCTGCTTCCGTGCCTGACCTGCTGGATCACTGCATGTAGAGGAGGCTTCATCTGACAGCTAGATTCCTCCTTCCCTCTCCCATTGCCTCTTTTACACACTAGTGGAGTAAAAAACTTTAAAATGACAATCAAAACCCAACTCCTAGCAGATTCCACAGAAATATGTAGGTCTGCACTGGACAGAGTCTAACGTTCCTGAGAGACAAAGCTAACCTCTGGCCTTTTCCCGGGCTCTCATTCTGTCATTAGCTCAGGCCCTCTCTCGAGGAAAACTTGGCTGAGGAGCTGCCTGGCCTTGTGCATTAGGCTATTTTAATCTTGGCTGTTTTTTTTTTTTAAATACTAGTGAGATCATATAAAGGGCTAAATGGCAGATGAGTGTCCTCTTACCCACTTTCTCTTTCACAACCCACCTAGAAGCGGAAATTTTTGGTTCATCGGTCGCCTACATTTCTGCCCAAGAGAGAATTGGCTCACCATAATAAAACACATGGGGCCAGAGCCTGCTGTCAGTGACACAGGGTGGAGTCCTCTAACTGCCATGAAACAATTCTGTCTTTGCCCTCTGTGAGAGCCAAATGAGCCCTATTGACTCAGGGCTGATCTACACGGACAACTTGCACTAAATCAGTTTCCCAATGGATGTAATTAAATCATTGCAGCCCTTTCATCGGGACATTCTTAAGCTGGTTTAAGAAAGTCAATAGAAGGCACTCGGAAACCAAGTGAAGATTTCACACCTGAGGGGTGAGTGCATGGCATCCATTTCACTCAATCCATTTGGAAATCTACTTAGTCAAACCGGGGCAATTTCCCGCATCTCAAACTGTAAAGCATCAGAGGTAGCAAAAGCCTGAATGAGGTTCTTGGCCTTTAATTGATTGTCTGGTGTCTTTTAAAAGTTAGTGGCTAAAAGCAATTCTCCTTTACATGGTTCTGTAGTGACCTGGAGCACGTCTAGAGCCCCTGCAGTGATCATCACCGTAGTCCTATAGGGAAGTTAATTTACATGTTCCCTACCATGTAAGTTGCTGAGCACCCAAAAATCCCATGGAGGCCAGTAAGAAGCTGTGCAGACCAAGTCCTTACTGTGCGAATAAGACAATACAGACAGTGACAAGGGAGGTGAAGTAATATCTTTTATTGGACCAACTTTGATGTCTTTTTCACCAAGAGAAGTTGATCCAATACAAGATATTACCTTACCGGCCTTGTCTCTCTCATATACTGGGACAAACACAGCTGCAACAACATTGTGACCAATAAGACAATGCAGCAGATAGGAGAGGGAGTATGTTAGGTTATTAATGATGAGAAGGGGCTGTTTAAAGAGATGGCTTCTAAGAAAGGATTTGAAGGAGATATCAGTCAGGGAGACTGTTTTTTACAGGGGCCAGCACCGTAGAAAGCTCAAAGCAAGGGAGCATGCAAAGGAGATGAAGATAAGAGGCAAAAGAATTGGGATGCATGTATGAAGTGGGAAATTAAATAGGAGGCTCAACACTGGGAATAAATCAAGGGGCACCGGTGTGCTTTGATGTATTAGACCCAGTCCCACCCTCTGATCTGCTTACACACTTCTGGTGAACTCCATTGTGTGAATCTTGGGGCACAGTTGGGCCCATTGCATTCTAAAGTACCTGTACAGAAAACTGACAATGAACCACGATCTGATTGTTTCATGAATCTTGACTGCCCTCTGCTGGGTATTCATCAAACCAAAGACTGCTTCATTTCCACTGTATTTTTTGCATTGTTTGCTGCTGGTCACTGTTCTTTGAACTTTGTCTCATTTTAAGTGATTTTGTGAATTCTAATTTTGTCATTGAATGATAAGAGTCCTGCAATATTACACAATATTACTTTCTAAATGTACCTGACAGCAGCCCACTGCCTGGGTAGAATGAGTGAGAAACTGATTTCAGAACATAGTAATTGTTACACTGAATCAGACCCTAATTCCAACTAGGCCAGTTCCCTACTTGTTATGGTTAGAGGTTGACTTCAATGCTAAAGTAAGAAGTGTTATATCCCTGCTTCATTTTATTTTATTTTTACTGCGAATACTCTGGATATTCTTCCTATCCATATAAATGTTCAGTCCCTCTTTGAATTAGGCCAAGTTCTTGGTTTCAGTGACAATCTCTGGCAGTGAGTTGCACAGATTAATTGTGTGTTGTGCAAAGAAGTGGAACCCAGGGACCCTCACCTTCTCAGGGAGGTGAGTGGCCATTTTCCTGGGGTGCCCTCCAAGGTGGCAGGCAGGCTGCCAGCCATGCAGCCGTTCTATGAAAACTTCTGAGATTTTTTTCCCTCCTGTTCTGCTAAGGAATGATTTTTTTTTTCAAAATCTCAGATTTTGAACAGAACAGAAAATCCTGTATCCATCTGCTCAGCTCTACTTTTGACCTTAATCTCTCTGTGCCTCAGCGCCCATCTGTAAAATGGGGATAGTAATACCCAATCATCTGACAAGGCAGTTGTGAAAATAAATTAATGTTTGTGCAGCACTCAGATGCTATAGTGATGAGTACCATAGAAAAAACTATGAGAAAACGAATAAATCTGTCTTAGAGCAAGGTTTGGATAACGTGCAGCAAATAAAGCCTAGGGCCACAACTGAACAAGGAAAAGACAAATATTGAATAGCAGCTCATTCAGTGAGCACTGTGCATCCAGCCTATGAACTAAATGAGGCAGGGGTCTGGTAGACAAAATAGTGTGTGATCATGTAATTAAAGACTGTATCGCAATGCAGATGCACAAGGGGGCTGAATTAACTTTATTAATGTTCTTTTAACATCACTGTTATGTCTGTAATGATATATACATATATCATGTCCCCTCTTCTTCATCTCCTTTCTAAGGTAAATATCCCAATCTTCTCCAGCTCCCTTCCTGCACGCGTTTTTCTAGCCCCTTGATCACTCTCCTTGTTTGCGCTGAACCTGCAATATTCTGCAGTAGTCTTTTTGAGATGTGGTGATCAATACTGCAATACTGTATTGTGGTGATCAATACTGCACAGGGTATTCCAGACAAGAGTAAACCTTTGATTTACATAATAGTATTGTGTTTTTTTCTGTATTATTCCCTATCTCATGCTGTATGCATCCTAATATTTGTCCCCAAGCGTGGGGGATGCTCTAACTTACAGTAGCTTAGTGGGCATCCAATGGGGTGTTCTGCATCTCAAAATAGCCAGAGTACAAAGTGCTGTGGCCTCACTCTTCCTGCCCCTTCCACCTTCGCCCCTACCCTAAGGGTGGCAAGGTGCTGGGGGAGCATAGGGCAACATATGTCAGACCTATGCTACTCCTGCACCATGTAGTTCCCCCAGGGGCTCTTGTGGGCCCTTTACACTGCTGGAGCAGCATAAAGGAGATGGAATCCATCCCAGTGTATTTTATAAAACTCATGTCCACATTCCAGAATCATGGTTCTACAACACTCTGCGGTGACTGGAGTCACATACGAAGCATGGGGTGAGGAGGGCACCAGGGGAATGGTGGTTTGATACTGGGGGCAATCAGCAAGAGTGATTCAGTGTGGGGATGTTCTCTGAGGAAAGGCAATGGTAGCCAAGCAGCAAAGGGTTTATATGCCGAGAGAGGGCAATGGGGTGGCAGAAGTATTATGGGATTCGCAGGAGGAGATGGGAGTGATGTGGTACGGGAAAATTGGCATATGCTGGTGGAGGGAGGACGGAACACAGTAATGACCTGGGGGGAGAAGCTACATGCAGGGGGGAGGGGATGCCCTGTTGGGGGGGACAGAAACCACGCGGGTAGAGTGGCTGCCGCTGTCCCATGCGGGGGGACAGGAGCCATGCAGATGGGAGGGGATGCCCACTGCGGGGGGAGCAGGAGCCATGCAGGAGGGAGGGGATGTCCCCTGCCGGGGGAGGGGGGGGGACTGCCCCGGCAAGAGTCACGCGGGGCGCGCTCCAGCACACTCGCTAGGCGGGCCCACCAGGGAGCGCTCACGTCTAACAGAAGGTGCAGGGAAGAAGGCGGGGCTACGCGATGACGTCATTAGACATGGATGACGCGACGCGCTGGTGGGTGGGTCCGTGTTGACATCGGGAGCCGGCACCTGAGGGCCGCGTTGAGTGGCCGGCCGCTCGCCCGCCGCTATGTACCGGGCCCTGTACAGCTTCCGCTCCGCCGAGCCCAACTCGCTGCCCCTCGCCGCTGGGGAGACCTTCCTGCTGCTGGAGCGGAGCAACCAGCACTGGTGGCTGGTGACCCGCGCGGGCTCCGGGGAGACGGGCTACGCGCCGGCCTCCTACCTGCAGCGGCTGCAGGTCAGGGCAGCGGGCGGGGCCGGGGCAGATGGGCTCGGTGCTTCGTGGCGGCGGCAGTGGGGCGGTAGCGCCCCTTCCCCAGCGGAGAGGGGCGGGGTGTGTTGGGGGGCGGAGCGGGGAGCGGGAGAGGACGGGGTGGGGGGGAGCGGGAGAGGCCAGGCTGTACGGGGTTGCTGGAAAGGGGGAGGCCAGGCTGTGTTGGGCTGGGATGGGATGGGGAGGATACTACAGGCTGTGTGGCTGAGGGAGGTCCGGCTGTGTGTGTGAGGGGACCCTCTCCTGCAGTGGCTGCAGACTAGCAGTTGGGGGTACAGGGCTGGGCACTATCCTGGCTGTCCCACGTCAGAGGCTGAAGCGTGGCCTCTTATCTCTGTAGGACAGGGCTTAGCATGAAGAGCAGGGAGAGTGTGCATCAGAGACTGACTGTGATCTGCACTTCTGGAGTGCAGGCTTTAGAGGGGACATCTGGGGAAGGGCTATGTGCAAACCTCTTCCCTCAAAAGTTACAAGTCATGGAGTGCTATACTAGCAAGAAATTCTATGCACAGGCCTCCTGTCCCCCAGAGAGGCTTGTGTCAAATGATAGTCATGAAGTTCTTGGATCAGCTTGTACTGCCCAGGGGAGATGTGACTTATCTGCAGCAATATAGGATCATGAGGCCAAGGGCAGGTATGAGGACCTCAACCCTGGAGAGATGGACTTCTTGCATCTTGCTGAGGTGACACTTTGGATGTTTTGGTGGTCAAGGACCAGGAAGCACTGACCTGGTGATGTGAGCTGTGCACTGAACTTCTATGGTCCTGACCTACACAGAAGAGATATGGGACTTAACTCTAAGGACACAGGTTATGTGTTGGGCCCTACATATAATGGTTACTGGTGAGAAGACAAAGGAGTCGGGGGGGCATCAGTTTGGGAGAAGAAGTTATGTGCTAGTTCCCTATCACCTGCACTCATCAGAGAGCCAAAGAAGGAGAAGTTCACATGGCCTATGCCGGTGAGACTACATATATACTTAGTCTACTCCCAGAGACTATGAGTGAGTGGATGGCAGGCTGTGTGCGGCTTATAACATCTGGAATTACCAATGTGGGTTGCTTTTAAATTATGCAGTTATCACAATCTATGTGTTAGAGCAGATGTGCAGAGAATTGCTTTGAGAATGACTATTCACAGCTACTACTGAGTATAAGTGAGAATGTTTAGCAGGAGATCAGCAATCACACCCATTCCACTAATGTAGAGAGTAATACAAGGGCTAATAACAAGCCTGTCCGAGCACTGATGAGGGGGCTGGAGAAGAAGCCAAGAACAACAAGCTGTAATGATAGGGGCAGTAATTATAGTTAAGTCAGTGACATTAGTAATTATAGAAAATAAGAGTACAGATTCCTCCAACCCTAATAGGAGTCAGAGTGATGAGGGCTCATGTGGTAATCACAACAGCAAGGATAACCCATACGTTTTTGTTGGTGCTGGAGAAAATAAAACTGTATGCCTTCTTTTACGGTGTGATGGCATGTTTTAATGGCAGGTTCCTGGGCAAAACATGGATCCTGCAATACCCTTGTTATATGTACAGTTTGGGTCAAGCTTTTTATCCTACTAATCCCAGGATTTACAATGATGCCTACAATATCTCTAAGTTGCATACACCAAATAAGTCTGTATAGAAGTACACATGTTGCAGGTACATTTTTGGTCTCCCTGAGAAATACAGCCCGAATGTCAATAGAAGCCAATTTATTCTAATATGCTGGTGATTTTCAGATATCTCTAATCTTGTAGTAAAAATAGTAAATTTTGTTTCTAAACAATTTCAGTGACTTGGTGATATGTTCTATAATTAGATTTCACCAATCCAGTAACAAATGTGAACTCCTGAAGCACTGGAACAATCTTATCATGGAGTCACAGACAATCCTATTGGGTACACCAGTCTATCTTGTCACCCAGGCAATCTGGACTTAGTGATAGTTGGTTTCTGTACACCAAAGATCACAAAAGATTCAGGTTTTCCAGTCTCAAGAGATCAGTCACTTACCCTAGGTCCATTTGTACCTCAGATCTCACACCAAAAACACTTGTAGCCAATCCTATAGTAAACTAAGGATTTATTAACCAGGGAAAAGAAATTAGAATTATTTACAGATTAAAGCAGGCAAACCTGTATACACAAATTAGTCTATGGTTTTAAAAGATTAGAGTTGTAGTCACCTGTCAGCACTGAATGCCTTTTAGGGCTAACCCAGGTTGACCTAGGACCTCTTTGCTTCTGTTTCATAGCTCCAGCCCTGTAAGAATCAAACAGCAAATGAGAGAGAGAACATTTTCTTGCTTTCCTGTTTTATCCCCTTCTTCCAGCATTCAAGCTGATGGGAGAGGCTCCTGCTTCTAGCACCTTCATGGGTTTCAGAGGGACATTAACCAAGGCTTTGTGTCCTGATGTTCCACAGTGGCTCATTTAGTTTTGATGGTCCTTCTTGATGGGCAGTGGACCATTCCTCATGACTGGCTTCACAGGTTCAGAGCAAGCATTTTTACATTTGTAAAGCAAAACTTGCATATCACCTTATAGCATGGGATAGAGACATTATGAGACATTTAATATTAATAACTAATTTTAAAACGAATATGAAAGCAGGGTTTGTCATAGTATAATTCCCAATTCTGAACCTTAGCATCCAAAATATGGGTACTAGCATGAATTCCCCTAAGCTTAATTACCAGCTTAGATCCTGTAGTGCTGCCACCAATCAGGACTTAGCGTAGAGTGCCTGATAAACTCTGGTCTCCCCCAGACCTTCCCTGGGGACCCCCAAGACCCAAATTCCTTGAGTCTCACAACAAAGGGGAATAAACCATTTCCCTTCCCCCTCCTCCCCTCCAGGTGTTCCCTCCCTGGGCTCCTGGAGAGATATACAGATTCAAGCTCTGTGAATCTAAACAAAGGGATTCCCCCTTCACCTTTCTTCCTCCCAGATCTTTCCTGCCCTGGGTACCCTAGGAGATCACCTTGAATCACAACACAGAGAAATCAGGTGGGTTCCCCCCCTTTCTCTCCCCCTCCCTTCTCCTTCCCTGTTAAGTACAGACTCAATTCCCTTGAGCCTCAACAAGGGGAAAAATTAGACAGGTCTTAAAAGCAAAACTTTTAATAAAAGAAAAAAAGAATAAAGAAAATCACTGTAAATTCAAGATGGAATATTACAGGGTCTGTCAGCTTACAGAAACTGGAGAAAAAGCCTCCTCCAGCAGAAATACAATTTAAAATACTTCCAGCCAAATACACATTTGCAAATAAAGAAAACCAAAAAGACGATACCGCCTTTCTACCTTTGTACTTACAAAATTGGAATAGAAGATTAGAGAGCCTGTAGGTACGTGTGGTCACTCTCAGAGCCCCAGAGAGAACAAAGCCAAACCCAAAAAACACAAACAAAGGCTTCCCTCCACTGAGATTTGAAAGTATCTTGTCTCCTGATTGGTCCCCTGGTCAGGTGTTTGATTCCCTGTTTGTTAACCCTTTACAGGTAAAAGAGACATTAACCCTTAACTATCTGTTTATGACAGGCTTATGACAAGCCATGAAAATGGCTTCTGGTACTTCATATGCGTTCTCCTTTAGTTCAAACCTGACTTTCCTAACTGCCATTTCAACCTGTTACCAGGAAATAGCATGGAGGTTTTTCTGCCACCTCTGTATTTGACAATAAAGATTCTGGCGCCAGAACTTGACTGGTGATCACGCTGATGACGAATGAGGCAGAATAAAATTCAAATGGCTGCTCTGTCGTTATAACAATGCTTAGTTGTGTTGACTGCCTCTCATTCAGTGATGTGATATAGTGCTTTCAGGTCAGCTTTTCAGAGCTGTTTGGAGTCAAAATTTGCTTTTATCAGTTAACCAAGTAGAACTGACATGGAAAAAACTTTTTCTGACTGAAGCTTTGCTTTAAACAGTTCAGTGGACTGTCTGAGACAAGAATGCAAACAAGTCGTACCACATCTCTCTTTAATAAGTTTGATGCTAATTAATGATGAGATGCTGAGAGGTAATTAATGTCACCATGATCTCTACAAGAATAATGAAGCTAATGATTAGTGACAATGTATACTGAGCAGGGAAAGAAAGCATGTCACCAACGGGAAGGAGTCACCATGGCAAACATAAGTCAGCAGATTCATTAATAGTGTAGTCAGATTGTTGGTAAGTAGTACGTGTCACGACAATCACAGTCAAAAGAAGTAAACATCTCATACTACTAATGCTTTCCAGAGGAAGGACATTAAAATAATGTCAAAGGGGAACCTTTGCAAAGAGCAGGTGAGTTTTCCCTGGCACTGTCTGTACCAGGAGAATTACCGTATATACACATTCATGAACCCGTTTGTTTAGAAGCCGACCTCTCAAGATGGATAGATAAAAATAGCAAAAACTATATGACTCTTTCATAAACCAACCTTGTATTTCAGGAGTTGGCAAACTTTGGCTCCTGGCCCCTTAGGGTAAGCCCCTAACGGGCCTGGATGTTTTGTTTACCTGGAGCGTTCACAGGCATGGAGCCTCTCGGTTCCCAGTGGCCATGATTTGCCATTCCCAGCCAACGGGAGCTGCGGGAAGTGCTGCCACTTCCTGCAGCTCCCATTGGCTGGGAACGGCAAACTGGGGCCACTGGGAACTGAGAGGCTCTATGCCTGCGGATGTTCCAAATAAACAAAACGTCTTGACCCACCAGCAGCTTATCCTGACGGGCCGGGAGCCAAAGTTTTTCGACTTCTGTTACATTTTAAAAAGTTGGTGTCACAAGAAACATGCAAAAGTTTCTGCTAGAATTATTTTAATGTAATCTAACGAAAAACCTGTTTATAATAACTGAACAAATATGTATTCACCTTCAAAATTAGTCAATATTTAAAATCAGTAAATAGATATTTAAAACAAGTAGCTTAGAATATGAGACTTTAAAAAGTCTTAAAATCCTTCAAAGTCTGAATCAGTCTTTGATTCACCAAACAGTTCATTAAACTCGACTTCAGTCACAGCTGCACCTGCATTGTTATCGTTGATGTCGGCAGTGTCGTTTTCAGACTAGATTCCTTCTCATCATCAGCTTCTGTTGTGTCATCATCAAATATGGCATCATCTTCTGACCCGTCGAGCACATTGCTGATACAGCATTTCTGAAATGATTTTTCTATCATTTCCGAGGGAATGGACACCCACGCATCCTTGATCCACTGGGCGAAGGGATTGATTTCGGGCTTCATAAGATTCCTGCATTTTGTCAACTTCGCCATGCCTGAGCACATCCATTCAGACCACATGTTGCGTAGCCTGTCTTTAAAGGGTTTGTTCAGGCAGACATCAAGCAGTTGTAGAACTGAAGTTAAGCCTCCAGGTATTACAGCCAAAGTAGTTTTTTTGGACACATTTTTCACCTCCTCCATCTTGTGTGCACTGAACATGTCCCAAACGAGCATAGCAGGTTTCTTGAAAAGTGCTACTGGTCTCTTATTCCACACTTTTTCCAGCCATACAGTAGTCCCACTTTCATCCATCCATCTTTTTTCATGTGCACTTACGATGACACCAGCAGGAAATTTCATGTTTTAGTCAAGATTTTTCTTTTAAAAATAACAGGAGGGAGCTTTGATCCATTTGCTAAACATAATAAAACCACCGTAACATGGATTTTTTCATGGCCAGTGGATTTAATTAAAATTGTTTTTTCATCAGCACGAGTTACTGTTCTGTTCTCGGGAAATCAAATGTCATTGGTGTTTTGTCCATATTTCCTATTCCTATTCCTTTCAATATTTTATAATAAACCTTTGGAAAGATTCTATTTTTTTCTTCCAGACATCTTGGCAGCTTTTGCTCTATCTTTGTTTGTTTGCTGATGAAGACAGAGACCGTGACGGGTTCATGTAGCGAGTACACCAACCCCCTGATGCAACAAACATTGATGGCTTTACTGACTTGTATTTGTCGTCTTCTGACATTTGGAGGGCATGCAGACGAATTCCAGTTCTTCTGACAATGTACCCATTTTGTCGACATTCAGCAACCTAATTATTGAGATCTTTCTGCAGCTCAGGAAATGAAGCGCACCTCGTTGGACATTTTTTCTTGCTTCTTGGCATGTCCTTTAGTGTTGTTTTTACTTTTTTGCCATTCTCTTACTTACTTCTCATTGATACAGAATTCACCAGCAGTGGTGCAATTATTGTTTGCTTCTGCATATCTAACAACTTTAAGTTTGAACTCTGCGTGATAAGTAGACATTTTCTTTTGATTTCACCATTCATTTTAAATACTAGTATGAAAATAGATTATTATTATTATTATAGTTATAGATTTTGTATAGGAATGTCACCTGCTTTATCACTGTCAAATTATTATTGTTCTTATTTCAAAGCAGCCCTATAGATTGGCATGTCTGTGACGATAACAGGCTATTTAAATTTTATTAGAGATTCCATCGATTCTGCACATTATATTTTCATATTGGCTCGAGACTTATGAGGTCCTTTGGTAGAAATGCATGAAGAGATCAAATTACACAGCAGCGTACTGATACCAGTGCTATAGTACTATCGCTCGTTGTATTTTTCTGATTGGCTTGTAAGGTGTAGCTTTTTGTGAAATGCATGGGTCAAATGTTGTGCAGTTCTGCAGCACTGCTCTTTTAGTATTCATTTCAAGCCAATCTAGTTCAGTAAACAAAGCCTTTGCAACTTTAAAAGGCTGCAGTATTGACATCAACAAATGAGTCGGCAAGGAGTTTGGCTCCTGACCTGTCAGGATAAGCTTCTGGCCTGTTGGCACATTTTGATTACCTGGAGCTTCCGCAGGCATGAACCCTCTCAGCTCCCTGTGTCCGCGGTTCGCCGTTCCCAGCCAATGGGAGCTGTGGGAAGTACTTCCCTCAGCTCCCATTAGCTGGGAACATCCAACTGTGGCCACAAGGAGCTGAGGGGGCCCATGCCTGCGGATGCTCCAGGTAAACAAAATGACAATGTATTAGATACTCCAATGATTCCATAGAGTTAAAAATCATCAAATTTTGGTGGATCTGTTTATAAGCCAACCGCTACTCTTTGATGTGTCACATTTTTACCAAAAATATTCAATTTATGAATGAGTATATACGGTACCTTTCTTTTTAAGTCATCTCTTATTTTCAGGCTTCTCCCTTATTTATAACACAGGTGGAAAATTCATACCTTAACTTCTTTGGGAAGAACATGCAGTCCATATTAAAAACAACTCTTCTAAACATATTCTTCATAAGCTGCCAGCGAGTACAGGAGTAGAGTTTCTAGTTTGTTGGTATCCTCCACTTACAAAATTGCTGACATTTTCTACTTTAATCTCAATAATTTAAATGGTATTGCCATGAAATAGGGAGACTCAAATGTAGAAGCAAATACCTTTTAGAGACAGCTGATGCCTTTAGAAAATAGGTTGTGGGCTAAGCAAAGGGAAGAATGCATGGTGCCTGGTGTGATTTGGATGTTGCAGCTGACTACAGTTAACGGCAGGTTGCTTAAAAAACATTTAATTGCTGTTGATATTTCTATAAATTTTTCACTCCTGTAGTTCTGTGTTGGCTATATTATGGATTAGTAAAGAGTATTTCAATGATTCGATGGGTAAATACTAGTGATAGGTTCCCAAAAAATAAACAAGGCCTTGTCTACACTTGAAAAGTTTTGCCGGCATACTTATGTATATAGAGCTATACTGGCAAACCATCCTAGCATAGATGTAGCTTATACTGGCATAAATGTGTTTCTGTTGGCACAGTTTATGCCAGATCTCCAAGAGACATAAGCTATACTGACAAAAGCATGTTTTTGCCCTTATAAACTGCATCTATGTTAGGGCTTATACTGGCATGGCTATTCTGGTTTTAAAAAAAATCATTCTCCTAATCAACATACCTTTTCTGGTATACATTTTAAGGGTAGATTAGGCCTGAGTGAAAGATAATGGGCCCGCTCTTACTTTTGCATAAGAACTAGCACAGAGTTTGAAGCAGAAATAGTTGCTTGCTTGAATTTAGACCTGATATGTGAAGCCTCGGTTGAGCTCTAAACTGTAAATAGAGATTTCACAGTGGTGCTGGCAGACTCTGAAATAGCAATATTAGCAAGCAAAACTGTAACAAACAACAAAGCTAACAGGTGCTGCTGATCAAACAAGTGAGAATCTGTACCCGACACTGAGCCGTCCGGTAATGGCACATAAGATAATTGCCTTGAGTTATTGACATAGCAGAGACAAACACTGCTAATAGCTAATGCCAGGCAGATGCTGTCATAGTGAAATCATCAACACAAAAGCTTCGTATCTTCTGATTAAATGGGAAGGAGCCAGTTGGCAGGAGGTTTAGTTTTCATCACAAACTGCATGGGTGACACTTAAGTGGTTTCTGAGCAGTAGAAGAATATGGAGATTAAATTGGAGCCTGACTTTTCAGTCGGAGACAGTCATTCATTACGGAAGATGAGCCTTTTGAAGTTTTTATATGAAGTAGTAAAAAATTCATTTTTAAAAGCTTCCTTTGGAGCAGGGGTTTTATTCTTTGTATCAGGGAGGAGAGTGGTTGCTGAATAGGGGAGAAGGCTGAGTGTAATGAATAACAAGGGTCCTTTCACTGGCTTAAAGAGCCCATATGTTATCATCATCATGGTGAAATGTGAAATTACTTAATGGGAATCTGGAACTCTTCCAAGTTCTGGCTTCCAGCCTATGAAGGTTTGGATTGTACCACCACAGTGCTAGAAGACCACCTACTCTCCAGCAGAGAGGACAATGGAGTTGACACTGGCAGTATCCAGACCGCAAGGCCAGAAAAGGCCACTTGGTACATAGAATCTGACCCACTGGAGTTTGCAAGGCTAACTTCTCCTTCCTTGGAGAATAAAGTAGAGAATAGTT
This sequence comes from Gopherus flavomarginatus, assembly GCF_025201925.1. Taxonomy (NCBI): domain Eukaryota; kingdom Metazoa; phylum Chordata; order Testudines; family Testudinidae; genus Gopherus; species Gopherus flavomarginatus. The sequence continues at coordinate 24,588,536 of NC_066622.1, read as the reverse complement.
GCTTCAGCCTTCTTACTAATACTTACCTAGCCCTAATGGCCAGAGATCCAAGCATCAGTTTTCAAACACCTAGCTTCCTGGGGATAAGTTTCAATCCTGGCATGGTCACCTCAGTCCTTTATCCTTCCTAGCATGGAAAAATATGGGTTCCATGTTCTCAGCTAAAATGTTCCCTCCCATATCCCACTGTTGTGCATTGTTGACATTCAGCCAACTCGGGGGTGGCAGGCAACAATCCACTAGCACACAGCAACAGTGTTGTATTTGTGTAGACTGCAAAGCATTTTATCTAGTATCTTCTAATGTCACTGCAATCAGGGAGCCTCCACCCACCAACTACCTCTTAAAAACATTTCCCTAATGTGTAACTGGAACTCTTTCTCTTTTAGTTTCTGGTTATTCCTTTTTGTCCTGGTGTCTCTGAAACTGAATAATTTCAATCCTTCCTCTTAAGGTTGCCCTGAAAGTATTTATAAGCTGTGAAGAACTGAAGATTCCAGTAAGATATGAACTACTAGTGACACTTGGTTAAAAAGGCTAGTGTTGCAATTCCTGAGCCCTGGATCGGTGTATTGTGGCAATCAGTCTATAATAGGGTTCTCCTATGTTGCTGACTACCTATATGACTCTGAAATGACAAGCCTGTTACAGGGAGGGGCTACTGCTTTTCTCTAGAGCAGTGTTTCTCATTGACTGGTCCATGGACCGGTGCTGGTCCCTGAGACATCTGTGACACAGTTTAGGAAGGGAGTAAGCCGGTCCATAGTATCAAAAAGATTGAGAAACAATGCTCTAGAGGCATCTGGTATTGGCCACTGCTAGTGTCAAGACACTGGATTTGATTGACCACTAGTTTGACCTGGAGTGGCAAATCCTATCTCATGAATGCCTTTGAAATATTAGATTTGTTGCTGCAGATTTGCAGTGATTGCATTAGTGGAAAGCATGGAATGAAAACCTTCACACTCTGCTTTTTTAATGTAATCTTACCCATCTGCCACTCATGCATTGCTCTCACCATGCCCCATTACAACTTCTGTTCTTCCCTCTCTTTCCCCCCCAGTGACTCCATTTCCCCTTCCTTGTTGCTCTCTCCCCTTTATAGTTCCCACAAGTTAAACCAGCTCCTTTTTCCATCCCCATCCCAATCTCCCTCTCTCCTCCCATCAACCCACATCACACCTTCCTCCTCACCCTTGGTGACGTTTGCCCGAATCTGGCTCTTTCTCCATCTCATCTGTACCTTCCACACCCATTCCCACCCCTCTTATGCTGCTGTTCCTGACCTCACGCGTATCCTCCCTCCTCCCTTTCTCTTTCTGGAAGGCCCACTCTTTTAAAACCATAGCCATCCATGACTGATTCATATCTCACTCCCTCAAGTTCCTGGCTCTGAGCTCTAGCTCCCTTTGTCTGACACTGCTTCTTCCTCTGTCCTCTCTTACAGAGGTCTCTCTTCCTCTAATGGTCCCTCCCTTGTGTCAGATCATGGTGGGGATGTTAGGTTTCCCCTCTCTCTCTCTCTCTCTCTCTCTTTCCCTTCCTACTCTTTCTTATTAGAACAGCACTGAATCTGACTTTTTTCTTCTCTGCCCCTCCATGTCACTGTCATCCACTGTTTGCCCAATTCCTCCCCATCAGCTTCCTCTCTGATTTCAATTCCTGACCCTCACTTTTCCTCTCCTCACAGTGTCCCACCTACACTCTCGGGGATTTCAGTTTCCTTGTTGATGACCCGTCCAACGCCTTAGCTGCATGTTTGCTCATCCTCACCTCTTCATTCAACCTGCTTCTCTAGTTCAACTGTCCCAGTCATCAGAAGGGCCGCTCACTTGATTGATCTTTGCTAAGCGCTGCTCTTTCTAATCTTTCTGCTGCCCCATTCCCCCTGTCCAGTTCTCTCCTGGTCTCTTTCAGCATCGCCCTACAGCACTTCCCACATGCCCTGTCTGTGACTTCCATTCCATCAGCATTGATGATTCTTATGCACTCTCATCCTTCTCCTTCCTGTTGTCTCTTACTTTCTTTCATTGAGGGATAGCTTAGTGGTTTGAGCATTGGCCTGCTAAACCCAGGGTTGTGAGTTCAATCCTGGACGGGGCCGTTTAGGGATCTGGGGCATAAATCTGTCTGGGGATTGGTCCTGCTTTGAGCAGGGGGTTGGACTCGATGACCTCCTGAGGTCCCTTCCAACCCTGATATTCTATGATATAGTTTTTTATTCTCTCTGTGCTTTACTTTCCACCATCTTTGACTCTGTTGTCTCTCTCTCCCTTTACAAGATTTGCTCTGCCAACCTCCAGACCTGGCTCACTCCCAGCATCTGCTTCTGCCACTCCTGCTTTTGGGCTGCTGAGCAGTTCTGGCAGAAATTGTATCACCAGACTGACTTCCTCCCTTCAGTTATGCCACCTTCCTTGCTAAGTAGCTGTACTTTTCCACTTAATTGAATTCCATGCTCACATTTACCACCTTTGACCTACTTCTCAAACCTTCCCTTCCTCCCGCCTCCAGTTCTCTCTCCAGTAGGATCTCTGATGGTTTGTTTTTCTAAGACACCATATTTTGTCAATTTTATAAGTCCCTCGGCTTGCCTTCCTTTCTTCTCCTCTCCTCTCCTACAACTGTTGCCTTTCTCCCCTATGACAGATGCAGAAGTTTCTCATATTCTATAACCTTGCTGTTGCCTCAGTGATCCCATCCCATCTCCTGATCACTCTGTCACCCACTGTCATCCCCTCCCTTACTCTTTTCCTTGACCTCTCACTCTCCTCTGGTTCTTTCTCCTCAGTACAAACAAGCTTTGATCTTTCTCATCTTAAAAACACAACCCGATCCCACCTGCCTCTCCATTTACCACCTCATCTTCCTTCTCCCTTTCATCTCAAAGCCTGGTGCACCCTCTGTTTACGATTGCTCTGTGGAGTCCCTCTCCCCCAAATTCCATCCTGAACTCTCTCTAGTACAGCTTCTGCCCCGACATGTCACTGAAACTGCTCTTGTCAAAGTCTCTAATGACCTTTTCATAGCTGGCTCTCAGAATTACCACCCCATCCTCATCCTTCCTGACTTGTCAACTGCCTTTGACACGGATGACCGTGCTCTTCTTGAAATCTTGTCACTGACATTCTGCGACTGTCTTCTCCTGGTTCTCCTGTCCCTTTAATTGATCCTTCTGTGGAGGATCCTCCTCATGTGGGTTCCACAGGGATCTGTCTTTGGTCCCCTTCTCCCTCTAGCTCTGGCTAATCTCCTCTGCAAACACAAATTCAACTGCAGTCTTCATATTGATGACTCGAGGATCTACCTCTGTACTCCAGACCTATCTCCTGCTGTCCAAATTAAAATCTTTCTGTCTCTCTGACATCTTGTGAATGTTTAGCCACCAGTTGAAACTCAAAGGCGAAAATAAAGCTCTTAATCTTCTCCCAAGTTGCCTTCTCTTCCTCCTTTCTCAGTCACTGTGAACAGCACCACCATCCTGCCTGTTATGCAGGCCCATAACCTGGGTGTCATCTGGACCTCTCTTCAGGCTATGTCTAAGTATTGCCATTTCTTTCTGCATATATAGCTCTAAAATTTGGCCTTTCCTGTCCATGCACACAGCTAAAACTCTCATCCAGGCTGTCATCATTTTGTGTCTTGATTACCGCAACATCCATCTATCTAACCTTGACAAATGCAGTCTGGCCCAGCTTATACCCATTCAGAATGCTGCTGCAAAGATCGTTTTCCTAGCCCGTCACTTTGACCATGTCACCCCCTCTTTATATCCCTCCATTGGCTTTCCCCTTTTCAATTGCATCCACCTTAAGCTACTTTGTCTGCACTTTCAAGGCTCTTCATGGCTTATTCCCTACCCTATTGAGATGTTGCTACTGAGATTTTGCTTTCTGCCGCTGATCAGCCCAGGATGCCAGCCTCCACTTGCCTCTTGTTACATTTTTCAAACAAGCACCTCTCATGCTTGGGAGGTGCTCCCCATAAAAATCTTCCCAGTATGTTGGAGAAAAGATTTTGGCGGATGGGGGGGGCACAGAGCTCCTGGCATGAAGGAGGAGTTGGGAAGTGTTACATGGAACGTATGAAATAGAGGGAGATGAGAGGGTGACACACGGAAGCCCTTAGCATGTGCAGCCTACTGAAGAAACTAAGTGTGCAACCCTCTAGTTTTATACTGATGTACGCTCTTTGGGGCAGGGACTGGCTTGCTCTGTTTTTGTACAGTGCCTAGCACAATGGGGTCCTTGTCCATGTTTATGGCTCCTAGATACTTCAATAATAGAGGCGGTAATAAATTAAATTGATGGGCCTAAATGGATATAAAATACCAACTGTGCAAGGGTAGACTTAGTATTTCCTTTGGCCTTTGGAGGCCCTTTTGGCTGGAGAGGTGACTTTCATTCATGCTCTTTTCAACTTAAGGATATGCCTTTTTGTTGCTTTGGGACTTCATTTTTCTTTGTAAAAAGGAGTTGATTCTGAGTAGGAAAATTACCATGGTGATGCTATGGCTACATTGGGAATAATTGATGTTCCCCCTGCACAGGGCAGGAGTTCCTGACAGTGAGAGAAGGTTCCACTGTTACATGGCTTCCTACTGTAAGAAGGAAATAGTCACTCTAGTTCACTAGTTTAACTTTCTGTTACGGCAGTTATTAGAGAAGACAAGTCAAGCTTGGGGCAGCTCTTCCTGTTTGCACCTGCTATGCCTCACTTCGATCTTAGTGTCTTTATCAGAGCCTCTGAGGCTCAGCTTGGCTTTCGCATCATTTATAAGTCTTTTACTCAGGGCTAAGAATTGAGAAACTTCTCTCTACTCCCAGTGCTGCTCACTTTGAAATGGCTTCCTTTTTCTGATCTTCGACCGGGTGCTTAAACTACAATTTAGCCCTGCCTCTGTGGCTCAGTCTCTACACTGTCCAGTCCCTAATCAATTATTAAAAATAACTGATATTAATACTGCATTATGTAAAGTGAGGAGATAATGTCAGTCTTATAAAACACTGGCCTCTCGTTCCTGGACTGGAATTTATCAAAAATAAGTGGCAAGTGGAGACGTTTCTGTCTAAAGTGGGAGCTATTTGTCCTGTAACAAATAAGCTGCTACTCAGCTATATTAAGGGAATAAAAAATAGCATAGAAAATATTACACTAGCATTGTCAAAATCATTTGAGCACTCCCTAACTTGGATATTGCATTTGGTTTGGGGGTCTCCATCTCTGAAAAGCAGGAAATACAGAAGGTCTAGAGAAGGACAACAAAAGTTGGATACTGGGTGGAACAACGTTTTCGTTTGTGAGGGGGTGAAAAAGTATGGACTGCCTCACTTGGAAAGGTGATACGACCAAGAGAACTAAAATGTTTGTTAGGGAGTGTCTCGGGCTGCTATTTACCCTGTCCTTTTGTACAAGAATAAACAGGCACATGATTAAATTAAAATACTGCTTCATGCAGTCTATGTGTAAGCAATCTCTGAAATTCACTCTTGGACAGAGTATTGAACCAGTATTTTAGTGATACTCGGGAAAGGGCTGGCTGTTTTATATGCATAGGAATAACAGTGTTAGTTATTTAACTGAGGTTGCTTTAGGGTGTGAACTTGAGATAATTTCTTGAAACTCGTATTTGCCCTCTTATTAATTTGTATTGCAGGATTGGAACCCTATTATACTTGGTGAGGTAACAATGCACAGTAAGGCAGTTCTTGTTCCAAAGAGCTTATTATCTCAATCAGTTGTTTTCAACCTCTTTTGATGTGGATTTCACATGGAGGTGCGGACCCCTCTGCAAATTCAACCTGTAGTCTGTGAACCCCTGCCATAGAAAACTTAGACTGAAACCTGATTGAACAAACTCAACGATAAATGTTGTGCATGCCCGGCATGGCGTTTGATGCAGCGTGAGAAAGGGCGCTAAACGGTGGGTTTCTAAGGTAACAACAATAATTCTGGGTTTTGACCTATAGGGTGGGGTATTAATAGTTTTGACTAATCAGAAAAAGGGAATGCCTTTTCTGGGATCTGAAACTTCATTTTCCCTTAGACATAGTATGCAGACCACCAGAGGTCCGTGGAGTTGAAAGCCACTGATCCAAATAGTGAAGTCATGTCAGGTGGCTGAGCTAATTGAGATGGAGGAGAAAGACAAGAGTGACAGCAATATGAACTCAAAGTTACATATATAGTAAAGTGCACAGTGTTGCACAATTGACCATCAGCTCTATTAGGTTTTAACTCTCTTTCTGAGGAAGCAAGTACTGGCCACTTCCTGGGGTCATGGGAGTTGAAGCATTCGTGGGTAAGTTCTGCCTAATAAAGGCTCTCGACAATAGCTTATGGATAAAATAGGTGAAATTCTAGTTCTCTTTAAGTCTGAATTTTGACACTGACTTCAGCGAGTACAGGGTTTCACCCTATATAAATAGAGCAGGGGTCGGCAACCTTTCGGAAATGGTGTGCCAAGTCTTCATTTATTCACTCTGATTTAAGGTTTTGCGTGTCAAGTAATACATTTTAATGTTTTTAGAAAGTCTCTCTTTCTATAAGTCTATAATATATAACTAAACTATTGTTGTATGTAAAGTAAAGAAGTTTTTAAAAAATGTTTAAGAAGCTTCATTTAAAATTTAAATTAAAATGCAGAGCCCTCCCCCGGACTGGTGGCCAGGACCTGGGCAGTGTGAGTGCCACTGAAAATGACACATGCCATAGGTTGCGTACCCCTGAAATAGTGTTCCCTTGTAAGAAGCAGAACTCATTCTTGAACAGTGCAGATAAATGTATACACAAGTGCAATCTGTTATGTAAATCTCTTAAATTTCTGTGGCACTTGAATAGCTTTTTTCTGTGTGCTTCTGATGTGGCAGAGCTTCTAACGAGCGAGAGAGCCTAATCAGGGCATTGACACAGTACCGAATAAGCACTTAGGCTAAGAATAAAATTTTATTTTAGAGAATAAGGAGCAGGTAGCGATTTACAGCTGAGCCTGCACTTCTAAGCACTCTTAAGAAACTGAAATAAAACATTTTTCTTCAGGCTGTCAGAATAGCTGAGATGATATGTCAGGGCCCCCTAATGCTTTGAGATGAAATTTTATTTGAAATTAAATTACTCAGACAGAGGAATTATAGCCCTTTCTAATTACTGTAGCTAAAGATTTCATGTTATAACCTGAAATTCTGGAATGTTTCACAGTTTTGAATGATTAAATTAGAAATACACTAGTGATCTTAAATGCCTTCCCCCCCCCTTTTTTTTTGGTTTGACTGCTAAGATAAGCTCTCATCACTTGTGGCACATTGATTAAAATAATTAGGCTTTTTTGAATCCAATAAAACTTGTCTCCATGCCCTGGATTGCTGCGTGTGAGCTATGTTGGTGGCCCAGAGGACAAATCCGTTACTCCTTAACATTCATGAACATGTTTAATAAATGTGTACAGTGGTCATAAATGGGGGACAGGAGGGACCCTCTGTGGTCTCAAAGTAATTGCTCAAAAGTGGAGATTTTACATTGAAACCAGTGGCTCTCAACCTTTCCAGACTACTGTACCCCTTTCAGGAGTCTGATTTGTCTTGTGTATCCCCAAGTTTCACCTCACTTAAAAACTACTTGCTTACAAAGTCAGACATAAAAATACAAAAGTGTCACAGCACACTATTACTTTCTTGTTATCATTTAATTATGAAATCTGTTGGAATATAAATATTGTACATACATTTCAGTGTATAGTATATAGAGCTGTCATTCTCTGTATGAAATTTTAATTTGTACTGACTTTGCTAGTGCTTTATATGTAGCCTGTTGTAAAACTAGGCAAATGTCTAGATGAGCTGATGTGCCCCCTGGAGGACCCCTGCTTACCCCCATGGATATATGTACCCCTGGTTGAGAACCACTGAGTTAAAGGGTCAAATGCACCTTTCAGGTGGACATGGCACTTCCATTTACTTAAAATCAATTAATGGTATAAGTATGCATCTGAGAGCACAGCTTCATTCCTAAATAGTGTGGGTTTGGTTATTGTATTTGAGGCTGTTAATGGTAAAGGAAGAGAAAGGAGTATGAAGGGAAGATACATAATGAAGGATTGGTGTGTGCTGTCTTCCTCTAGGGTTTCAGGAAGCACTTTAGTAGATTGGTTGATATTGAGGAAGGAAAGTGTCCCTGGGGTGACTCAGTCAATTTTGCTGCCTCCCCATCACATTCCCAGCGTCTTGCAACAGTCAGAGAGTTTTGGTATTGGTTTTGGAACACATCCCCCCCATAATGCCTAGCCTCAGCCGTTCACAGCACTAATTGTCCACAAGTTGTTTTTGGGTTTTTCAGTTTCTGCTGCTAAAGTTTTGTATTATTACTTCCTCACTACTTCTTGATCTGTGATGTTGACACTTCAGATCTGTTTAATCAAGAGATCAATTAAAGTTACAAAATGCATGCAGTACGTATGTATTAAAGAATCTTTCCTATTGTTTACATCTGAACAAATGATAAACCATTGCTTAATTACAAGGGATGAATTGCTGTTTCAGACACAACATCTGTACATTGCTCTTACTAGGTGATGTGTCTCTGGAATGTGCTGTCTGTGGTGAGGAGCAAACACAGATGTCCTTGTTTTGCACGGTACCTGTTTTCAGGCAAGGTCTTTTCTTCTGGTCTTAGATTACATTGCATGTGGTGTTTGTGAGCAGGCATGCTCTTGTGGTTAAGGTACAGGACTTGGAGTTAGGCTTCTCTTCCACTTGGTGCATGACTGTGCAGGTCTCTTAATTTTTCTGTACCTTGTTTCCCTGTCTGTAAACTGGTGATAATACTGACCTACCTCACTGGAGGATTCAGGTTAAATTAATGTTGTTGTCAAAACATTGAGATACTTAGATGAAAGGTACTAGTTATGGACAAAGGACAAGGGACTTAAAGGCAGACTTTAACAAACTGAAAGAAATGATAGGCAATGTCCCATGGGAAGAAAATCTAAGGGAAAAAAGGAGTTCAGGTTCAGAAGAGCTGGCAGTTTCTTGAGGAAACAATGTTAAAAACACAGTTGCAAAGTATCCCAATGTGAAAGAAGAAGAAGAATATAGTAAGAGGCTAATATGGCTCCATCAGGATCCTACAGAAAGCAGGAGCATGGACACATTGCAACGGAAGTATACAAAAGAATAGCCAAACCATGTAGGCATAAAATCAGAGAGGCTAAGGCACAAAATGAGTTACACCTAGCAAAGGACATACAAGTCAATAAGAAGAGGTGTTTTAAGTCCTTTAGGAGCAAGAGGAAAAATGGATACCTACACTTTCCTCCTTCTTAGCAGGGAAAGAGAGTTAATAACTGATGAAGAAGGCTGAGGTGTTTAATGCCTGTTCTGCTTCAGTGTTCACTTTAAAGGTTAATAGTGTTCAGATACTCAACACAACTAATATTAACAAGGGGGAAGGACAGGTTTAAAGAATATTTAGGTGCATTAGAGGTATTCAAGTCGGCAGGGCCTGACAAAATTAATCGTAGGCTACTTAAGGAACTAGCTAAAAAAGTCTGGGAACCATTAGCAAATCTCTTTGAGAGCTCATGGGTGAGGTCCCAGAGGACTTGAGAAGGGCAAACATAGTACCTGTCTTTAAAAAGGGGGTCAGTGAGGACTCAGGGAATTACAAACCAGCCAGCCTGTCTTCGAAACCTGAAAAGATACTGGAACAAATTATTAAACAATGTTGAGAATAATAGGGTTATAAGGAATTAGCAGCATGGATTTGTCAAGAGCAAATCATGTCAAACCAACTTAATTTCCTTTATTGACAGGATTACTGGCCTAATGCGTTGGGGGGGAGCAGTAGACATGATATGTCTTAGGGGTTTTTGTTTAGTAAGGTTTTAGACAGTCTCACATGACATTCTCATAAGCAAACTAGGGAAATAAGATCTAGATGAAATTACTATAAGGTATATGTACAACTGGTTGAAAGACCATACTCAGAGTAGTAATCAATGGTTTGCTGTCAAAGTGGGAAGGCGTATCTAGTGGGTTACCACAGGGGTCAGCCGGGTCTGGTAGTATTCCGTATTCTCATTAATGACTTGGATAATGGAGAATCCATATAATACTAGATAAACTGTTCCAATAGTTAATCATCCTCACTGCTAAAAATGTATACCTTTTTTTCTAGTCAGAATTTGTCTAGTTTTAACTTCCAGTCTTTGGATCTTGATATACTTCTGTCTGCTAGACTAAAGAACCCATTATCAAATTTTTCTTCTCCTTGTAGGTACTTACAATCCATGATCAAGTCACCCCTTAACCATCTTTGTTAAGATGAAAAGATTGAGCTTCTTGAGCCTTTTACTATAAGGCATGTTTTCCTGTCCTTTTAATCATTCATGTGTTGTGTAAGTATTGGGATTATTACTTAGTTTGTCAGAGTGGTTGTGTGGGGCCTTCGGTGGGTCTCTGCAGGGCCCTCTGCAGTAAGGTGGTGGCACAATAGTTTAGAGTTACAAAGGACTTTATTGGGAAGGGAGGAAGATATACTTTTTTGTTCTGTTTGCAACTGACTCATAAAACAGTGTAAACTAATCAAGGCTCTAGTCCCAGATACCATATCCTAGTCCCTTGCTAATCTGTGGATATTCCTTACATGAACCAGGCATATTTATGTGGCCATGGCAAAAATCAAATCCAGAATATAAAATAAGCTCTTTGTCTGACAGTGAAATTTGGAAAACAGATGAATCTGTCTGTTAACATCATTGTTACTAGAGCTCTGCTTTCGTTCCAAGAAACAGCCTTGCCTTTTTCTTCCCCTGCCTGTAGAGTTTAGATGTTATTAAAAATTCTGTTTATTTTTATTTACATCTTGGCTTGTTCCCTAGTGAAAGATTTAAATTTCATGCCATTATAAACCAAGATTATCTATTCAGTAACTGAGCTGTCGGTCTGGGCACTGGTAAAAGAATCAATTCCGCAAAGGGTATTATTAGAAAAAGAAATACAAATAGCTTCAATACATAGCACTGTACAGTCTGCAAGAAAATTAGACTTCAGAGACAAGGTCCTATATAGTCAACGTCATAACCCAAATTTTATGAGTCATAGGTTCTAGTGGAGCTACGTGTGCAAAGATTTTAAATTAAATGCATGTGATCTATAGTTGTTCCAAAAGGCGAGGGTGTTAATCTGAAACCTTTTTTTCTTGGCAGTAGCAATTCCAGTTTTGTAATTTATTTCACCACAAGATGCATTTTGAATACAGAATTCTTACTGTTGCAAGGGCCAAATGTGTCCACTGCCAGCTTGGTGATCAACTGGTACTTAAGCTGTAATAGATCTACCCCAGATCAGTGGATTTCATTGTTTTACATCTGATCTGTTGTTTATATTAGTGTTTGTTGCAAAGTGTCTTGTTGATTCAGATGGGGTAGGAATGTCCTTTCTGGTCTAGTTTATTTAATTGCTGTGAGAAGAGCAGCCTTCTCCATGACTGTGTGTTAAATGTCTAGCTGTGTTCTCCACACGCAATGACTCCACTTTGAACAAATGCGGTAAACGTGCTGCACTTCATGGAGGAAGGAAACTGATCTGACAAGGGTAGGTGACAGACTGTATTTCTTCTTGCTGCATGTTGGACTTGTAATTATTCATTATATGTGTGCACATGGATTGCTTTGTCATCCCCTTCAAGAGTCAATGAGATTAACTTCTAAAGGGGAAGGAGTAGCCATTCTCAAGTCTTGGCAAGTGGACAAAGATTACTGTTGTCATCAGGCAAAGTAGGAAGAATTTTGAAACTAGATGCATTCTTCCCCCAGTGCTTATATTAATGGGGTTCAAGGAGCAGCAGTGCTACAGTAGAGAGATGGGCCTATCACAGGGGTCTCAAACTCAAATGACCACGGGGGCCGCATGAGGACTAGTACGCTGGCCCGAGGGCCGCATTTACTGACACCTCCCTCGCACCGCCATCGGCCCTGCCCCCACTCCAACCCTGCCATGAGGCCCAACTCCTGCCCCACCTCTTTCCACCCCTTCCCTGCTGCCATTCCAACCCCTTCCCTGAAATCCCCACCCCAACTCTGTCCCCTCCCTGCCCCCAGGGGATGCAGGAGGGGTGTGGCGGGGGCTCAGGGCAGTGGGTAGGAGTGCAGCGGGGGCTCAGGACAGTGGGTTGGGGTGCAGGGTGCAGCAGGGGTGTGGCAGAGGGCTCGGCTGCATGAGAGGTTTGTGGGGCGGGCTCCCTGTCTGCCCTTCCCCTGCGCCACTCCGGGAAGCCGACGGAACCTGGGGAAGGAGAGGCGCAGGGGTTCCCCGTTCCCGGCAAATGGGAGCTGCTGGGGGCAGTGCCTGAAGCAACAGCCCCACACACCCCTGATCCCCTCCTTCCACAGGTTCTGCTGGCTTCCCGGAGCAGTGTGGGGGCAGGGCAGGCAGGCACTGTGAGCCTGCCCTGCCCCCGGTGTGCGTAGGGCAGGAGCCGCTATAGGTAAACACTGGGGGAGGAGGAGGGGGCGCAAGGAGCTTGCGGACCTCAGAAAATAAGCCTGCGTGCCGCATGTTTGAGACCCCTGGCCTAGCATGTTTCCCACTTTCTCCCCTAACCTTGACAATCAATACAGAAATTTCCATTTGAACCCTTTGCTAAGGTGTTGTCGAGTTTCACTTTGAATTACTTAATTGTAATAGTGGGCATATCTTTGCTCTTGTGTATCTGAAGACCCCAAACCATTTTACAAACACTAATATGTTAAGCTTCAGAGCTACACCTATAAGGTTAGGTAAATTTTTATTCTCATTTTACAGCTGGGGAAACTGAGGCAGGTGACAGGTAGGTGATTTGCCAAAGACCACTGGAGAGTTAGTGTCAAAGCAGAAATTAAACTTGGGTTCCTGACTCCCAGCCCTGTGCTCATCTTTTAGAACACACAGCCTGTGGTGTTCTAGAAACTTGGTGTAAGTGTGCAGTCCCCTTTTCTGGCTATTCTCTTCCCATATATGGTTGGGGGTGAATTCATCTGTCCAGTTGCTGCATCTTTCTTTTGGCTGGGAGTGAGGCTTTCTATGTCATTGTTGCTCCATAAATTGTATTCCAACCTCATCCCTGACCTTCTGAATCTGCACCCTGCATAATCTCCGTTATCTAGAGGGAAGTGAGAATCCTAGATCAAAATTGTGAAATGTCTTGCATCTGTCTTGAGGCTTGTCGGGACACTTCTGAAATGAAGGTACCCCTTCTCTGTATAGGTTGGCCAAGGATTTCCATATATGGGTGTGAACAGCTTCCTTACATACCTTTGTGGTCTCCAGGGGAGTAGCTCTGGGGAAGAGACTTCATGAGACTACAAAGCCCAGCCAGTGGGGTCTTGATGAATAGGACTTTCGCAGGAACTCACATAAACCTGAATGTCTTGAAATTTGTGTTTGTACCTTTAGATCTCTGTTTGTCTCAGAGCCCTATATGGAATCAAAATAACATGAAATCTGGTCTGCTCACAATATTTCCGTTTATTCAAATGCTAAAATCCAGTGAGGAGACTGGATCTAGCCCCATAGGAGGAATCAAAACCATGTTTCTTTTCAGCAAGTTCAGGAGCAGGGGAGATGTGCTTTTAAAAATTCCTGTGTGTTTTAAGTGACAGTCCAAGTTTAGATCTGGTGAGACTGGGTTCCTCAGAGATTGATGAAGATGAATGTAACTTTTTCTCAACTCTTTTTATTCTAGAGCTCAATCTTTGAACCATTTTGACTTTGACCACCCTGTGCCCTCATTGTTTGTCCAATCTCCTTATAGTGGCAAAAGCATCAGAGTCCAAAGTAACACAATTTCAATTCTGCTGTTGGTGGCTCTTGAATAAATAAGAACTTTGACTTTTATTGAAGAGATCAGCCAAACCAAATTCTCCCTGATTTATTTCACACAGCAAAACCTTTGTGATACAAAATGTGAGAGACTTGTCATGTGGGAGGAATGGAAATGAGACTGAAAACATGATTCATCAGCTACTGCATCTGTTTCTCTGTATTCCCCCTCGCCCTCTCCTCCCTATGGTAGTCTGCAACAGTATTCTGAGCAAAGATCCATTACCACTAAAAAAAGATCATTGCCCTGGACCCAAGGCTTATTAACTTGCAGCAGTGATGAGGGTTAGCTCTATTTTAATTTTGTATTTGCTTCCTGCCATGTATGATTAATCTAACTGGGTAGCTTGCTTTTTCTTGTGAAAGAACAAAATACTAGATTGTGACCCTAAGAGCCCCTCAGTACCAACTGGCAGAGGGCCCAATGTTCTGTGAGCACCTGTCAGGCCTGAAACACTTACTACAGCTAACACGTTACTATCATAGTATTTATCTGTAAAAAGTGTCATGTAGTATCAAATGAAAGCTTGTGACATACCAGTCAATAATATTGTATAATTCATGTATGGATAGTGTATAAAGAGGGGGATGTGTGTGTATATGTGTGCGCGCGCACGTGCACGCTGGAAATACGTTCCTGAAATATTTTCAGAGTCAGACTTTCCTGAGCTTTGCAGAATCAAAGGTACTGGAGCTGAGAGCTCTATTCTGGTTAGCCAGAAGAAAGCAGAGTTCCTTGAAGCTTTTCAGTTTTAAATAATGAAGTTTGTGTCTGCCCTAGCATCATCTTTATTGACTACCAACCCTGCCACCCCTACAGCCCTTTAATTGTTGGAATCGATTTCAGGCTTTTTCTTCCGTTATCTTGATGGCATGAGATAAAAGCAGTATTAGAAATAATTGTGGCTGTTATTCCAAAGGATGATCTTGTGTGCTCCAGGAGGTGGGGGGATGGAGGGAAATCGCCTCCAGCTGTAAGATTTGGGGAAGTCTAAACTTGTTTGTGGTCTTAAGCTTTCCTTGTAAGAGCTTGGGCTGGCTTCAGAGACTACTGTATGTGTGGACCACATTTGATCTTGCTGTCTAAATTCTGAAATTCTGGCTCGGAAGCTTCACTTCTTTCCAAGCCAGGGGATTGCTGTTTGCCTAACCCCGGTGTAGTGGCTTCCTGAAGAATGCACAGCAGAGAATTGAAATAGTGGCATGCCAGGCCTAAAGATGAACTTTTATTTTTTTTAAGTGCCATCAGACAGTGGGCACACATGTGCTTGTTAAGGGCTTACTGACTTGTGCAGTGATATTATCCTGGTCCTAAAAGTCAGCCCAGGCTGTGCTCCTGTTTCAGAGGGTCTCACTGTTGATTAATGGGACTCCAATTGATAGAAATGTTTAATGTGCAGCAACCACTTATCAGACCCCCTTCCCCACAACGTTATCATTAATTGGCTGGAATCCTACAGCTCATAACTGACTCATAGATTCCTAGATGCTAAGGCTGGAAGGGGCCATTGTGATCATCTAGTCTGACCTTCTGTATAACACAGGCCAGAGAACTTCCCCTAAACTATTTTAGAGCAGATCTTTTAGAAAAATATCCAATTTTGATTTTAAAATTGGCAGTAATTGAGAATCCGTTGTGACCTTGTAAATTGTTCCAATGGTTAAAAACTCTCACTGTTAAAAAAATTTACTCCTGATTTCCATTCTGAATTTGTCTAGCTTCAAGTTCCAGCCATTGGGACATGTTACACCTTTCTTTGAAGAGCCCATTGTCAAATACTTTGAGTGCTGGCCCCTCTGTGTATTCCATGAACTTGAGACTTCTAGCAACCAGTGTCCCTGGGTCTTTGCCTGCTTCCTTGCTCTCCTTGTGCTCCATGCTGAGGGCAGAAGGGGCAGTACAGAAAACTCTCAAGTTCTTTCTTATAACCACGTGGCCTGAGTTGGAATTTCCGGAACTGAAATTCTTTGACAATTTTTTTTGTAAATATTTCAAAATTCTTGAATAGTTAGTTGCTATTGTTAGGAGTTTTTATAAGTTTAGATAGTAGTTAAAATCTCTGCCCCAGGGGAATTCTCTGCTCTCCTGATGCAAGATTTAGAGTATATCCAGTGTTCTGGCCTTTAAGAATTGTTTCCTGCCCCTGATTATTTTTTAGTCATCGGTGACCGCTTGTACTGCCTCTGTTTCCTTGAAGAAGTTCATATCTCCACTAAGTGCACTACCTGCCACTCCTTTCCTAGCCAGATGTGGCAGGCAATAGAACTCCAGCTTTGGAAACACCTTTGGAACATGCCATCAGGCCCCAGTCAAATCCAGGGGAGACCTCTCTGTACATTGATCTGAGACATCCCGGAGTGCACCTCCTAGTTCAGTGTCTGACTCAGGAGCAGAAACAGTTGGAGCAAAGGATCCTTCATCTAGGCCTTCTCATAAGCGTAAGACACAAGCACTCTGATAAGCTTAAAAACAGATCCCTTCCTAGATCTACTAAGGGAAGGTATCCCTCCCCAACCCTGTCCAGGTCAGGGGAGTCCTCATGCCCAGGACACAGGGACTTAAGGAGTCTAGTCTGTGACAGAAGCTTATTGGAACATCTCTGAGGATGAGATATTACCTATAATCAGTTTCTTAATGTATTAGGCTTAGACTTGCATGTTTTTGCTTTATTTTGCTTGGTGACTTATTTTGTTTTGTCTGTTATTACTTGAAACCACTTGAATCCTACTTTTTATATTTAATAAAATCACTTTGGGTTATTAATAAACCCAGACTAACTGATTAATACCTGGGGGAGCAAACAGCTGTGCGTATCTCTCTGTCAGTGATATAGAGGATGAACAATTTATGAATTTACCCTGTATTAACTTTATACAGAGTAAAATGGATTTATTTGGGGTTTGGATCCCATTGGGAGCTGGGTGACTGGGTGCTGGAGACGGGTAACCTGCTGAGCTGTTTTTAGTTAAAGTCTGCAGCTTTGGGGGCATGGTCCAGACCCTGAGTCTGTATTGCAGCAGGTTAGCGTGTCTCGCTCAACAAGGCAGGGTTCTGGAGTCCCAAGCTGGCTGGGAAAACGGGCTCAGAGGTAATTTCAGCACATCAGGTGATAGTCCCAAGGGGATCTCTGAGACCGAACCCATCATACCATCATCTTCCCATATACGGACAGCTGGCATCTTAAGGCAGGACATGTCAAAAAATCATAGCATGAACCTGGTCACTGCATCGTCTCTTTGCATCTGCCATGGGCAGACTTATAGATCAGGTTATGCACAACCCTTGTACATCTGTCCATATTTTCCTTACTCTCCTGTGTCACATGATGTCATGTACTTACATAATGCTGTTTTCCAGATGTGTCTGCTGCCTGCAGGCTTGGTTTGAACAGTATAAACACGGAGCAAGCAAACAGTATGAACGCTGTAGTGACCATCTCCCCATCAAGATGAGGGCCTCTCTGGCTTAGTGGAAAGAATCCTGCAAATTACTGGGGGATGGGTGGTGATTAGGCCTTTCTGTAGGTAAACTCTTGGGCCTGGTCTATACCTAAAACTTAGTCCAACCTAGCTATGTCACTCAGGGCTGTGACAAATTTCATCCCCTGTGCAACGTAGGTACGTCAACCTAACCCCCACTGTAAATGAAGCTACATCAACAGCAGAATTTTTCTATCAGCCTAGCTATTGCCTCTTGGATTTACTACAGCAATGGGAAAAAACCCTTTCAGTGCTGTAGTAGTAAGTGCAGCAGTGCCACTGTAGTGCTGATTTACCCTCAGATTGCATGCTGAGTATAATCTGTGTCCAGTACACTGGAGGCTCCTTTTCCAGCCTGGCTGTTAATTGGTCCTGTAGCTGGCAGGCTGTCTTTGATCCTCAAGTCCAGAATAATCCTTGTTTAAGGAACTTCTCATGGCTTCTTTAAAGTTTATGCTGATGTTAATGAAAGGTTGGTAGAAAGGAGCACAGTCTGTTCTCTCAGGCCCTAGGGTTCTGTTGCAACAGCTGCTAAAAAGGTCCTTGGGATTTTCTGTCTAGTTTACATTTCCTTTTGTGCAATTCTCACATCTGTCCAGAAAAAAAAAATTAGCTAATGACTTTCTGCTCAGTCTGCTCCTTGAGGGTAAGAAGTGCTTTTTCCTCATTAGTGGCTTTAATAAAGTACATATTGTTGTGTTTATGGAGCATATACCTGAAAGCTACATTTGTGCTCTGTGTGGCAGACTTAGGTTTTGTCTGGTCTAAATCCACAGCTTACCTGCCACTCTCATTGATTCCTGTCTCTCAAATCCCTAGCTTTTCTTTCTCTGCACCTGGCCAACCCTGCAGGTGACAGAGGTGCTGTGAGACTGCTGGCAGCTTCCCTCTAATAACTGCTTGTTGATGGTTGCTATTGATCTAGCAGCAAGCAATGGCTCAGGGGATTGAGGTCAGCTTTATTTTTCTCCCTTCTCTCTCCTGTCAAGTCAGACACTCTCTTGAAATGGTTGAAACAAACTGTAGAACTTGCTGCTAATATCTGTGTCTGTGGTTATTGGCAGTATGAGTATTGACAGCAGAACAAGGTTGTGATTCTCCTTTTCCACCACCCCCTCCTGCCCTGGGGGAAGAGAAATTACTGCTGGAGGAAGGGACACACCTAAAAAAACTCTCTGCAAAGTGGTAGTAAATAAAGCACAATGTACAGCATCTGATTGATCTTGTAAACATATCCTTCAAACATAAAATTGTCTAAACTGAAAAGCTTGAAATTCTGTAGGTATACAATAAAGCCCAATAAAGCTTTGTATTTGCCCCAGTTTTCTGTGCCTGTCCTTGAATATTGATATAATTTTACCAGTTTGTGTTTTCAGCCCTAGTTTGCTACAAAGATTCGACCATGCCAATCCTACCACAGCTGCTGAGCTGGGTATGTAGAAGAGTTCTTTTGAAAAATGACAGCATTCTAAACTCAGCTGTTCTGTCTTTCATGATTTTACCTTCCATTTTCCACCATTTTGCTGCAGCCTCCTTCCTAAACGTAGATTTGGGTAGAAATATGGATCGTCAATCTTAAATGCTAGAACAGAAGAAAGGAACTCAGCTTTAGGCTCCATCAGCCATGTTTCAGCTGTTGACTCCTCTTGTGGACGCCATCCTGTGACCTCTGTCTTTAGGATCTGTCATGTTTACCAAGTAATGGGACAGTTCCATAGCTTCTGTGAATAGTCTTTCAGTTTTCTCCTTGTGTAGATCCAGTTCTTTACTAATCAGTTCAAGACAGATTTCAATTGAGACTACATCAGTCTGTAATATGGCAAGTACCTCTAAAACCACCTTCAACTGCTTTTGTAATTAGTGGTCATATAAAATGTAAGCTATGTTTTGACCAAAGTTTCCTTGTGCTTTGTAAACATTTCAATATACTTGCGGTAATTGGATGCAGATAGAGACCAAATGTCACTGAGGAACTGGGGCATCAAGCCTCCTTTTTCAGCCATTAAACTGGAGGGTAGTTGTGGAAGAATTTTTGGACTTCTGTAACTACTACTATTACTGATTTTTTTTTCAGTGAAGTTTAAATACAATGCCAAACACCCATATGTCAGAAGTTTAGAATAATTGTCCTTGAGGAATTCTGTCCTTTTTCATAGCTTCATTAAAGACCATCTTGTCATACTTTTCACTTCATTCTTGAATGGCATCTTCAGCAAACACAGTGGTCTGCAGTTTCCTTTTCAACTGTAGAAACAATAGCTGAAAGAAGGTGCATGTTTTTCCCCATGTAGGTGTTTGTAACCATCATGGGTCACTTCTCAAGATTGACTTACCATTTTGTACTTGTGTCTATGTGGATTCTTTTTCTTTAATTTGTTCTCTCGTTTCACTTCTGCCATCTAGTAATGGCTATGTGAACTTAAATCTGTTCTGAGAAGCATATTCAGGGTAAAGTGCTTCAATCATTTCTTTAAACTGCTCATCTTATATTACATTGATGATTATGGTGTGAAGGGTGCAGGTTTGATCTGTAATAATTTATAAATACTGTATCTTACGTAGTCATTGTCCTGCTGGGTTATTGGATGCATTTGCTGCTTTGTTGGCACAAATCTTAAAGAATAAGACTTTTTCAAGCTTTCCTAGGTAATGTCCATCTCTAATCTTTGAGTAACAAAGAATCAATTTTGTGTTGTATCATAGTCCTTGGGTGCATCTGCAATGGAAAAATAAATATCCTGATTTCAACAGTCATCAACAGTGCCACTGCACCAGAACTGAACTGCTAATGGAGCGCCTGGTGTTCATACTACTGTCCGGAGACTGTGAGCAATGACATGATGGTAAAATCATCTGAACCCCTGTCTATGCCTAGGGAGGTTGTGGAATCTCCGTAGTTTAAGAGCAGGTTAGACAAACACCTGTCAGGAATGGTCTAGATAATATTTAATCCTGCCATGAGTGCAGGGGACCAAGCTAGATAACTCTCGAGGTTCCTTCCAGTTCTAGGATTCTATGCTGTCTTACAGCATTGGTAACACTGAAATGTGCGTAATGACTTTGCTAAAGCACATGATCAGATGTCCCCATGATCATGAAGAATTGGGAGAGACTGGAAGAGATGGAATATTGTTACCTTCTGTCTAACCTTCCCAAAGGCAAGGAAAAGCTTGTTTTAGAAGGGAGACTTTGTAGGGCCTGTCATATCTGTAATGGGCCAATGCAGTAAATATGTAAATCTTACACACGTGTGTGTGCACAGAGCATGGCTGCAGTCCATTTTCTGTTCACTCAGCCCATAAGAGTCTATTTGTCTAGAAGAATGATTGTCTGAAACGTATGATTATTCTGGACTGCTGAACAAGTTCTTCGCTCTTATTTGCATTTAAAGAGCCCAGGCATTTTGTAGAATGACACTTTCAGATGAATGCAAAATGAGGAAGGAGGGAAAGTTTATATTTTTGGTGGTATTAGGGAAGAAGGGAGGGAGGACTGTTGAGGTGAAAGGTTAGAATGCCATTGTACACAATACACCCACTGGGGTTTCCTGAGAAATGCTAAAACCCTGAATCAACTGAAATTTCCCTTCCCAGTGCTGGAAGAAGGATAGCAAGAATACTGACAAATTCTGAATTTTATTTTTCAGGAGGGGGAAAAAAAATTCAGATTTTTAGAGGGTTTAAATATTTCCTGCCCTCAGCTGAATGAGGATATCAGGAATGAGAAATGCATGCTGGTGTCCATCCCTGTCCCTTTGGGATCTGTGAAGGGTGTGCTGCTCCAGTCACAGATTGGCTGGTTGGCCAATCACTGGTTGCCTGTGCTTGGTGACACAAAGTGTAGATCTGTATTAGCCTCTCCTCCCCCCATCATAATGTTTGCTCTCCATGCTACGGGGTAAGAGGAAGCCTGCAGACCAGCTTTAGCGACATGCTTCCTGTTTGGTCATGCTATCAGTAGAGAGAGAAATACTGATTTATGGAAGGTAAAGAAGGAAACCTCAATCCTTGTATACTGTTCAAGTGCATATTTAAATGTAACCTGTTAAGTGAATTTCACATGCATAAGAGATTTTTGTTGTATTTGAGGAGCCCCATTTTATAGGCTATAAACTGAGGTATAACTAACCCAACACTAGTGTGGCCAGTGGCTGTCAAAGTTAGCTGCTCTTCCCTCTGCTTCGCCTTCGGTATCCAGCCTACCTGTGCCAGGCCAGATGTGGCGCACAGTCTCTCTGATACAATTTTTTTTAATTGATTTAACAAAAAACTTGCAATTAATCTCTCTTCTCGTACGACCTTCTGGAATGAAAATCAGTATAAATGGTTTTTCAAATAAAATCTATCAGTACTGTCATGGTTGCCAGGCTAGCTGCACCACTAGCCCATCTATGGATCTTACCAAGTGCATCACCCCCCAGTTTGAGGCCTCGAGCCTTTGAGGGTATGTCTACATTGCAGTTAGACATCCGCGGCTGGCCCATGCCATCTGCCTTGGGCTCGTGGGGCTCTGTCTGCAGGGCTGTTCGTTTGCAGTGTAGATGATCAGTCTCTAGCTGAAGTCCAAGCTCTGGGACTCTCCCACTTCTCATGGTCAAAGAGCTTGGGCTCCAGCCCACACTCAAAAGTCTATATCGTAATTAACCAGCCTTGCCCTGGAAGCCTGAGTCAGCTGGCATGGGTCAGCTGTGGGTTTCTAATTGCAGTGTAGATGTAGCCTAATCCTTGGATGGAATTCTGCAGTTCACCTGCTCTGACTGGGACCTGGATTACAGCCCTTGGGCACCAGCTGTGACTACTTCAGCAGGTCCCACTGGGCTTGGCACCCAGAAGCCCTTTTTCTCTGGGTGTTGGTGACACTATATGTTTGTAGTGATATAGAAATAGCTTCTTCAAAAGATGCAAAGCATTTATTGTATTTCCACAATGCAGTTAAAAATCTGCTGCTGGCCCACATCAGCTTACTCTGGCTCTTTAATTGCTGTGTAGACTTCTGGGCTCGGTGATAGGGTGGCAGAGCTTGGGCTGCCCGAGCCCAGAAGTCTACAGTGCAATTAAAAAGCCCTGCAAGCCCGAGTCAGCTGGCACAGCCAGCTGTGTGTGTCTAATAGCAGTGTAGACATACACTTTTCTCTAAGTGTAACAGTGAAAGGCTTACACTGATATTAGTTACACCAGCATAAATCCCTCATATCCCAGCTAACTCTATCTCTAGCTGGGTTTAGCTGCCTGCTCACGGCATATGTCTCTCCCTATCTCCCAGCTGTCAGCTTTTCCTTTCTGACCCAAATCCCCTCTCCCTTTTCTGTGGTCTCTTAAATTGTTTGTCTTCTTTGATTCCAGTTGGCCTTGGGGAGGGTACCCCATTCTAGCCTGGATGGAGCTATCAATTGTTATCTTCTTTACAACTGTGCAACTGAAATGGACTTATCTGTGTCATTGTTTTACATTTCTTACTTGGCACCTCTGCAGCCCCCTTTGGTTTAGCTGTATGTGTTCAAGTAGGCAGCAGTACAAAATGGAACAGGGAATCTGAGTGACATACAATATTAATCAAAATATTTTCCCAGTTCATTACAAATACATCTCTAAAATATCGGTCTGACTCCATCCATGTTAGTTAAGAGTATCCTATTGATTCTTCTTAAAGCACTATTGTTTAGAATTGTGGCTCGGCAGCCCAGTCATGGTCCACCACTGCATTGTACAAACACAGAACAACAAAAAAAAAATTTCAGTGCAGGTGGTAAAAAAGCAAGGAACATCTGAATAGCCCTGTGAGTACACTCTGCTGTGTCCTTGTACATTCACTTCCCCACCTGGGGATATATTAGAAAGTGCAGCTTCCACCACCCACTCACTTTCTTCTAGATGCCGTAGTCAGTGTGTCCATTTAATCCCTGTCAGCCCTTGTTCCTTTCCAGGAAAATGAGCGTTTCCTTGTCTACGCAGTATTTTTCATAGTCCATATAGTCAATAGCTAACAAGAATTTTATAGTTCCACTGACCACTTAATTATACTTAGGGCTCCATAATCCGGTATCCTTGCTGTTGGGGGCCTGCTGATTTGGTCTAAGTCAAATGCATGGGCATTTTGCCTTTATAGAATCCATAGTCCTTTCTGACTGCACAGAATTTTTCTCTTTTCTCCGACGAAGTGGGTATTCACCCACGAAATCTCATGCTCCAATACGTCTATAAGGCCACAGGACTCTTTGCTATATTCATTATGATGATGTTTATTATGGTAGTGCCTAGGATGAGACTCCGTTGTGCTAGGTGCTGTACAAACACTGAGTAAGAGAGAGTCCTCTGCCCTGAAGATCTTAGTCTAAATAGCCAAGTCACCCAAAGGATAAGAGTAGGGTTGCTAGGCGTCTGATTTTCGACCAGAATGCCTGGTTGAAAAGGGACCCTGGCAGGCCTGCTGTTAAAAGTCCAGTTGATGGTGCAGAGGTGGCTCAGGGCTAAGGCAGGCTCCCTACCTGCCCTGGCTCCATGCGGCTCCCGGGAGCAGCTGCCAGGTCCCTGCGGCCCCATAGGCACATGGGTGGCCAGGGAGGTTTTGTGTGCTGTCCCCACTCCAAGCGCTGGCTCCACAGCTCCCATTGGCCCGGAACCCTGACCAGTGGGAGCTATGGGGGTGGCGCCTACAGGCACAAGTGTAGCACATGGAACCTCCCTGACTGCCCATGCACCTAGGGGCCACTGGGACCTGGCAGCCCGCACCCCTTGGTTCCAGCCCGGAGCCCCCTCTTGAAACTCTGGCCCCATCCCAGAGCCCACACCGCTAGCTGGAGCCCTCACTCCCCACACTCCAACCCAGAGACTTTTGCACCCTGAACTCTTCACTTCTGGCCCCATCTGGAGCCTGCACCCCCATTCCAGAATCCATATGCTCTTCACCCAAACCCCCTACCCCAGCCCGGAGCCCTCTCCTGCACCCCAAACCCCTCATCACCCCAGAGCCTGTACCCCCAACCGGAGCCCTCACTCATGTCCTGCATCCCAGCCCAGTGAAAGGGAGTGGATGGGGGGGGGGAAGTGAGTGACAGAGGGAGGGGGCTCAGGAAAGCAAGGATGGGGCCTCAGAGAAGGGGCAGGGTGAGGCCTCGGAAGTGGTGAGGCAGAGGTGTTCAGTTTTGTGCAATTAGAATGTTGGCAACCCTAGGTAAGAGAATGGGATATATAACATGTAAGTAGAGTTAACAGTGTGGTGGATTGCAAATTTCTTGTTAGTTCTGTACCTTGATTTTGTTGTTTCATTCCTTTCGATGTGGATTAGCTGAATGGTAGAGTAAAGGAATGGAGGGGGCAGGAGAGGCAGCAGCAAACAGCCAATCAGCACAAGGTATGCAACACAGTTATATAGCACTGCAAGCATGGTGCTTAAAGACCAAAGGTGTAGTCCTTGCCCTGAAGGGCTTCCAGTGAATATGTAATGGAGCAGTGATTAACTAAAGCACTGAGGGGAGAGTGAGATGAGTCACCGTAAGATCATGCAGTGGCAAGATTTGGTAGTGGTGCACACTTTGTGGAAAGCCTGAGAATTGTTTTAATTGTGCAGTTTGATGTGAATGGATATACTGGGAAGTGAGTGCGTCATTTGGTAAGCAAGCCCTTTGACCAGGTCAGTGGTACACCTCTACCCCGATATAACGCTGTCCTCGGGAGCCAAAAAATCTTACCACGTTATAGGTGAAACCGCGTTATATCGAACTTATTTTGATCCACTGAAGTGCGCAGCCTCTCCCCCCCCGGAGCACTGCTTTACCGCATTCTATCCGAATTCGTGTTATCGGGTCATGTTATATCGGGGTAGAGGTGTATTGAGAGGCAGTGGCAAGTGCTGCATCACACCTTCAGCGAAGACATTTTGGAGGCAGTGCAGGGGCTTTGCATGTGGAGGGACTAAAACATTTTTATCAGAGGAGCTGTTGGTAGCTTTCAGGGAAGTTGCCCTCCCTCCTCTGGGGAGGGAAGCACTGAAGAGTTCCTTACAGTTATACTTTTCCTGTCCCAGAGGGGAAACACAGCTCACCTAAGTTTTCTCCTATCTTCTCAGAATGTGAAATGCCTTCTCTGAAATGCTTTGCCTTTCCTCCCTTTCCAAACACTGTTCTAAATATATTCAGGTACGCCCTGCTTGGGCTTTTAAATTAGATCTTTCATTAGAGGTGGAGAAGTCTGCCTATGAGGGGAGGGGTTGAGGGGGATTTTTCCCTGGGTGCATGCTGGGCTGTTAGAGGTAGCTTAGCTCACATCTGTGGTGTTTAATGAGCAGATATTTTTATTTTAACATACTTTGGATTTGTCTCCTAAAACAGATTCCCCTGCTGTTTTCTCCTTATTGCTTGTCTTACAAAAAAAACTTTAAATGGTCTCTTTGAAAAAAGTGTTTCAGAGGCACTTTCATTCCCTGCCTTGTTTGGCATTTTTCAGTGTTGTCTGCAGGTTGCTGTAAATACACATTTGGCTTAGTAATTAATCAATGTATAAATAATACATAGTGTGTTATCAGAGCCTGCACACCAGTGCTGTGGAGGCAGCACATCCAACCCTTGTGGAGAGGGATTGCCTTGTGCTGCTCTGCAGCAACCCCCCATGGCCAATTAAGGTGCATCCTTGATGAGCTTCCAAATGCTCTTTGGCCAGATAAATGGTTGCTGTGATGTGGGCGGGGGTAAAGCAAGGAAAAATGAAGGAGATCCTCAGCATTCAGACAGATGGAGTGAATGCCTGATTACAACCAGAAAACTCATATGCACTGAACTGAGAATGCAGGCAGTGGTTTTTTTAATGGTCAGCACACTCAGCCCAGGAGTATTAATTCCCAACTATCTATATTCAGGGTTCTACTACTGACTTGTTGTGACCTTGCACAAATTACTCACCAATACATTGTCTGCCCTGGACCTCAGTTGCCCTGTGTCTAAAAGCGAGGCTTGCGTAATGATTGTAAAGCACTTAGAGAACTTCAGGTGGAAGGTGCTGAATACGTGTAAAGTCTTAATATACAAAATATTTTAGGAATGTTTCAGGCATAACGGCCAACTTGAATTTTTCCTGTCCTTTCATTCCAGTCATTCCTTGTAGTGCAAGCTATTTGGCCCTGGTCCAACTTGCCTTGTGTGGATAAGCACCTAGCCCGGGTTTTGTAGCATGGTGCCTCCTCCATCTCTGCTAAGTGGGTTGGGAGAAGTGGATCTAGGATTTGAAGTCTAAATAGACAAAGCCATGGTGCAAAATCACTGGGGAATGGAAGGTCCAAAGTCCATGTTAAAGGAAGATTGACCTGTAATTCAACTAGGTTGGGGAAACTGCTGCAGTTTTAAATCCTGCCAGTGTGGTGCAGTATTATTTTCCTGAATGCACAGCCACTGTGAATGACAGTTAAACCTGTTCCAAGGCTTTTGGACATGGTCTGACTGATGAATTAGATGTTTTCTGGTGTTTTTCATCTTGAAAAGCTGATATTGTCAACAAAAAAAGTGCTAAATTGACTGGCAGGCGTGTAAATAGAAGAGCAAATGATACAATGATGACTTGAATGGGAATCTGGAAAAGCCATTTCAGCAGCAAAATTGTTAGAAAACTAGCAAGAAAAATGTGAATAAAAGGACAAACTGTACTGTAGCCAACTGGCATGAGAGGGTCTCCAGATACTTGGTGTGCGTGTTACTCCAGAGGTGGGTAAATGTAGCTGAAGGAATGAGCATGGAACAAACTGTGTGTTGCAGTGGAAACTCAAAAGCTTACTGTGGCAATCTGAATGTGAAATTGATCTGAAGAGCTGTTCCATGCTCTTTGTGATTGATCTTCATGTAATGAATTATTGGAATTCAGGGCTTGGAAGGCAAGTGCATGGAGCTGTGATGTGTTTTTCATCTCTAACAATAAATCTTGAATAGACAGAATCCATTTTGTGTACACCTGCACATTTTAAAAAAATCAGTTTTTAAAAAGTTGGTTCTTCAAAGAGGTAATGAACAGACCAGAACAATTGACACTATCATCATATGCCATGGTTCTGGGCAACTGAAGCCTTTTTCTTGTTTCCATTAGTCATCTGAGTTCTCTGCACTGCCTGTTCCTGTGGATTTCTTATGCTATCAGCTTCTCTCACTGTGAAGTGCAATGGAAAGGAATCTGAATATTAAGATATGGTAACCTGTAGCGTGTTGTGTTCCATAGGTGCTGGAACAAGATGTGGTTTTGCAGTCTATTGATCGAGCTATTGAGGCTATCCACAACGCAGCTATGAAGAATGGAGGCAAATACAACTTGGAGCAGAGGGATGTCCTCCAGTAAGTACAGCCAGTACCTGGGACAGATTGGGACTTGACAGCTCATGCTCTTTCCCAAGAGGCAGAGAAAGAGTGAACTTAGTGGTACAGCCACGGTGGGAGTTTGATCACTGTTCCAGTCCTGGGTGTGGTTAATAAGGGATGGCCAGGTTGGCTGTTGGTAACTGGCGCCCTACTGCTGCTAAGTAAACAAAGGACTGAAGTACTCAGGGAGCCCTCAAACTCACTGATGTGGGAGCCAGGTGATGAACAGCTGAGTCTCCAGTCACCACTGCAGTACCTACTCTCAATCTCTGCCCACAATTCCATTTTCCTCCAAGCAAAGCAGTTTCTCCAACTCAGGGGGCCCCTGTCTGCCAATCTAACTCACCGCATGTGGTTTAGAGTGTCACATTGGCTAGAGGCTTGCTTGACAGTTCTCTCTACAAGTGTGAGGGAGTGGGGGATACTCTGGTTCAATTGCAATCCAGGTTGGGAAAAGAGATTTTGCACCTTCTTTGGCCGTTCCAGTTTGCCCTCTCAGATGCAGCTGTCCCTCTGGTTCCTTTCTCCCTGCCCCCAAACTCGTAGGTCACTTGGCCTCTTGACCTTTATATTTAAATCTGCTCTTGGTTAAAACATGAACTAGAGAACATCTCTCCGCTAAAGTCGGTGATGGAGTGTTAAGGTCTAGAGACGACTTGTTTCTCTCTGTCCTTGGCCCTTGCTCCTCCAGGATGAGGACTCTTCCGTCCCTGGTGATAGCATGATAATTGCACCTTCTGCAGTTGCTGTCCAGCCAGTGACACTGAAACACCTAGGCACTTTTTAGAAGATGGCTCAGAGGTGTGATATTTCAGCAACATGACATTGCTGCTAAGTGGTTTCAAGGTTGAATTTGCCAAATGCATCATGTAAAGGAAACTGTGCAGCTAGTAGAGTGACACATAACTCCCCTGCCCTGAAATAAAAACCCTCCTGAGCAGTGGTGCTCACTGCATAGTGCATGGCTTGCATCTCCTCTCCTTGGGTGGTCTGAGTTGTGCTTAAGGCTCCAGATGCAAAGGTATTGATCCTATAGGCACTGATGATTTTTGTGTATGTGTGTTCACCCACCCACAAACACACAATTTGTAGTGGTTGGATTGGAGAAGAGCATCTCTAGAAGGGCATCTCCACTGTGGATACTGGACCTCAACCCTCTGCATCCCTCAGAAAAGCCCAAATAAATCACTGCATTGTACGCACAATTTTCTCCATGGGAGAGGGTCTGAGGGAGAATAGATCCACACATGACAAATGTCAGCCACATTGCTTAATGCACTTCTGGAAGGCTCTGAGACACTACAGTGCTGAGGACAGTATAAGAACCTGTATAGAATACAAAGAATAGATATGTTATCTTCAGTGGGCAGCAGTTGCAGAGTGATCCTTCAATAGCCAACTCCTGGGGGACAAAGAAAGTGGCATTTAAAGATGGAGAGAGGCTGAATTGGTGTCCAGAGCTTGCTGAAGTTGGGTGCTTTTGTTTCTTTCCTTCATTGCTTAAAAATGTAAATCTGTTGGGATTAGCGAACATCAGAGCAGGGTGTCTTTGTAATACACCATTAACGATTGCTTGCTATGAGACTTTCGATACCTTGAGTTATGGATTGAGGCATATCTGTTTCACCTCAAATCAAACAATCATGGACACTGTAAGGGAGCCATAGAGCTAAGGTGCAGGCAAATCTAAAGCGTGTGGCACAACAACTAGCCCTCTGTACTATGAAGTGGAGATATATCTCCTGTGAACCCTGATTCACAAATCATGTGCTTTTTACAAAGACCCTTCCTTCCTCTTTGAGAGGTGCTTCCTTAGTAGTTCAGTGGAGTTGGACTTATTCTATCCTCAGTAAAGATCCTTACTATGGAGAGGTCTATTGTAACCACAGTCCAGTTTCAGACTTAAGCTTCTTGGCATTGGGCACTGACTTCATTGCTTTGCCCGTGTCCCTAATACCCCTGTTTCCATTCCATCTGCCAGGAAACTGATCCATCATCGGAAGGAGACTGTGTCACGGAAAAGTCACTCACCAGCCAGTCAGGGAATGATTATGACCCCATCGTCCAGTGATCACCATTTGGATTTAGCACGACAGCCCAATGGCATGTGCCGGACAGGTTATGAGCGACATCACAGCCTGCCAAACACAGAGATCCAAGAGGATGATGAAGGTCTTTACCAGGTAACAGCATCTTGGCATCTTCTAAATTCTTCGTTAAAGGGTCCCTCTCTCTCGTATCATACATAATATTCCCTGTGCAGTTTCAGTCACACTTGTTGCCTTGAGCTATAGTGTAGCTTCACTGTTTGCTACTATACAGTTGCTGTGTCCCATCCCAGGCACGGCTGGTATGATCTCTGTGTATTCTTTACATTTATAAAACCCATTAGGATCTCTGAGGATACAAGACTATGTAAACGTGCAAGATCTTCTCTAGTTTGTGTTACTGGCTCTTTCTTGACACCTTTTTAAAGAGCTGCTGATTCATCAGAGAATACTTTGAAATACATTGTTTTTAGAGACAGTTCTGCTTAGGTCATATTTTTTTTTCTGTGCTTTTATTTCCTCCTTACTAAATCTGCACAAAAACAGGATCTCTGTTCCTTAGGAATTCCTCTGTGTATCTGCTTATTCCTGTGCTCAAGTTATGAAGATCCTGTTTTCTTGTGAACATCCCTAGTAGTAACGAATTAGAGGAGGAAAACACTGGAAATGTGACTTAAAAGCAGAATTCTATCTAAATGGAACCAAATTACTGTGAGCTGTCAACAAGTCTTCAAAGAGACAGGCCAGGACAGACTTAGCAGCAATTGTTTGGAGTAGGTTATGTAACTGATTACATGGTTGGACGTAGCAAAGAGATGGGAGTTTCCCTCATACAGATGGGACATGTTGGTGTAGGGTTGCTGCATCTGTCCAAGATGAGTGTTTATAGTGGCACCATTACCCCGTCACTGCTGATAGGAGGAGCTTGTTACTGACTTAATAAGGAAACGTAAGTCTATGGAGATAAAAAGGGACTGGTCTACAGGCTTACTAACATTCTCTACCCCAGTACTCTGCCCCTGTAGGCAGCCAAACTGACCCTCTGATAAAGGAGAAAACCAGCTATGCTTTTTTAGGATAGCCAAATGGCGTGACAAACCTCCAAGTAATGCTGGATTCCCATCTTCTTTTGTAAGTCTGCACTCACCTGGCTGCAGGGAAGATCCAAAGGAACATAAATTCTTTGACTTAAGAGGGAACAGTGCCCATCTGTGATGGATGAGAGACTGACAACTTGGGGTGTGTTCTCATTAGAATGTGCTTACCCATGTTGAAAAGCTAATTAGATTATAATAACCCCTGGATGGGGATATTTCTGATATGCTGTGAAAATACAAAATGGAGCAGAAATATCCCTCCCACAGCTTATGCCAAAAAGCAAAAGCCACACTACCCTGTCTGTAAGGTAATTTCCTCCTTTCTGCTTCTAAAGCTGCCTTAGGTGGAAAGTGCATTTTAAACCCTTTCCCGTGGTGTTTGAGAGGAGCAGAGGCTTACAGGGAGACACCTTTTAACTGCTGTGGGTTTCTAGTTAAGTCCTGTTGTTGCACATACTGTAACTTTTGGCAAGATTTTGGTGGGTGATTTACACTTCAACAGTGCTGCTGCCTCCTTGCTTCTCAAAGGCTAAACTGAATGGAGAGTGTAGCTGGGCACTTTTTTAATTCATCAGACTAAGGTAGTCATGTGAGCACCAATTCCTATGGAGGAGGAGAAAAATCTATAGCATTATAGCAGAGTGACATCTCTGCTAGAATTAAGGTTAAGGCCAGTTTTCTGTTTAAAGCTTGACTGTTCTAAATGCTCTGAAATCCATATTGTTAATCAAATTTTGTTGAAATTTGATATATCTCATGGAGACATGGGGCACCGTCAATGATCTAAATTTGGAGCCTTTTAACCAAGGTGTTCCTGAGTTACAGCCCATGGGGAAAAGACCGCTTTTCTTCAAGTTGACACGTTTTTTGCTGACAGACAGAGATCAGATCGGGCTCACATCATTGTACCAGGGACTGAGTGACAAGGGTTACCCAAACAGAGTGCTTGATGCCCACCAGCCTTTGAGGGAAATTAAATTAAAATGTTGTTTCAAAAAGAGTTTGCTTCTCCAATTAGGCAAGCTAAGTCTCGCATGCCCCGTCGCCCACCTAATGGAATACAGTGAAGTGGATTTTAGCCCACGAAAGCTTATGCCCAAATAAATGTGTTTAATCTCTAAGGTGCCACAAGGACTCCTCATTGTTTTTTTATGTGCAGAGAGAGGCTAACTCTCGGAAAACTACCTCTACATCACAGGACCTGGGTGTCCCCAAGTGTGTGTTAGTCATCGAATCTGAGCACTACCCCGAGCACTCTGAGGAGGAATGAGGCAGAGGCACCTGTCAGCCCCACATTCCCCTCCCATGTGTATGTCATGATCTAGGCCACCTGGCCCATCCACAGGGATGTGACCCCCTCACTTAGGCAACCTTCCTCCAGAACCTGGCTCACATATCTTAGGTTATACCCTCCCTCCATCTCCCTATCCCCCATGTGAGCTGAAATCTGGGGGTCTCTGCCCCCTGGTGATGTGTGAGCCTTGCATCTGTGTGTATGTGCCAGAATGTGAGGCTCCTGTTCATCTATGGGGATGTGACCATCCAACCCTGCGCCCTCCAGAGTCAGATTTGAGGGGGCTTGTCTTTCTAGGGTTGTCTGAGCCCCTTTCCCCCCTCCCATGTGAGTCAGGATCTGAGGAAGTTCTTCCCCTCTGGATGGGGAGCTCAAACAGGTATGCACCAAGAACATACTGCTGAGACTAGGGTACGGAGCTGAGAACATTCATGCTTGACACATATCATAAACTCTCCAGGAGAGTGGGGAGGGAACACTGTTGTTAACTGATTAATAATTCATTGATAATTAACATCCAGTTCATAACTAATACTTGTAAAAATTGTAAATGTGATTAGTGAGAGGGGTTCTCTCAAGTCCAGGTTAGTTTATTAATAACAAACTTCAGATAAATCAGCTTTGTTTGGATTTGTTGGTTTAACAAAGACAGCACCTGCCCAGAGAGGCATGAGATACCAACAGCTGCGGAAGCCCTTCCCCAAACGTACTTGTTGTCAGTCCAGACTGCGGATGGTGTCTACTTCCTCTTTCTCAGGGCTGTTATACCCATATTACTCTTTTGTGTTTCTCATTCCAATACTTGTCTATTTCCTCCTTTTTGGTACCTATTTCTTATCTTAGGTCATTTTCTAAGATTTTCTGTTCCCTTGTAACTTTACAACTGCCTCAGTACCTTATGGTTAGTCATTGCTTATTTCTGTTTTGGGGTAGTGTTAACTCTTTTGTGCACATTTTGTGGTTAAGATCCCTAAAATATCTCTTTCAGCAATTTCAAAAGTTTATTGCTTAGTAAAATTCCACTCCTGAAAATTAACTTACCTGCAGAGCATCATGGGATTCTTGCTGCCAAGCGAAACTTAGGTTCTTTCTTTGAACTGCTCCATTCACATCAGTGGGTGGTGTTGGTATTTAAGACATCTCCATCAGGTATTGTTTCAGCTGGGAACATGTAACTGAGATGCCTGGGCCACTTAACACCTCTCTGAGCCTGCTGGGTTGCTGATGGATATGTAGAGGTCCCCCCACTTCATTTTCCCTTCAGTTTTATGCAGTATTATAAAATTGAGCAGCAGCTCTGCTCTAGATAAGGTTGGAAGCCCTTCCTGTTAAAAGAATGACTCTTCTTAATGCTCTGGAATTGGTGTGCTTACTTGGATTGGCTTGAAATTTGTTATGTCTCATGGGAGTGTAGGGTGGTGGTTGTAATCCAAGGGCTTGTCTACATTTACATTTTATAGCACTTTCACTTGCTGGCTATGGGGTGTGAAAAATCACCTCCCTGAGCTCAGCAAGTCTGAGCACTTTAAAGCTCTAGTGTAGACAAGCTCCAAGTGCTGGGAGCCAATCCCCTCATGGAGGTGGATTACCAGGAGTGCTGGAAGAGCTCTCTCCCAGTGCTCATGTGCAACCACACTCACACTTCAAAGGGCTGCCGCCGGAGCGTTCCTGCAGCAGCGCTTTGAAGTTTCCAGTGTAGACATACCCCAACTGTTGGGTCATTTGAGCAAGGGGTTCCCAAGATACAGCCCCAAGGAAAAAACAGCATTTCATTAAATTCACAGGATCTAGCAACTTTGAAATCAACCCTGGGCAGAAGTCTGAGAATGAACTGTAAACTTTTGGTAAAAATCTGCCCCTTGTAAGTTTTTTTGAAAAATATAATCTGAGTACAACAGAAGGGAATGAAACTATTTTTGAAAAGAAAAGAAACTACACTTGAGACCATTTAGAGGGTGGGGAGAGGTGATTCGGGGAGCAAGATAAGATGGTATGGTAGCGGGGGAGAGGGGGTTAGGTCTGCAGCGAGTGATACAGGTATTATGGGGGGATAAACAGGAATGGGTAGTAAGAGAGGGGAAAAAGGATTGGGGGCCTTAAATGGGGTAGGAATTGGCGATGGGAGTGAGAAGATGAGAGAGGTTGGAGAATGGGAGGGGTAACAGGAAGTTGGGGGTTTAATAGTGGGGTGGCTCTCAATCCTGAATTCTCCTGTTCCCTGTGAATGCTGTGATCTGGGGGAGTCCCACCCCTCTACAGGGATCTGAGCCCCTCTGCCCACTGTGTGGTTTGGGATATGGGGGATCATGCTCCTCTTGAGGGGTGTCTTAGCTCCTCTTCCTGACCCTCAGTGTGATCTGGGGTGGGAGGGAATGAAGGTAACACAGATTTACACAGCTGAAACTCAGGAAATAGTTAAGCTACACACCACTCCTGTGTGGGGTGGGGAGGCTGTTCAATGTGCAGCAGGGACATGATTTGGAGGAGAGGCAGACTGGGTACACCTCAGGCAAGGCAGGGAAGCCTGGCTGAAGCAAGGGCAGGAATCCCAGCTGGCAGTGTGAGAGAAGGCCCTAGCTCGTTGTGCAGTTTGGGCTACATAGCCAAGATAGTGTGTGGCCCTCCAGTAAGCTGCTTCCTGCAATGTGTTTAAGCAGCGGTAGGGTAAGGCAGGACACTGCAAGGAGCAACTTCTTACATGTCAGTGGTTTCTGTGGTGCCAGCTAATGGCTTTTTGGGTTGAGAGGTGAGGGGAGCTAAAAAGTGGGCTGGGGACTATATGTTGTGGGGATTGGTGGGGCAGGAGCAAAGAACAAGAGACACACACCCCAGTCTCTCTTTCTCACTTGCTTAAAGTTACTATAACCATCATGTAATGAAATTGGCACGGTTTTGGGACAAAAGTCAGGATGAGGTTTCTCTCACTGGCCTTCTTGGTAACTACACGTTGCAAACATCTCCGAGCATGGCGATTATCCCCAGCCCACTGTAACAAAATGTGCAAGAGAAGGAAGGAGCATTGAAGAATCACACAGCAGTTGTGTGGTCTAGTAGGAAGACCACTGGACTGGTCTCTTCCTAGCTCTTCCACTGCTCCGTGCCTCAGTTTCCCAGCTGTAAAATATGGATAGTGATGTAAAGTTCTTTGAGATCTGGTGATGAAAAGCACTGTAGAAAAGCTGTCTTTCAATTATTACCTAGCCACAGTAGCATATCAGCTGCAATCGTAGTTGAGAACTACAACTGTCTAAATGACCATTAACTCCTAACAACAAACAATTCTTTCTATTTAAAAAATGAGGAAATTAAATGGCAAAACACTTTAACATAGAGTTAAGGTTACCTGGCCATAGCTTGTGCCGTTCCAGAACATCAAGTTGAGCAAAACTCAAACTTCTGAAAACAAGGAAATACAGAGTTAAAGTAAATGCCCACATAACTTTAACTCGTATAAGGGCAGAGTTATGGCCTGATAACCCTAACACACACCCTCCCATTGCCTTTTCACTGTAGTGGACAGGTGCTACTTGCACTCTCCCTACCCTCAAACACTGAGTCTACTCTCTGGACAGAATACCACTTTTAACATTTAAGAACCACTTCCTACTCTTTTATAATCCCTTCACACTTGCACACAGGATGCCACCTAAGCCTAACCAGCATTAACTCCACAGTCTGCTCTAATATCCCACTTCACTACTGCCAGTACCCATGGCAAGAAGGCCCTAGTGCCCTGCTACCAACAGCCTGCACAATTCTGTATTGAAATAATGCAGATAGGAACCTCAAGGTACGCATGCACTTCTCTCTTTCGATAACACATGGGAAGGACTCAAACCCAGATCTCCTCATATTACAGTCACCATTCTTCCAATCTGCTCCAGCCTATTCCGCTGTCATTCAATACAACTACACTCAACACAGTCAAGGCAGCTGCAGTTCATAGAGATAATTCCCAGTAGCTGTTGCTAGCTCCAGGGGGCAGAGTTAAGGTTATGTGGGTGTTTACTTTAACTCTATATTTCCTGGTTTTCAGAAGTCTGAGTATGGCTAAATTCAACATTTTAGAAGGGCTTGAGCTACCACCAAGCAACTTTAACTCTCCCTTATTGAAGTTTTTTTTGCCATTTAATTTTGACTACCTAACACAATAGGGGAAGTTTGAAGCCTTAGAAACTGGAAGAGTTATAAAAGCCGCTATTTGTTTATGCTCAACAAGCTATTTTCCTGAGTGTAAACTAATTGTGCTCCTGCTCTTCGAGGCTTTGTTATATACAGTAGTGTCCATCCTAGCAAAACTTTGCTAAAGAGTATATTATACTTGTTTAAAAATGAGCACAAGAACTGCACAACTTCTAAGCTTCGGAGTTTGAGGATCAATCTTGATCTCTTACTACCCAGCCTTGTGGGATAGGAGTTTCACTCTCCAGTGCCCCCCTTCTCTTCCCAGACAGTGCTTGGAGAAGTATTGATTAGTTCCTGCAGCACTCTTGCCCTGTCTGGCCAGAGAAAAATCCTGCATGTGTCTGGAAGGAAGGAAGTGATGGACACAGAAAAGGTCAGGAATGAATGGAGTTGGGAGTCCCTCGCCCTTACAGAGAAGTCCAGCACCCCAGCTCCTGGGAATCGGGGGCCAGCTGAGAATCTTACAGGGGTCTGCGTGGGCTCTGCCTGGAGGCATTTTTTTTATGTAAGTCTCCATATAGCAGGTGTCAGATCAATTTGAAGACTCTTGCTCGGCCTTTTCTCACTCCCTGCTGGACGGGAAGGGGATGTCACCTTGACTGTTGACTGTTGGTGTGGGTCTGCCTGCCCTAACCTGCTCAGCTTCTTGGTGCCCAGGGTACAGGAGTGAGAAGGGAAGTGTATCTACTGTTCTATCCCTCTTTCAGACTCCTCTCATTTGGAATCCTACCTGTGCTGCTGTTCACAGCTTTGCCACCCATCAGCAACATGAATCCACCTGATTGACACCTTTCACTGAGTTATTCAGAATTAAAGGGGTATCAGCGAAACTCTCACTGCTGCCCACTTAACAGTACTCGGTTGTGAAGGTAAGCCTTTCAAATGTGCTCAAGGCAGGGGAGTCTGTCACAGTGGAGTCATCTTCCTCAGTGTGCAGAGAGAACACCCAGCACCTCTGCTACTGCTCACAGCTTTGCCAAACAGGAGAGGTTTCGGGTGTTCTCTTTGCACATTCAGGAAGATGGCCCTGCCTTGTTCACATTGCCCTCGCAAGTGTGAGGACTCAAGGCTTATTTTTGAAAGATAACCTTAAAACAAAGGTTAGATTCTGCAGCAATCACTTTTTCTTTCCACCCCGTGTCAGGAAAGATTTCTAGAGCTCCATGTATAGGTTATGTTCCATGACACTTTGAGCGCTGTACAAACGCTACTCTATAATAGTAGGGGTCAAATATGTGGCAAATTTGGTAGGGTCAGTGGAGCCAGTAAAGTGTCCTAGATTGAGCCCTTTTCCTTGCTGCCCCCAAGTAGTGGCATGCTGATCTTATAAACTAACTGAAGCAGGTTGCCAAAACCTACCTCCTATGTAGGTGTGATTGTGCTGAGCTCAGCAGTTTCATGGCTATAAAGATGGGGCTGACCTTAGCACAGCTGCACTTAGGAGAGCCTGGGAGGGCCTTCTGCCAGCATTTTACAGAGGCCTCCTCTGTTCTAATTGTACTTCTCACAGCTGTGCAGTCGCTTAGGGCCAAAGACTAATAATTTTTAAAAGGCAAGTAGGTGTGGTGCTGGATTCTGGCCAATTCTGCCTTGAGAAACAAGCCTTCAACCTGCAGCAGCATGGTCTGGATCTTAGTAAATTCAGGCCCTGAACTGAGAGAGAGAGAAAGCAGATTCCACAGTCAAGAATCTTTCATTGAGAAGAATCTGCTTCCAAACCAAAACCCCCTTTCTGTTTAAGCAGAAGCTTGAGTGCTGCCATTTGATCTCCACTTTCACTGTGTTGTATGAGGAGAGGGGTTATGTCTGAAGTAACCAGAACCTAATTAGTTTACTGTTTAGAGGGTAAGGCTGACACCTTAATTGAACCCAGAGGGGAAAAAAAGCCAGCACAGATTGCAGAGCACAGGTGAAATGAAACATCATTGAGCAGGCAGCTGGGACTTCCAAGTAGAGCAGCCTGTGTGGAGTGCATTGCGGTGATCTATCTGGTGAAGGGTCTCTTTAAGAATGGTGTCACTATTAGCCTTCAGAGATTGCTCTTCTTGGAAAGTCTATCTTTGTGTTCTTGAAGCTGCTAATGTTGCTGGGGATGTGCTCCTAGTGCTGCAATTGAGATGGAGCATGGTGGGGCCAGGTTGTGGTTAGCCCTATGCCACTGTAGTCCTATTAGAGCTTTGTATGCTATTTGGGGCTCTTATTCATTCAGATTTCTAACATGCCTTGTTCAGGGCAGCGTTGCCAACTTTTGCAATTACGTTGCAAGTCTTGCGACATTTTCATAATGCTCTAGCTGCTAGAGGAATCATGTTATGGGAGTATCTCGGGTTTCATTTGGAACAAAAGTTTCTGGCCCTCATGGTTGCAGAGAAAAACTTTGAACGTGTGTCCCCAGTTGGCTCATAAGCAAGCTGAGTAAAAAGAAACTAAAACTTCTCTTAAAATCTCCTTATTTTGGAGAGCCTGGTTCATGATTTTGAACTCTTGACCCCACTGTTTCCTTTGCAGGCATTATAAAACACACAGAAATTCAGTGTGTCAAAAAAGGCAACCGCCTTCCCAGCCCATCAATATAAAATCCTCTCCTCCCAAATACCATTAAAGAGGAAGCCTGGAAAAAATGAGTGTTGTAGCATGATCTCATTGTTGTCAATCAGGGCTCTGTGGGACCAAGCTGGAGTCTAGTCTCATTGAGACCACTGGCACCAATGCCTGCCATCTGATCCGAGGATTCCAGTGTGAGCACTTCTCCTGAGTTCAGCCATTGCAGTATCACATAAGGATAGAGGCATCTTTCAGGCAGTCAGGCCCCAAACAATATATGTCTTTGTAGGTCCAAAACAACATCTTTAGTTTCCACATAGAGATCAGTCTGTGCAGTTCAGTGAGTTCTGGTGCAATGCCTTTCCTTGAGGGAAACACCACTTAAGTTGGCTGCTATTTTCAATGCTGGCTGCAGTTTCTCACTGGTCTGGGGTCGTAGTCTTACATGGAGCAAATTACAGTCATGCAAACGCTAAGCAATAAAGATGGTTAATCGTGGTGAGGTTCCTGTATCCATAAGAGAAGGTGAGAACTTGGGAGTCATGAGGAATCACGGTTATTCCACCCACAGTCATTGCCAGGAGGAGAGAATTAGGTGGGAAGTACTAGCTGTAGGGAGTTTTGTGAAGCTCTCTTGTTGAAACTTCTTGCAGCAAGGAACAACACGGGTTGTGGCAATACAGCTACTCTAGCCCTAGTTTCTCACTCTCTGTGTAAGAAATTGCTATCCAGGGAAGTATGAATTAGGAAGGAATTTACGTAGCTCCAATCCTTGGCTTTGTCTTTCTGCAAGGATATTTGTAGCTGATGTAATGGATCTCTCCAAAAGTGTGTTTAAATATGTACACTGTTGCTGCCTCTGTGGGGCTGTTGAGATCACTGTAAAGTCATAGTGAACATGTGGGATTGCATCTGGAATAAGAAAAGAGTAAATGCTTGACAGGTCTATGTGACACAAATACTGTGTGCTGCTGAACATAGCAATTAAACAAGGGCTGCTTTTCCTGTCAAGGGGAGGAAATAAAGCAAGGTTTCAGAGTTTCTGCTTTGTTCTTGCAGGAAGCTGCCTATTACATCTCTCTCATCATTCCATAAAGATATTAAGGACAAATTAACACACACACACAAAGGTTTTATAATAGGAAGTGTATCTTTACTGTCAACCTCCTTTGATTGTTCTAAAATGTTCCCTTTTAGATCCCGCCACAGCCCCGACGTGCTGCTCCTGTCACACCCCCGCCACCAGAGAAACGCAAGAATGCACAGATGGAAGCACCCATTAGAAGTAAGGAAAAGCTCTTTGTTTTTGTATGTTGGGCAAGAGGCAGACAACACTGAACTAAAATATAAGATGATGTGTAATAGTAGCAGCAATTCTGGCTGGTTTTGGTCTGCACCTCAGAAAAGCATCTCTTGGATTTCTGCTCAGGTGACTCTAGGCTGAAATTTCCATCACAATTTTAATCCTAAAACTCCAGTGTTGAGGACTAGTGTTTCCCTATGTCCTTCCCTGGTCCTAAAGCATGATTTGTGTCTGACTGGCACCTATGGCTTCTTCTCCCAGCAACTGTGGGTGCATTGGATGCTTTGTGTGGTGTTCTCTGGACTTCATAAGTTGATTAATTTTGGGGGAAGACAGTGTTTACAGAAGAAGCTTTAGAATATTTGTTCTGTTTGGTTGTATAGTTTTTCTGACAAGCATATGACCAAAGTTTTGGGGTCCTTGTATAAGTTTTCTCTTAGGAGTATCATAGGGATCTTTCAACAAAACAGCATGAGAATTTGTGTTGTTTTTTTTTTCCAATCTGGATGTGATGATGCCATTAGATCACCAGAGGGCACTCACTATTAATGCAATGTCGAAAGTCTCCGTTAAGTGAAAGCTTTTTGATAGCTGTCCATCTAGCTCTTTGGTTGTATAATGGCCACATCAGTCAGATTTTGCATAGTTGGTGGCTTGCCTGTGCAAAAGACAGGAGTGTGGTGTCTTCACCCCTAACCCAGGAGAAGATCAGAGGTGCACGTGCTGCAAACACAGTAACTGTGTTGGTAGTGAGAACTTGCAGTACTGATCAGTGGAGTGCTACTGGCAGTACTAAGCAAAAAAATTAATTTGCAACCTTTAGAGGTTAAACCTATGGGGTAGAGGAGCAGGGAGTGAAAGTTATTTCGTTGTGACACAGTTCATATTGTGGTGGTTGTGTATTGCCCCAGTGCTACATTGTGCTCATACAGTTACATTGTCATGATGGGTTGCTGTCCCCAAGCTCAGTCCAGGATTTATTAATGCCCTGTAAATGAACTTTCAGGGTGCAGGACAGATCTGTCACATTCTGGGCAGTTCATTGAAGTTTGGAGCAGGCAGCAACTTGCTTCATGGTACTGAACCATTCCACACTGAGAACTTCTACCCTTGGGAATGATTCTCTTGAATCCATTAACTGTTTCCTTGATTCAATTAAATCTACTAGAAGTACGTGGATGATCATCTTCAGAAGGAGGAGGAGGAAAATGAAGAATGGTAGAGATCTCCATGGGAGATGTGAGCTCTTATTCAGCCCCACATGTCTTTGGCCTGAACAGTTGGAGTAGCCAATCCCACTGTTGCCTTATTCATAGGGGTAGAGGCCTATTGACGGGCTTCTTAGCCACGGATATGCAACTCGTGTTCTGAGTTTCGACTTGGGACTTGTGAGATTACCAAAACATCACCCAGGGCTAGCAGAAAAAACAGAAGGGTCTTGAAGAGGCTCTGCCTCTTCAGTTTGGGAGGGTGTTCATTGCCTAAGGAGATGATTATTTTCTACGGATAAGCAGGAGTTAATAAGGAGCAGTGTTGGCTGGAGGTACATTCATGCAGCATGCAAAATTAGAATCCATTCACCTTGGGAATCAAGGTGTGCCTAAAGCAGAGTTTTAACTCTCCTACAGATCTCAAATATCTTCATTTGGGGTTCACAGAAAGTAGCTGATTGATGCCACTTTTTACCCAAGTAACTATCTTCCTGGCCAAGCTATGAGAGGTTGGGTGTTTGGATGAAAGTATCCGCAACCCCATTTTTACAAGTTATAGGACAAAGTATATGAGTAATGAAAAATGTAAGCTAGATGTTAGGAAAAACATCCTAGCAGTAAGGTTGGTTAGACAGTGGACTAGTGTTTCCCTAGAGAAGTGGTAGAAGTACCATTGCTAGAGTTAGCCAAAACTAGACAGGAGAAAGCACTCAGAAATATACTCTAGCAAGTACTCCTGTACTGGGTGGGAAAGGGCAGTATGAGCTAACAGGTTTATAATCCGATTACCTTGAGTGCAGAAAGCGGACAACAGGTTCCTGTCAGCCAAATGCTTTTTTCTTGCTGTTGACACCAAGCAGAGCGTACAGTTAGTGCTGCAGGGAAGGATCTTTACAGAAGAAGGGAGAGGTTTGCCGCAATGAGTAATCTTATGTACCTGGAAATTTTCAGATACATCAATCAAAAAAGTACTGGCTACATGCATGCAGTATATTTGGGGGAGGAGGGGGAAGTTATTGTCTAAACCAGGGGAAAAAGATTCGTCTCTCCTAGTTACAGTGAGCCTTTTGAAGAGAATCTCTATAGAACAGCTTTCTTCCCCTTCCTGAAGAGGTTATTTTACTGGAATGCTCAAGAGAGACCTAATACAATTTTGCTTTGAGATAAGTGAGCCAGGAAGAGAAGTTAAACCGCTTTGGTAGCATGCACAATGAGCTTCTTAATGGACTCTGCTGCGGCAGTTTGTTTTTCTCTTTTTCTTTGATGCTGTTGCTAAGGCCTTTTAATTGTTTCTTTTCAGATGCTGTTGAAATCACCTCTGGGTCCATTTCCAGTGCCGCCTCTATAAGTACAACTTCCTTGGATACCTTGTACACTGGTTCCACTGCGTCAGAAACAGTTCTCCCAACAGCCACTTCCAGCCCCACCAACACCCCTCCCCCTGTCCCCAGAAGGAGTGCCCACACCACAATATCACGCAGCTTGGATATTAGCCCTTCAGCCCACCTGAAGCATGGGACTTCAACAAAGGGTGGTGCAACCAAATCTCCCCAGACCAAGAGGGCTGCCCCAGGACCTCCTGTTGAAACAGCGGGTCAGAGGGCTCTCCCTATGGATGGGGAGAAGAATCTGCAAGTCAAGACGACTGCTCCAGCTCCATCCGGGGGCTTAGAAGCCTTCAACTCTCTTTGTCTTGATGATAAGAAGGCATCTACTTTGGAGCTGGTGGCACCAGAATCCAGCAGCCAGGCAGTGTCTGTGCCAAAGACAATAGGTGCTGAACTGATCGAGCTGGTGCGCAGGAACACCCACCTCAGCTATGAGCTGTCACGGGTTGCTATCGGTGTAGTGATTGGCCACATTCAGAGCGCCATCCCAGCAACCAGTAACATCATGGAGCAGATCCTCATCTCACTGGTGGAAAGTAAGGTAAAGGAAATGCTGAGCTCTGGCAAAAGGGGACCATACAGGGACTGGGCAAAATATTAAAATGTGATTGAAGTAATATTTTGCAGTTTGCTCCTGGAGCTCAGAAGCCAAATCAAGTGAGAAGAGACGAGTCCAAATTAAAATAAGATGAGTGAGTAAACAGAGGTGAGGGGGTTTCAGGGAGGAGTGAGCGAGTTAGGAAAAAATAACTCAAGTAGGTTTAGCTAGCGACAAGCAGGGAAATGGTAGTCTGGTACATTGTGCAGGATATTATTCCAGACAGGCTGTGAAAGTAAGAACTGAATCTTTGGGGGAATAAGTGAACGAAAAGAAGAAGCTGGTATGAGAGCTGTTTGGTTATCAGCTTGGGTTCTAGAAGCACTGTGCGTAGGTTGGAGGGGAGCTGGGCATTACAGGAAACTACATATGAAGGGATGGAGGATTAACAGTTTGGGTCCTGTGACACTAACAACAAACAGGTGAGTTGGTAGAAGCAGAGCTGGGGGGATAGAGTTTCTAGATCTAGAGGTTAGTGCTAGCAGTAAGATGTCAATGGGCACAAATACAGCAGGATCCAATGCACTCTGGGGAATTGTACTTTGGTCCTGTTTCTTTATGAAGCTGGGGATGGCTACATATCGACAAAGTATAAATTGGCTGCTCTCCCAGAAGAGAAAGAGATGGTGGTGGAGCATTTCTCCATGGA
The DNA here is from genome assembly GCF_025201925.1 of Gopherus flavomarginatus. Taxonomy (NCBI): domain Eukaryota; kingdom Metazoa; phylum Chordata; order Testudines; family Testudinidae; genus Gopherus; species Gopherus flavomarginatus. The sequence goes on along the minus strand of NC_066622.1, from coordinate 24,544,556 downwards.
GTTTATTTCCCATACTGTGACTGCCACAGGGATGAAGGAGAGAGAACTAGTGGCTGCCAGTGTGTTGTATTAGCGTCCCTGTTGCCCACCACTGAATCACTTCTCTTTCCTAAAGTCTGCAAGCATTTGCTGGATTTTTCAAATGCATGGAAACTTTCAGCAGAAGTTCTGAATTCAGCATTCTTCCAACCGTGTATGAGAGGATAAGATTGAGGCAAGTCTGAAGACAGATATCCCGACTAGTGAGGGCGAAGCAAGCAGAGGGAACTGCCAGCACGGAAGATTCAACAAGCATTACTGATGAGTCATTCAATGTCTTGGCCATGTGTGACTAGACACAAGCCACTGGAGAGCATGCTACCTCCCGGATGGTGGATCTCCTTACATAGAAATACCCGAATCCTTTATGTGGGAGCCTACAACATGAGGGAGTTGGGATCTGATAGGCGCAAGAATGACTTTCAGTATCCAGGAAGAGAACTGGAGATTGGTTTGGTCAACTGAAAAGATCCAAGAGTTTTATGGTACCTAGTGTGAGTGAAAATTGAAGGAAACACGTTAAAAACCAAGGTGTGAGATTCAGGAAGGCTTGAGATGCACTGAGGCTTTTTCGGATGAGGTCTGACTTTGGGTACCCTGTGATCAGAATTTGTGGGGCTGGTTAGCAGGTGTTTTAAACCTAGATAGGAAAGAACAGAGGCAAAGCTTTTGCTTAGCTCAACTGGTGAACATTCAGCATGTGGTAAATAACTGAGAAATATTAGAGAACTAATGAAAAATAAAAATGGGATGGGATTTATACTAAATAATGAAGACTGATCTGGTGAGCATAAATGGAATAGTAACATTGCTATACTGTACCTGTGTATGGGAGAGACAGGAGTTGGTGCTTTAGTTCTTGGCAGCAGCTAGGGGATAACTTAGGGATGAGCTGAAGAACTAAATATATTAGTCATATGACCTGGGTACTGTGCATGCCAACATCATAAGAGAATTAGCCAAAGAACTTGAGCCATTAACAGTTGGTTTTTTGAGAGTTTTTTTAAAAGCATGGCGGTAGCACAGGACTGGAGAAGAAGTTATTGTGGTACAGATCCTTTTTAAAGAGTGGCAGTTATTTTCTGCAAGTAGTGGAACAAATATTAATGCAACATCTGTAAATGGGGGAAAATAGAACCATGACTAATGAACAGATGTTTATAAAGAACTTCTGTGCATAAACCCACTTCTTTCTCCAACAGTGTTAGAATTACTGTGCAGGGGTAAGTGTATGCACAGTTATGCAACGTGTGACTGTAACAATTAAGCACCTTATTTTTTGTGACCACAGAATACACTAAACTTACTTCGCACCTTTTAGGCTCTTTGGTCTTCCCATAAGGACCGTAAAGATTCAAATAGTTTTCCCCAAGACAAAGTTTCTCTATTGCTCTCTATACTGAGCTGTTCCACAATACATTCTTCAGCCCCCTTTTTAACCCATTTAGGGAATAATTTCCAAGCCATCTGAGTCATATCGCCATCTGCAACCCATGCCTAATAAACTAATACCAAGCCCCCGCCACCTCACTTGATTACATATGTGCACAGACAAAAATAAGAAGACTGCATTTTACAGTACTCATTGAAACAGACATGTGTCTAGACAGCCCTTACCTTTGAATAGAGGGATAATAAATTTAGCTCCCACTTGTTAAATACAAGGAGTGCATTCTACATTCCCTATAAACATCTAAGATTACAGTTCCATTGCTGATGGCAAAATTACAGTGAATTGTTCAGAGATGTTCAGATGTGCAAAACTACTGGTATTTAAAATTTAGATCAAATCATAATCCAGTTAATTATATACATTGAAAAGATCACCCATAAGTAATCATAACAGCTCACATTTTTGTGGCCACAACCAATTGGGTAATTGTTTTCAGACTCAGGGCTGGTCCACACTACTTGGGGGAAATCGATCTTAGATACGCAACTTCAGCTATGTGAATAACGTAGCTGAAGTCGAATACCTAAAATCGGATTACTCACCTGTCCACACCGCGCGGGATCGATGTTCGCGGCTCTCCCTGTCGATTCCAGAACTCCGTTGGGGTTGATGGAGTTTCGGAATCGATATAAGCGCGTTCAGGGATCGATATATCGCATCTAGATTAGACACGATATATTGATCCCCGAGCAATCGATTTTAACCCGCCGATACGGCGGGTAGTCTGGACGTAGCCTCAATAATATACTTACTGTCTGATCTAGATTCAGAAATAATTTGTAACTGATGTATCATGCAGATGTTCTGGATTTGGCCCAGGCAGTATGAATCCTTGCTCAATTTCCTTTCCCTTGGACCCTGAACAACCCTCTAAAAGTACTTTGAGCTTTCTCATGCTCTGAGAAAATAGATTTTTTTTCTTCTTTTTCTGCAAAGAATCGCCAACTTTGTGGGTTGTGGAAGTGAAGACTGTGTGCCAAGTTCCTGAAAGTAGGATCCCTCTTCTGTTTTATCGCTGTGGCCATATCAGAGGGAACATGGGATTAAATTTTGTAATTCATTGGAGGAGGAGCAATGTATTTGCATTTTGTACTTGGTATTGTACAAGGAACAAAAGACAGTGCCCCTGTCCAGAGAAATGTAGTCTATCACTATATCGTCAGTAGTATTTCTCTGAGGGTAGACACCAAGGCCTGGTCTACACACACAGTTTTTGTACTAGTACAAGTATTTTGGTTAAGAGGAGGATATTTTTTAACCAAAATAGTTATGCCAGTACATCTCCTAGTGTGATGTAGTTATACTGATACAGAGGTCCCTTATATTGGTAGAGCTTATTCACATTACTGTGTAGGACTGGCAACGTTGTACTTGTATAACTAGTTGTTCCACGCTAGCCGGGCTGTACTGCTTGCATTATACAAGTATAGTTAAAACAATACAACTTTTGTATGTGGGCAAGCCCAAAAATAATTATCGTTATAAGCTTATATCCTTGATTATACCAAATCATTCCATGTTCCCAAGGGGACTGTATTTACAGACTGACACAATGTACAGGGCTTTGGCTCAGTTTTCAGCTTTAAGTCAAGGGCATATTTTTAAAAACACTTCATAAAACTCTTTGGATCCTCTCCTCTCCTTTCATTTCATACAGTAGAAACACTTATCCATGGGGGGATTCTGTCTTTTTTTTTTTTTTTTTAAGTGAAGTGAGACATCATTGATTAAAGCATCAGTGTACTCCATAGTAAATCTCATGCTCATTTCAAGCTTTGTATTACATTCTTTAATTAGTTGTGCTCTTTCTTCTGTTCTTCTAGGTTTAATTTGAAGTCAAATCACTGGTTTACTAAATCAATTTTAGACTGTTACCTCCAGCTTATTCCCAGCGTGCTCTTCTGAAGATTGAATTGCTTGTGTATTTTCCATTCATGTATAGTGCTCCTCTTCTGTAGAACCCAGTGCAAGGCACTGATCTAGGAGGGGGAAATGACCTCTTGTGCCTCTGATATTTCATTTCCCCTAAGTTACTCTGGTGGGTGTCTGATGCTCACTTTGTAATGGGAGTAACTTCTAAAAGCATGAGCTCAGTTTACTAATGAGCCATAGTTCCCCATTAAACCCTTAAAAAGGGGAAGCAGAATTAACCAACCACTGTGTGTGCTCAGGATACCTAGAGGTCCTCCCATTATAAAATGACACCAAGACAGAATGTTTTCCTTTGGGAAACCTGAGTCACAGCAGCAAATCTCCCTAAGTGGCTTCCCCAAGCAAGCATTGACATTGACTAAGCTATGGTCACTCTCCTCTTGTCCTGCCTCCTTTTTTAATGAATTACACAGTTAATAGGTGATGAGAATGAAGGAAAATGAAAAATCTTGCTTTTACAAAAGTATTTGCTGCAATGTCTATTGGAAAGATATATTGGAATTGGCATGCATAGGAGCACACGTCTCAGGAATTGGAGGAGTTGGTCTGAGGATTAATTGAGCTGAATATCAGACAAGAAAAATTGTCTGTCCAGTATATTTTAAATGGTGTGACTCCAGTCCAGGTGCTGCACTGCTTGAATAATCTAGAAATAGACTAGACAAAGCACTCAAATGCTTTGTAAGGACAATTCTTCATTTAGCAGGTGGATTGTGGGGGTGAACAAGATGTCACCTAGTAGGGGTAAAGACCTACCTCCTTTGTTTGCTGTATGAAGTCTTCAGAAGCATAGGAATTGCCACACTTTATCAGACCAGAAATCCATCTCGTCCAGTGTCCTGTGTCTGATAGCCAGAACCAGATACTTGAGAGGAAAGTGTGAGAATCCCAGTGGGTAAGAGGGATCATCTGCTCCCCATGTTAGGACTCATCCTGGTCTCCAGTAGTTAGAATTGATTTAAACCCTGAGGTTCATTACCCTTCCAAAGGTTGTGTTAGGTCTAACTACAGCAATTCTGGTTATTCTTGTTATCCATATAAATGTCCACTAGTCCCTTTTTAAATCTTGCAGAGTTCTTGTCCTTTTAGTGTGGCTTTTGACACAGTCCCACATGACATTCTCATAAGCAAACCAGGGAAATGTGGTCTAGATGCAATTACTATGAGGTGGGTGCGTAACTGGTTGCAACTCTATACTCAGAGGAGTTTATCGACAGTTCACTGTCAAAGTGGGAGTGTGTGTCTAGCGGACTACTGCAGGGGCTAGTCCTGAGTCTGAATATTATTCAATATTTTCACTAATCACTTGAATAATGGAGTGGAGAATATGCTTATAAAATTTGTAGATTACGCCATTCTGGGAGGTGTTCAAGTACTTGGGAGGACAGGATTGGAATTCAAGACGACCTTTACAAATTGAAAGATGGGTCTGAAATCAACAAGATGAAATTTGATAAAGACCAAATACAAAGTACTGCACTTAGAAAGGAAAGATCAAATGCACAAATACAAAAAGGGGCATAACTGGCTAGGTGGTAGTACTGCTGCAAAGTATCCTGGGGTTATAATGGATCACAAATTAAGTGAGCCAACAGTGTGGTGCAGTTGCAAATAAATAAATAAATAAAGCTCATGGCATTCTGGGATGTATTAACAGGTGTATCATATGTAACACACAAGAGGTGGTTATCCTACTCCATTCAGCACTGGTGAGGCCTCAGCTGGAGTACTGCGTCCAGTTCTCAGCACCACACTTTAGGGAAGATGTGGATAAATTGGAGAGAGTCCAGAGGAGTACAGCAAAAATGATAAAATTTCAAAAACATGACCTGTTACCCAGTTTTTAAAAAAATTCCTATGTTTAGTCTTGAAAAAAAGACTGGGAATGGGAGATACTAAGTAGTCTTCAAATATGTTACAGGCTGTTATAAAGAGGACTGTGATCAATTGTTCTCCATGTCCACTGACGGTAGGACTGCTTATCTGCAGCAAGGGAAATTTAGGCTAGATATTAGGAAAAACTTTCTAGCTCTGAGGGTAGTTAAGCACTGAGAGAGGCTTCCAAGGGAGATTGTATAATCCCCAACATTTGTTGGGGAGGTGTTTTAAGAACAGGTTGGACAGACATCTGTCAGGGATGGTCTCGGTTTACTTGGTCCTTCCTCAGCACAGAGGGCTGAACTTGATAACTCCTCAAGTGTCCCTTCCAGCCCTACATTTCTGTGATTTATCATGTTATGTGACAGCTAGTTATACAGTCTGCCTACACATTGTGTGAAATATCATTTCCTTTTATCATTTTTGAATTTGACACCTTTATAATTTCATTTAATATCTCCTTGTTCTCCCTGTCACTACAAGAACAGAAGCTCCTGATGTACCATCTCTTGACAATACATTATTTTATATACTTTTATCATGTCCCCTATTATTCATCTCCTTTCTAAGGCAAACAATTGCAATCTTCTCTCTTCCTATGAGAGTTTTTCCAAGTCCCTGATCATTCTTGTTGCTCATCTCTGAGCCACCTCTAATTCTGCAATATCTTTTTTTTTAGATGGGGTGACCAGTACTGCATGCAGCATTCCAGATGAGGCTGCATCATTAAATTACATAATGGCATTATATTATTTTTCTCCATGCCATTCCTTACTCCTCCTAGTATTTTGTTTGCTTTTTTGAGCAGCTGCACATTGCACAATCTTCAGTGAGCTGTCTACAGCAATGCCCTATCTGTGGGATTAGTTACCTTAGAACCTTATAAGATGTATGAATAGTTTAATTTTTTCCTTCTAGTGTAGGTTACATTTTTGCCTGGAAGAAGTTTAATCTATGCCTCCTGTGAAATTGCAGTGTCACAGTGTTCCACTTACGACACAGAAGTCAGGATCCATCTGCAGTTCCATTAAAATCAAGCTTTAAAGCTGTTGACAGTACTGTAAGCTCTACTTTGGTCAAAGGAGTTCAAACGTAAGTGGGATGGCCAGCGTGAATTGGCACAAGCCATGTTAAACCAATCGTGCTTACAGCTAGCTGATATTTTGGTTTGACCCTATGCTTTCTGGGAGGCCAGACTACATTAGCATCCTGTTTGGACACAGCCTGTGCACGTCAGCAATAGGCGTGCTTCAAGCCCTGAGCCCTCCAACCAACCCCCTGAAGCATCAGACCCTGTTCCACTGTACACACTCAGAAATCACCAATTTATTGTTCCCAAACCAGTGGAACACCAGTTTACCAGTTGCACTTCAGGATCACCTCTCAGTTCAGCTTACAGGACTTAAATTTGTTTATAGTGAAAACAAGTATGAATAGAGATTTGAGAAAAATCAAGTAGAATTAATGGAAATTGGAAACAAATGGGTACATAAGTTTAGGCTTCAGCAGAAATGTTAGCTAACAAGATATTTGCCTGTCTCATAAAAGTTAGTTCGCCCAAAGTTTTTCTCCCAGTATTAAACAGCAAGATTGGGTGTGATGCGCTGTTCATAAGAAAAGCCAATAGGCTGCCTGTCTCTAGGTGAAGGATACCTGTATGTACTTCTGCATCCCCAGCTATACCATAAAACCTGTCTTAGAGATCACCCCTGAAGAGAGATCACTTGTCACAAGTCACTACTTGCAGAGGCCACAGAACATCACCATGCTCTGATGTGCAAACCTTTGCAGAGGGACCACCTCTCTTACAAGCAATCACTTCTGCTACCTTCCATGAGAGGTCGCTCTTGGCAGGTTTTACTGTAGTTCTAACCATCCATTGTCTTCACTTGTAAACTAGATACCCCATGCTGCTTATTTATTTCCTTCAGAGAATCTCTCTTGAAGACTTTGCAGTCTCTTGATTTAGCATTTTGCTCTGTCTGTAAACAGGCATCCATTGTGAAATATACATTACATAGTTTACATGTAGCTAGGCAAGTAGGTAAGCATTTCCTGCCTGAAAGAAACCTGTTTGTTACCTTCTGGTGGCGAGCCCCAGCTAGCATAATTATCAGTGTATATACTTAACTCCCTACATATTATCCACACATACCTCTAGCAATGATTAAGCATGAAACAGGCTTTCAGTGGAGACCTCACATGTCACCTGCTGACAAACTTATTTAGAGACCGGACCAAGGGGATCCCTGTAACACTGTGCACCCTGCTGCTTGGCATCAAGAGGTCCCTGAGTCACAAGTACCAGTGTGTAAACCCATTAACTTCCTATGGATTCTTGCTGGCACTGGGTTATTATGCATTTAGTGTGTGTATGTGAACTTTACTACCTTTCATTCTGTAACTAGCCGTGACAAATCTCATTGCTGATACTGTCAAACTGTTGCTCCATTCTGCTGCTTCTGGAAGCAATCTGCCCTTTGCACTGAATGCAGTTTCCTTCTGTAAGTCTCTGTTGCTTAACACGAATGACATTTCCATCTTGTTGAAAAATTTCTCCCACTCTGCGCACGTTTAGTTTTTCGCAGCCTTGTAAGGGAGGCTTGTTCCCTTTGCTTGTTCAGAAGCGTGGGGAGCTCAGGAGTGTTAACACTTGGGAGACACTTGTACAGCAGCTTTGATCTTGGCACAGGCCGAAAAAGGTTCCTGCAGTATCTCACTAAGAGAGAGGGCATGAATATTTTTTGAAAATTGTTAGGGCTTAGGAGGCCTTTTGCTCATAAATCTCTACGGAAGTAGCCCTGTTTGGGGAAGTCATTGCCAGACCTCCCCTTAGCACACCATCCTGTCATGGTAGTACTTGATCAAGGACTGCCGTCAGCCAGAGAAATCTGCTGCTGAATATGTCTGTGGAGTGAATGTTTGTAGGCCTACAGATGGCTGGAACACCTGAATGCCGAAGTCTGGAAGACGTTACTGAAGCGTAGCTAATGTGGTGGTCGAAAGCCAAGTAACTCCTCTCCTCTCTCTTCCTGTGACACGCTTGCAGAGTCTGTACACACCAGACTCTGCCTCTCTGCAGAACAATCCTGCTTTCTAACTGGATTATATTTCCAGTGAAGATTTCTCTAATTATTATATGCCCAGCAAGGGAGCAAAACTTGCTCCTAAATGAAAGCGTTATGTGTTCAGAGAGGTTGGAGAATTTGGCTCAATAAATTAAATTGTCTCTGTTAATCTGGACTAGAGTCTCCTGGGGAGAGCTGTTGAGGAGACCAGCTCTTCTCTGCATTAGCTGCTACTTATTGAGGGGGGTTTACCCCTCTCTTGTAAAGGAAGGATGGAGGGCAGCCTTTGTTACAACAGCAAAGAGTGAAATGCAGAAGAGTCCCTTTTGTGTCTCTCCTGAAGAGCTGCTGTATGTTGGAGCCACTGTTGCTGTATGCTGATCTGGAGGAGAGTCTCTGGGAAGGTATTTATACTCAAAGCACCAGTGATTTTCCAGAACTGATGGCTTGGGGAGAAGGGAGAAGTAGAAAAGGAACAAAAACAGGAGAAAGAAGAAGCAGGAAGAACAGCTTTGCAGCTCTGCAGCCAAGTTTGCAGACCAGAATCGACAATCTGTTTGTTAGCAGAGGGGATGAGGTGGCAATAGAGAAGCTTCTGAAAATAATCATGTTCTGTTTAGCAGAAATGAAAGCCCTGCAGCAGCGTATGGTTCTCCTTCCATTTGGAAGGGACCTGCTGTTTTGTTAAGAACAACAAACAAATGCAAAGCAAATTTCATTATGAAAACAGTTACATCCACTCACTGAAGGTGTCCGCTGCCTTCCCAAGTAACAGTCTGATTCCTGGAAATGACCTCGTGGAGTGTGTGCAGGGCTGTAATAGCTGCCAAGCTGCTTAATAAACAGAGACCTGACCTCATTGCTGGGGCTGGGAGAGATGAGAATGGTGTTGAGATTCCATTAAGACAGCACATGGTCTGGTTCTACTAGTCAGATTGGAGCATTTTGTTAGGAGATTGATCTCATTCGTGGCCATTAGCAGATTTATGTTCATTGGAATTGGAAAGCCTATGGAGGGGGGATTATAAAGGCAGAGATTTGAGTGTTGAGAGGCTAAGAAGAGCTTGGGTTAATCATCAAAACAAGTAGACGATCTTAAAAGGCATCCCGACTGTTAACTCTATTAAGAGCAAACCTGCCTATTTCTGGACACCTGCTAAGAGATACCAGCCACAGTTAACCCCCTCACAGGGGCTGGCCCTTGGATATAGAATAGTCTCCCAGTGAAGTTCCGTCACTTGAGACACTTGAAAATGGGCTAGCCAAAGCACCTGAGCTTGTTCTGCAAGAAACAAACTTGCACAGGCAAAGGGAAGGATGTGACCAAGTAGGTGTCTTCCATCTACCCTCTGATTCTGTGATTTAAATCACTGTTTAGCATGGTTGCTGTAATCAGTTTGTGCTTTGTGTTTCTGAAAGTCACCCTCCGTCTCATACCAGCCTGCTGGTAATTTAGCTGGCCACTCGTCCTTCCGCAGTGTCCCAAGATGCCTTTCTCAAGAGTATGTAGTGGATTGTAATAGTTAAACCAACACGTTCCCTCCTTCATCATCTCAACCTGACACAGATTGTGTAATTAACAGCGACAAGAACACTTTGATTCAGTGCTTCAATTATGTAGTAAAAAAAAAAGTCCTAATTAGTTCACACCTCAAATGCCACTAAGCAAATTATGAACAAGTGTGTCTCTAATAAAACAGCTTAAACATTGCACTCAAGTTTTCAGTTCAGGGTTGCTAGGTTTCAGCTGCATTGGCAATAGCTTGTCCTTTGACATTTTGAAGTGCTTATGGCAGCTACCAGTGCATGCTTTGAGATGAACTGGGCTGCATTTGTGCTTTATTAAAAAAAGATTTCTGCTCTCTCCTCTAATATGAACTTGAGCTGCTCTGGTTTTTAATGTGAGTTACTGCTCAAAGGTTTTACTGTCTGAGGTGCAGCATAAGTGGCAAAAATGAAGTGTGACTAGATTCCGTTCTTGGCCTCACCTGTCTCTCTTGAGGCCAAGGCCCGGTGCACATTGTATCATACATGTAGTGAAAAATAAACTGTTCCCAAATTTAAGTAGTGATGACGGGGGGGGGGGGGGGGAGTGTCTCTTTTCTCATTGCACAGAGAAGGGCAATATTTGTTATTCCCTCGTAAACCACTTCCTTTCCCATCAATGTGACCCATCAATCTGACCAAGTCACTCCCATCTTTGAACCTCTTCTGGCTTCCTCCCTCCATTTCATCAAGTTCAAGCTGCTTCTTCTTGCCTTCAAGGTCCTGAATAATTTTTCTCCTTCTGATAGTCTATGCTTACCTCTTCTGGTGTTGTACCCTCCCAACCTGTCCCCATTCTCCACTTCTTCTCTGACATCTCAATTCTTCCAGTGCTGCCCCTTTATCATAGAATCTTCTTCCTGAATTAATCTTCAAAGACAATACCCTCTCCTCATTCAGACTCCTCTTAAGGACTCCTCTACCATGATAGCCACAAAAAACTAGTTCGCTTATAGCTGAGATGTAGGGTAAACTTTCATTTATAGAAAACAGTGGCATATAAAATTGTCAGGGTATGGCTGTCTGTCACCTGGCCACCTTTCTCTTTAGTTGTTAGCCTTTCCCCTACCTTCCATCTCTCTGTTTTGTCTCAAGCATGTAAGCTCTTCAGGGCAAGGATTCAGCGTGTGTGTGTGCATGCGCACGCAGTGTTTTGCACATGGTAAATACTACCAGACATGTTGTTGTTAATCTGAGAGAGAGATCTGTGCTGAAGGAAGATTTACTGATCTTTGTGTCTACGTACAAACTCATAAATCTATGGTGCACTGTCATCTCACTTGGCTATATAAAGAAAAGCAGAGCCTAAGCAAATTAAGAGGAATTGATTCCTGCACAGGTTAATCCAAAAGGTAGCAATCCTAATACTTAACACTTACTGCGCTTTAACATCTTCAAAGTACTGTACTAATATGAACTAATCTGTTATTAATTATTGACACAACTGGCAGATGAAATGAAAATCTGCTAGTTTTGAGTGTGAGAAAAATGGACTGTATTGCTGGGGTCACATCCAAAGAGCTGCTGGCTGAACTTTCAGTTTTGTGGGACAAAACTATGTCTTATAGACAGGGCTGGCTTTAGGCCGATTTTGCCCAGTTCCCCGGAATCAGGCCCCACACCTTAAGCGCCTTTTTAATTCTTTTTTTACTCATCTCAGCAGTCTGCTCCGCCGGGGTTTTCGGCAGCCCCGCTCTCCCGGCTGGAGCGCGGCAGCCCCAGGGCCTCGCGACAGCGGTCGGAGCTCCGGCTGGAGCGCGGCCCCGCTCTCCTGGCTGCAGCGCCGGCCGGAGCACGGCAGCCCCAGGGCCCGGCCCCCCCACACACACACTATGTCTCTGTCTCTATCTGTCATGCTGTCTCCCCTCCCTACATTTGTGCTGCCTTATAGAGTATGAGGCTACATTAACAACAATATGTTAACCCTTGAGGGCTCAGCCGAGTGCTAATTCATCATTTAGCAGTAAGGCATTCGCCAGGAAATATCCCACCTTCTAACTTCACCACCTCAACCAAGCTTCACAATCATCATTGCTGTGTACAGTATTAAATTGTTTGTTTAAAACTTATGCTGTGTGTGTGTTTATATATTCTACCTATATTAGTCTTTTTGTCTGGTGAAAAAAATTTCCCTATAAGCTAACCTCCTCGCCCCCATTTACATTAATTCTTATGGGGAAATTGGATTTGCTTAACATCATTTCGCTTAAAATCACATTTTTCCAGAATGTAGCTACAACGTTAAGTGAGGAGTTACTGTAGCAGCTAGTTGTAGATTATTTTTCCTATGATGGAAAATAGATAAACTTCTCCACTCAGCAGTGTCCTTCCAAAGCGTTGACAAAACGTGTTCTTTTGTAGACATGTGGCACTCCCATTTCCTGTTAAAAGCGAAGGAAGGATTTTTATGTACTAAACTGTACTTACCCGGTCCATGCAATCCCCAGGTATAAATTCCCATGGCTGTAGGAATGTTTTCTGGAGCTGATTAGATGTTAGGCTTCTCATTGATCCAACTGAGACAACCAGCTGCTCTGGTGTCCAGCCTTATGTTTCTGCACTGGAACCTCTGATGAGAACTCAGCATGATTTTCATACCCTCTGAAAGCAAAACTGCTTCTTCAGCATTGCAGTCAAGGTTTTGGAGATGTAAAGATGATTTCTGACTCTGCCCCAGTCCTGGAGCCTCCTTTCACTGATTCAGTAATTTCATAATCTTTGCAAGGATGGAAGGGGGAGAGAACCAGAAAACAGTGTTTAGAAGTAGCAGAGAGGTAGGTGTGTGTGTGTGTGTGTGTGTGTGTGTGTGTGTGTGAGAAACTCACTGTCCACCTGTTGCCAGTTATTATCTGAATGAAGTGACCTCTCAGGACTCAGGTAACGGATACCCATGGAAACAATTACTCTCCAAAAAACTGCTAACTATCAGGACCCCTATTACTGGTATTTCTTTTCTGTCTTTTTGCAGAATCTGAATTCTGGGCTGCCTTCAGGGCAGATCTGCCATGATGAGCAGCGACTTGAGGTGATCTTTGCAGATCTGGCCAGGCACAAAGAAGATGCCCAGCAGCGCAGTTGGGCACTCTATGAGGATGAAAATGTCATCTGCTGCTATTTGGAAGAGCTGCTCCGTATCTTGGTGGGTTGCTTTCTTAAGTAGGTTTAGTGAAGCTGAGATCCCCTTGTAGATTTCCTCTGTCAATATCCTTTCCTTAGGGCTTGTCCGTGTGGAGCGTTAGTGTTTGGCAAGCCAGGTGAGATTTGACCATGCACCAGCTTGCTGCAAAGTAATTCGCTGTTTGGTCACTGCTCCAGTGCAGTAAGGATCCTGGAGTGTGACTTGAAAGCACAGTATGCTGAGGCACACTGTGGGACTTTTGCTGCTCTATAGCAGTGTCCACACAGTGAGTTACAGTGGAGCAAGCTGGGGCATTGCAGAGTCACATCCTGGCTTGCACCACTTGAACTCACCCTGTAGACAAACCCTTAGTGAAATCATCAGACAGCTGTTCGAGAGTATGTTGCCGTTTATTAATAACGGGTGTTAAAACAAGCCCTGCCGTGTGTGTGTGTGTATATGTGTGTGTGTGTGTGTGTATGTATATATATATAAATATATATATATATATATATATATATATATATATATATATATATATGTATATATGTGTGTGTATATATATATGTGTGTGTGTATATATATAAAAATAAAAAATACTGTAATGCAGCCTGCGACTTAAGTTGCAAGCTTATGAATAAGACTCTGCCTGGGGTCTGTCGTGCTTAGGAACCAGGATTAAATCCACCTTGCAAGATAATCATCCACCCATGTTTTACAGTGCTAGGTTCTTTATTCACCCGTCTTTAAAAAGTAAATAAATAAATAGCCACCAAAAACCTCCTCCCCAGACACACTGCAAGCTCAGTTGAACACTGTTCCACTGGAAACTTGTTTCATGATTTGGCTGGCCAGCATGCACAGGCCAAACAGTATTAGTGTTCTAGCCTAAGCCCTAACAACGTGCTAACACTGCCTGGTCTTTAAACTGTGTGAAAAGTGTTATTGGGACTGTTTAAAAACACTGTTTCCAGCACTGTGTGAAGGCCAGTGTAGAAGGTCTTAACTCTTAATTTCTTCTGAACACATGAGCTTCAGCTGCTTCTCCAAGGGCACGTCTACACTGCGGACGATAAAGGAGCACAGCTATGGAGCTACAGCAGTGCCTTAGTGTAGATGCTTGCTATGGCAACAGAAGGGTTTTTCCTGTTGATGCCATCAGTCCATCTCTCCAAGAGACAGTAGCTAGGTCGACAGAAGAATTCTTCTGTCGACCTAGCTGCATCCACAGTGGGGGCTAGTTCAGCGCTTAGGGCATGAAGATTTTTACAGTCCTGAGCAGGGTTGTTAGGTTGATCTAATTTTTAAGTGAAGACCAACCCTAAAACATACAGCTCATCAGATGGGCTTAATCCAGCTTCCTCTATGTTTCTCCCCCCCACTAACTCTGCAGGGTGAGATCTGCCAAGTTTGAGGAAGACAATGGAAGCGTAACCAAAATGTTTATAGATTGCAAGCATCATATGCGTGTGTCTCACATAGCAAGCCCAGCACTGACAGGGGCTTCGGGTGTGACTGCAACACAAACAGTATTTTCAAAACTCTTCTTGGTTCACCTTTTTCAGATGCTTTCAGCATGTAAGGCATGCAGGGAGAGATTGCACAGCACTGAGGCAGTTCCAGGAGTTCACTTTGATATGGAATCTGTAGGGCAACTGTTTCCCCAGGCACTCTCTTTTTGCTTTTCTCCTAATTTCTTTGTAGGGTGGTTGGGCTGTGGAGACTGAAGTCCTGGGGATGGAGGAGCTGGTGAGATGGGAACAGTTCTTTATCCTGCTGAAAGGCCAGCCTGACTTGGGGCCTCTCTGTGTTCCAGATAGAGATCCTTTGGCTTCTCCGGTATGCCAACAATCTCACTTGTTCGATTGTGTTTCCAGACAGATGCAGATCCTGACGTTTGCAAGAAAATGTGCAAAAAGAATGAGTTTGAATCAGTCCTATCCCTTGTGGCATATTATCAGATGGTAAGAGGTGTTGCATTCTTCCTATCTTCTATTGGAGGTTTTCCTGTAGACCCAAAGGAAAAAGGTTAACAAGCATGAATGTATGTAAACCTTTTCCCCGTTTGGACAGTTTGCTCCCTGAACTAGACTGAGTTTCAAAAAATCCTTCTTGCACACTTAGGTAACTATGTATTATACTTGTGGGTTGTGCAGAGCTTACATGGACGATGAGAAGGTAGGACTTGAGTCTAGTTTCAGGAGCAGTATCTAGTACTGTACCTGTAAGCAGTCTGAAAGGTAAAGATTGCCGCTTTCTTTTTAGCTCCAAAAGGAACAGAAGCAGCAGCTCTACTATAGTTTAGAGGAAGGATTTCTGAGAATGCCTTGGGAAAGCCAACAGGCTGTGGCTTCTCCTCTCTTAATTGATGCGTGGCTCTACATCTGTAAACAGCTCTGATTAGGAAAGTGGGTTGTGAGGAGCTGCCTTGGGACTGAGGAAGGAAATTGATGTTCAGAGGAAGAAGTAGGGAGTTTGCCTTCCGTGCCTATAGAAATATTTCTGTGCCCCATTTTCTTCCTAAGGCTCACTGCAGTAGCACTTAGACATGGGTAGAAAATTTTTTCCTTAGTCCCCAGCCACAGCACAGCAAACAGTGCAATCAGCTTTTAATAAAACATTGCTCTGATAAACCCAGAGCTTGGCTATGGAAGAGGCCGCAACATGTTAGAGAGAACTGGGAAGCCCAGTCAGGAGTACGCAGCGCAGGCTGCTGGCTTTCCCAGTGCATTATTGTTCTCCATGGTGTGCTCTGTGAATGTGACTTCACAGGATGAATGACCATATGGAGAGTGGTACAGTTACCCATTGGACTTTAGTACCTGTGATGCTTGGTGCCAGGATTCTTCTCTCTGTTCTGGGTTTCTTTTGACCTCTCTGACCAGTTTGTCAGCTGATGTTTGGAGTGATATCAGGTGAAGCCTAGCTTCAGGGCTCCTGTCAGGGAGAGGGTGGGCTTCAGGATCAAGCAGAACCACTGCCTTGAAAAGAGATTTGATGATGGAATTTCTGCTTTGTGCACTCAAAGCCTTCTGATTAAAAACCCATTCTCTCAGCATGAAACCTGACAACTTTATAGCAGCCCTTCAAGGTCCTTTTCATTAATTATCAGAGATGCTGCAAAATCGGTTTAGATTATAATAGATCCTGATAGATTTTGAGGTGCTAAAACTCCTTTTCAGTTCCACACTCGGCACTTCACTATGATTACTCCCGAAGTAAAGGGACGGGTTGCAAGCTATAGATCTTCTAGGAGCACTGTGTCTGCCCCCTCTACCGGGGTCAAGAAAACTGTGCATCCCTGTAAGAGGCACAGGCATTCAGATTGAATCAGATCTGGTTTTGGTGGGGCCAAAATAGGATCATACACCCTAGGCTCTCTTCATCTGTCTTGTCACAACAGTCAAACTGTGGATGAGATGCACGGTATTTCAGGTGTGAGGTATTGCCTCCCTGTACCTTTTGTTAGCATCAATAGTACAGGCATTAGTAGCTGATTCCAGCACAAAGATGAATTTAAAAAAAAATCTGTGCAGTTTTTAGAAGCTGATATTGGGGCTAGATCAACCTGTACACTGGAAAGATCTGTGCCATACCTGATAATGGGTTGAAACGGGCTACCTAGCACTTCTGCTCGTTCACCTGCACTGGTCACAGTAAGTGTGGACTTGCAAGCTCCCTGCTTGGCTTGAGTCTTGAACCGAGTACTCAACTGTGGTTTTGTCTAACTGGAAGGATTCCTTTCTTTCTAGGAACACCGAGTGCCATTGCGGCTGCTGCTGCTGAAGTGCTTTGGAGCAATGTGCAACTTGGACGCTGCTATTATCTCCACTCTCGTTAACTCCGTCCTTCCAATGGAGCTGGCACGTGACATGCAGACTCATACGCAAGGTGAGCTGTAGTTATGGACTGCTCCTAGGGGCACGGCTTTCCATTAGAAAGGTTACGTGCTGTTGGGGAATTTTAAATTTTGGAGTTCAAGCCCATCCTGAGCTTTCCCGTTCAGTGTGTCCTAAGCATTCTAGGGGAGACATGTACACTTATTTTAAAATAAGTATCAACTTAATTAAACCTTATAAAACCTAGCTTTGGTTTTAATCCTTTGATTTAGGGCTAAATAAATAAATGCCGTATATATTTTAGTACCCCACATTTTTGCTGTTGAATATACAGGTATGCAGGAAGTGGCATAAATTAATATTTCAGCTTATTCTTTATTTCTGCCAAGTGTTGCTTTGAGTCTCAACTTTCTGTTTGGTTCATGGTGTTAATGGAAGATGCATGCAGATCCTTGAGGAAGAAATCTGGCCTCTTTCAGGCAGGCTTTGTCTCTGTACACCACCCTTTTCACCCCACTGCTAAGTGTGCATCCCTTGCTGACGACTGGAGAGATGTGTACTGGCTAAAATGGAATAACCCTCCTTGCGATTAGTCTTGTTGCTCATTAGCGTCGCCAGTGTGCTTGGAATGGATGCTGATATTGAGGCTTCCAGTTAGTGCAGAGTGTGTAGGCATAGCTCCTGTCATAGGTCTTCTCTCCTTCCGTTGGTCCTTCATTAGGGTCAGGAGCCACTCTGCCAGGGGTTTAAACATGCGAGACGCCGAGAAGCTGAATATGGGGATAAACCATCATCTATCAATCCACCAGCACTAGGAGTCAGTGCAGGATTGTTCCTGATGCTATACTTCCTGGCCACTTGTCCAGTCAAGTTTTCAATGCAAGCAGTGGAGCTTCTACCCTTTCCCTGGGGTGATGTGACCCAATACATCTCACCAGTATGACAGTTCACTTTACTATGTGTAACTCTTCCTTTAATTTTATCCCTTCAACCTTGAACCTGTCCCTCAGAGGAGTGCGTGCAGGCAGCCTACGGGAGGTGGTGTACGAGTGAGTGCCATGCAGACCATGTTCTGGATTCATGCTGTGTGCCTGGGTCCCGAGTAAAGGACAGATATAGAAGCTGACGCTTCATTAAGTTTAACAGAAAACCTGCCTCACGGGTGTTGTCAGCACCACTGGCCTGGGAACACCCATACTCTCCCTCCCTCTGAAGTCAGCTGGATTCGGATCCCTCATATAGCCTGAGCATATCTGAGAACTGGTTGCAAATGAAAGCATCCTGCAATGACAGGAATGGGCTGGCTCTGGTGTGTAGGGCTCTCACTATAGGTTGTCCCAAAGGCAATGGATTCAATACTCTTCCAGGTGCACTCTTAATCAATTAAAGCTGGTTTATTCTGCTGAATTTCTCATCTACTACCTGAAACTAGATGACTGAAAACAACCCCTCCTTACCAGGGGCTGGTGCGGGGAAGGGGGGTGGGAGACATGTGACGCTAATGTGTCAATATGTACAAGTTTAATTGAGGGAATGGGTGGTGCTTCCATGTCAAACACAAAGAAAACTGTTTAACAAGCCCCTCTAGGCTGCTGCTGCCCCTTAGAAAAACCAAAGAATAAACCTTACAGCTGGAAACTCCCCTGAGAACTTGTTCACTTTTCCAAGCTGAGCACGGTTCTCTCTTGCCTTGTTACACGATACCCGTGCTCAGTGCAACCCTCAGTGCAGGGCGTGAGGACACTGTCACAGTCTGCCTGCCTCTCCCCTGTGTGAACTGTCAGATGCAATCCAGAGAAGGAAAGCATTAATTAAAGCTGTGTGGAAATGGAGCAATGGACTGTTTCCTCCCTTGTATCAGATGTAACTCTAAAAACCCCTATTATCTGGGAGGGAATAACGGGAATAGGTGTCCTTATCCTTATGCAATTGAAATGGAGCCCCCTCTTTCCCTGAAAGGAAGAGGATCAGGCAACTTCCAAAGTCTGTCTGCAGCTTAGACTTGTCTAGCTCTGTGGTGTGGAGCAGTGGACTGACAGCTGAACTAGGGAATGGTGTGCAGTTAAAACCAGGGACAGAAGGGTTACTTATTTCTCACCTTCACTCCTGAATGCACTATGCAGCGTAGTCTCACTCTGCCTGCACTAGAACTACACCACTGCCAAGGATTCTGCCTTCCCAGTTGTCGGGTTGGTTCTCTCCTGACTGCTTTCTATTTGATGTACATATTCTCTTCAGAAACCTGCCCTGTCTATTCCTGTTGGGTTTGGAGGAACTGTTTAGCTAGGTTTCTATAATGCAGGAGGGAGCGTTAAGAGGTTTGTAGTAAATACAGGTCAAAAATAGACCCTGGTCTGATCCAAAAGACAGATTTTCAAACCTCTGCCTCTCCATATGATCTAAATAATGAATTAAGGGCAACTCAGCACTTAACCAGCTGCTCATACTGCTTAAACAGAATAGTTTGTCTGTGCTGAACAGGTCCCATCTGTAATAGGTTGTGCTGCATTTACTGTTATGCCATTTTCCCTTCACTTGTTTCTCTTTTTAACCAGAGATCCGGGGCTCGGGGTGGATTTGGCTTGAAGATTGGTTTACTTTAAAATGTTTTTTAAAAGTTCCATCCATGCGGTTCCCAGACTCTTCAAGCACCTGCCAGTTTAAGCAGATCTAATTGACCTGATCAGCAGCTGGATACTCTGGTGATGGACACTAGAAATGGTACCACGCCCAGGTTGAGATCTCAGCTATACTACTACTTCCCATCCCTTGGATGTCAGGCCACTCTTGCCAGACCTTATGGAGTTTAAGTGTAGGCTAGAGTCCACACAAATGAGTGGGAATTGGGTAGTTGCCAGAGGCCAAGCACAGAGATTCAACACTAATGACAGGAGTAGGAGACCAGAGTACCAGTTATCAGTGAAGTGGTTAATTTTTTTACGGTAGCCTTCGGTAATTTTGCTATCTCTGGATTCTCTGGGAGTAAGGAGGAAGAGCAATTAACTCTGAAAAGCCATGACATTTTGTAATGAGTAGCAGTAGCAATGCCAAACAGCCTTCTCTGCTTTCCAACACTCAAATCTCAGGTTGCTATTCCACTATCCTTTGCCTTAGCAAGCCAGAAAGCTGGGTCTGATCTTCCTTTTCTTTTCCAAGACCACTGTTGGATCAGCCTGGCTTCAGTGAAGGGTGTGGAGAACATGGAAGGCTTATGCATTATTCTTAGGAAATGTTATTTTTTGTGACTCAGTTTAATCTTGTGCTGGTTGTTACCTGGTCTCAAAGGGTTAAAGTCTGTCTAGAGAGGTTCTCTGGAAGCAGGGAATAGGCAGTCAGAGGGTTAGAGTGTGTGTCATGTAGCCATGTCTGGGATTGGTAACTGGGCTATCAGGAACTGTCAGCAAGTGAATGAAGATGCCCTGAAGATACAATGGAGCCTGACAACTAGACCATAAAAATTGGTCCTTGTCTCAACCAAACCACCAACTTTTTGGAATGTGGATGAGAGAGAATTTATCTGAACATAGTTCCTCCTCTGCCTGAACTTGAAGAAGGAGCAGTGCCCATGAAAACAGGCCAGGTGACTGGGACTTGAGGCTTCTGTTAGTAACGTGCCCTCCACAGCTGGGGAGACTTCTCTAATCTGGGCCTCCTGAGCTCCACTGTGGGCCAGGCAGTAAGGAAGATGCCGTCTGACAGTCTCCCAGTCCAATATTAAATGAGACCTACCTACCTACCTACCTAATCAAGGGAAAGCAAGACAGGTAAGATTCCTGTCTATGGACTTGTATTTTAATCCATTTCTCTGAGCACTGAGCTAAGGAGCCATTGAGAGAAATGCATCCTGAAGTCAGGGGTCCAGTCTGAGTAGGAGGGCCACAGGGCTCCCCTTGAGCGAAATGGAGGCCCAGAGCCTATCGTGGAGTATGTTTACACTGCAGTCTCTGCATCTGTGCCACTCAAGTGTAGCTGCTTCCTGCACTGACACAGAGTTTTCACATCAATGTATATAATGCACCTCTCAAAGAGCTGTTAGTTTCTTCCGTCAGCCTAGCTACATCTACACCATGGGTGATGTCGATCTAAATATATCACACAGGACAGGACATTTCGCACAGCCCTGAGCAATGTAGTTTGGTCAGTCTAATTCTTAAGAGTAGGCCAAGCCTAAGAGGAGTGCACTGATGAGAGACTGTGGAAGACAGAGACATAGTGTGCCCTATGGATCCTTGGCAGGGGGCAGCTTGTTATCAAAACATGTTCAATTCATTCCCTTAAATTTGGGGCTTTCTCTGAGATGGCGACTCTGTACTTACAACTAGCTTGTTTTGCTGGGGCTGAGCTGCTCCCATTCAGGAAATTAGGGCCTGACATTTAAAACGTAAAATTAGTTTAGTAGCTGGGATATTTGTGTGGGAGATTGGAGGCCTGTGACTTTAGAGCAGCTTGAGATGTAAAGCCATGTGGCAGGAGTGCATTAAACATCTCTCTTTCCACCCCCCTTTTCTCATGCCCCAAATGCTTTTTTTATTTGGAAGCTGTTTATAAAATACTTATTCTTGCAGCTGCTGCCAAACCCAAATGATCTAGAATTAACCATTTCCTGGCACTCCAAAGCTTTTGACTCAGAGTCCTGGAGTCTTTCCTGCTCCCCCATCTACCCCAAAGTGGGTCCTCTTGACATTTTCTTGTGGTCTCTTCATCATAACAGAGCTGATGTTGAGGGTTAATTTGCATATTCCTGCTGCTCTTCCTTTTTTCGTTTTCTGTTAAACACGCCGTACAGTCCTTCATCACAAAGACTGGTAGCAGGCATTGGAGAGTGGTTTTAGTGGAATTATTGCATGTAAAAAGTGCTTGACTCTCAGCCTTGGAGACTGACACCCTATGCTCACAGATATGATGCAAGAAACAGCACTCCAGTCTTCTTCCATGCTTCCTTGCTTATATGCCTAAATCCTCCCCTGGAGGAACCACCTCTGGGATAAGAGGGGAAGGCAGTCTCTGTGGTCTGTTCATTCCTAGTCTCTCTGCTGAAACGGTCAGATGGCCAGCTAATGTCAATGGCAGTGGTGTGTGTTATTTTTTAACATTGATACTTTGCCTATTAGAAACTGGATTGAGAACCCATTGCCTCACTTTAAATGGAGGCCCACTGAACAGCCCATCAAGTGGTGGTAGTTTTTAATCACTGACCACTTGGGCTAGATTAGAATCAGTAATTTAACTGAAAGTCTCTCTCATTATTAATACCTTGAGCCCATCCTGTGTCCCATCCAGTCTCCTGTGGTGTTATTAATATGCAGTGATAACCTGATAGTTTTCTACCCACTGAATGAGGAGTCAGTCTCCCCTTGTTACACAGGTACCCTGGTTTGAAGTCTCTCTTGCAAAGAGATGTTTGGGCAAAACTTAAATTCTTGGACAAGTTCGGCTGATTATGAAACCTGCAGAAGCGTCACCTGTTATGTTCTGAGTGAGGACCGTGTTTTCCAAAGGGACTAATAGGGCTGTTATCCTTCAGTTTGGAACAAAGACCATCACATACGTTTCCCTGGAGCTAAGTAAATTCCACGCAGGCTGCCTCTCAGAGATGGGGATGTGATGGGTTGGATCACAGAAACCCCTTTGGGACTGCCACATTATGTGCCTGGGCTACCTCTGAGCCCATTTTCCCTGGCAGCTTGGGACTTCAGTACCTTGACTTTCCCGCTGCAAATACAGATCCAAGTCTGAATCATGTCCCCCACAAGCTGCAGGGTTAACTGAAAACAGCTTAAGAAGTGCTCCTGTCTCCAGCACAAAGATACCCAGCTCCTGAAATAAACCCATTTTACCCTGTATAAAGGTTATACAGGGTAAACTCATAAATTGTTAGCTCTCTATAATACTGATAGAGAGAGATGCACAGCTGTTTGCCCCTCCACCAAGGTATCAATACATACTCTGGGTTAATTAATAAGTAAAAAGAGTTTTTATTAAATACAAAAAGTAGGATTTAAGTGGTTCCAAGTAATAACAGACGGAACAAAGTAAATTACCAAATAAAATAGAACACGCAAGTCTAAGCCTAATACAGTAGGAAGCTAAATGCAGGTAAATCTCACCCTCAGAGATGTTCCAATAAGCTGCTTTGACAGACTAGCCTCCTTCTAGTCTGGACCCAATCCTTTCCCCTGGTACAGTCCTTGTTCCAGTTCAGGTGGTAGCTAGGGGATTTCTCATGACTGCAGCTCCCTTTGTTCTATTCCACCCCCTTATAGATCTTTGGCACAAGGCAGGAATCCTTTGTCCCTCCCTGGGTTCCCACCCCTCCTTCTAGATGGAAAAGCACCAGGTTAAAGATGGATTCCAGTTCAGGTGACATGATCACATGTCACTGTAAGACTTCATTACTCGCTTGCCAGCACACCTGTATACAGGAAGACTTGCAAGTAAACAGAGCCATTTACAACCAATCATCCTGGTTAATGGGAGCCATTGAGATTCCAAACCACCATTAATGGCCCACACTTTGCATAACTACAATAGGACCTTGGAGTAGTATTTTATATTCCTAGTTTCAGATTCAAGAATGATGCATTTATACAAATAGGATGAACATACTCAGTAGATCATAACTTTTGGAAAGATATGTTACATGGCATATTAGCATAAAACATATTCCAGTTATGTCATATTTACACTCATAAGCATATTTCTATAAAGTATTATGGGGTGCAATGTCACAGAGGTCATGGAATTTACTGTGTCTCTTAACTCAGCCTGCCCATACCAACCAAGCAGTCTGTGTAATGGAAAGGACAGACGCAGCTAATTTGGTGTCTGAATGGTCCAGTGGCAGGAAGTTGAAGCTAGACAAATTCAGACTGGGTGTTTTTCTAAAAGATCTGGTCTAGGAATGATTTTGGTGAAGTTCTCTGGCCTGTGTATAGAGGAGTTCAGACTAAGATGATCACAATGCTTCCTTCTGGCCTTGGGGAATGAGGGCTGAGCCTAATGCGGTGCCCTCTGCATTCCTCTGTGCTTAGACTCTAACATTATGCATTTCAGAAGGGGAGTGACTGAAAAATGCTTTAAGCTTGGAGCAGCACAATGCATATTGGATTAATACAGCAAGGACTCAGTTCATTATGCTTATACCATTATAAACTTTCTCTTTAAATTACATTGGCTTATCAACCATACACAGGCTGCGAGTCTCTCACTGAAGTGTGGCCTTGGCTACACTCACACTTTACAGCGCTGCAACTGGGGTGTGAAAAAACACCCCCCTGAGTGCTGCAAGATACAGCGCTGTAAAGCGTCAGTGTAATCAGGGCAGCAGCGCTACACCCGTAAGGGATGTGGTTTACATGCAGCGCTGGGAGAGCTCTCTCCCAGCACTGCCGCTCTGACTACACTCACACTTCAAAGCGCTACCGCGGCAGCGCTTTGAAATTCCAAATGTAGCCATACCCACAGATTCTGTGACTTCTGCAGCAGCTGGTGCTGGCCCAGGAGCTTCAGGGACACAGAGCTGGGTAGGGAGCCCCAACCCTGTCCTCAGTACCACCAGGAGTCCTGGGCCATGGGTCGCAGCCTGGCCCTCCCTCCCTCAGTACCACGGGGGTCCATGCCACAGCCTGCCCCCCCCAGTACGAGTGGGGGTCCCAGGCCATGCGCTATGACCCATCCCCCCCTCTCCTCCAGCACAGAGAGAGGTCCTAGGTCACCTTGACCCCTCCCCCAGCACCCAGGGCACCCCCGGACTGTCCCCCCCTCACAGTAGGTATTTTTAGTAAAAGTCACGGACAGATCATGGGCCCGTGAATTTCTGTTTACCATCTGCGACCTGTCGGTGACTTTTACTAAAAATACCTGTGACTAAAATGTACTCTTAACAATGAGTATGACACATTGCCTTTCTTTCTGTCTGACTTGGAAATGCTTGGAGCTGGAGCTCTGATTGTTACTGTAGCAGGATGCTTGCCTCCAGTTCAAGGTTACTGCTGGTTTGCTGCCATCTAAAAATAAACTTTCTCTTGCATCCATAACTAATTCATGAAGTTTGTCTCCAGACGGATGTTTTCGTGCTATACTCCGTGCTAGGGCAGTGCCGCAGTATTCAGCCTCTCTCTGCCCTTTATCTGTGCCGTCCCTTCCTTTGGAGCCCCTCAGCATTGCTCATTAACTGGCCAGAGGGGTCACTGTTCCCAGGAGCTGTGTAGCTCCCAGTGCTGCTAACCTAGGAATCAAAGTCTGGTTCCCTTAGAATGGAAGTGTCAAGTTCCAACAGTAGCTGACTTGTGCGTCTCCTTGCTGAGCTGCACGTGAGTGGAGCATCGTAATCCTGTTTGATATGTACCCAGCTTTCTTTGTAGAATGGGGTCATCCTATAGCTCTTCTGGTAGAATCTGGCTTCCCTGCAGCATAATCTTTCTTCACTATTGAACAACTACAAAGCACCACAGTGGCGGATACAGGTGGGGTGGGGACTGAAACATTTTCATTTTCTCCTGTTGGACTCCTGCCCTGCAACCTCCCAGGATATGTCTACACTCTGTTTTAAAACCCTGTGTCACTGAGTCTGCGTCAGGGGCTGCAGACTCAAGCTTGCGCTATGGTGCTGAAAACATCAGCACCGTGTAGATGTTGTAGCTCAAGCTGGAGCTCAGGCTCTGAAGTTCAGGGAACAGGAGTGGGCTTCAGAGCTGCAACTCCAACCCCAATGCCTACACTGCTGCTGTTAGTGGCATAGTGTAAGCTCTGCAAGCCTGAGTCAGTAGACCTGGACTCTGAGACTCATTCTCAGTATCCCCTCCCTCCCTAACCTTCACCTGATGTCTTTAAACTGCAGCTGCATTCTACCAGTATAAGCCTTTTGATCCATGCAGCACTGTAGTGTTTAGGCATCAGAGAAACACATCAGGAAAGGCTCCCATTCTGCCTAAAGGAGGTGTTCCCTGGTTTATGTGGCCGGAAGCAGAGACTGCTTTTAGCTGTGGTAGCTTTATAGAGTCGTGTCTGGATCCTGTGTTGCCTTGTGTTATGCATGCCAGGTGCACCTCATCACGTGTGCTGCCAAAAAAACCCTGTGTGTACTGATGTTCCATTCACTTTAATGGAAAGTTTAAACAGCAGCTCATCGTAAAGCTTCAGCCGCAGGAGGGCTTCAGCCACAGAGAAAGCAAGTGGTGAGAAGTGATAGTATGGGCCTGTATTCTTGCCCCTGGCCAACCTGCAGTGTGTTTTTCCTGTCATCCAAAGATAGATTTGTAAGGCTTTACCAGTATCCACATACCATTTTGGAGCTAAACACTGAGGTTTCTGCCACGGAGAACTAACTACAAACAGTACTGTGAGTGAAATGACCTTGAATCGTGATGTGACTTAAGCTTATTTTGGCCCTAGGAATTTGAGAATAGCAGCTCCTCCATTGTCTGATATATTATAGAGTATCTAATCCCTTTTGTGGCTGGTAGGGGCCAGAGCAATCCATGCCAGCCCTCAAGCAACTGGGGATTGTACAGCAGGCTGCAGGAGTTCCACAGGATCCTGCCTGACTAGTTACAGAGGAACACTTGAGGCTCAAGCTCTCTGCGTGGATCCTGGACGCCTTTGATATGAGAGCCTTACCCTGGGGTTGATGCAAGCACGTTGGCTGTTGTCCAGGTCTTCTGACAGATGCTTTGTTTTTATTGCTCCTGGATAGTCATTTTCCTGTGATGCCGCTAGCTTGCAGATCTATCCATGTGTTAGAAAGGTTTATAATAAGACACACTGAGGCAGAATTAACCGGAACAATTCTAAGGAAAACAGACACAGTCTCCTCTGTAATCATGACCATTCCCTCTTGCAGTTCAATATACACACAACTCTACTGTCAAATCTTTTCATTTGAGCATTGGAGACAATCTTCACCAGTGCTTAATTTGTGCCAGGGCTGACACCTCTAGCAGTTCATACCCCGGCACTTCTGTGTCAGTTATGAATGTTTTAAAAAAAAAATCACTTGAGCCCTGGCACCTCTTTCATTACAAATTAAGCACTGACCCTCACCTGCCCTACCCAGCTTTTCCATTGCTGCATTTTTAGGTGGGGTAGGGTGGGGTTTATGAAGACCTTCAAGAAGCTTCAGAAAATATGTTTCGCCAAAGGGCTGTCGTACAAAATACCACAGTGAGTTTGAGAAATCTCTGGCAGGCATTCACTAGCATGCCTTACTGCATCTTGTAACCGCTTGAGCTGTGTGCATGCCATCTGAAGTCAATAGAGCCCCTCAGCTGAATTACAGTCTTGTATTCTTTCAAAATAATTGTATTAATACTATTTTTCCCCATCTGGCCATTGGTATGATCCTAAAAACAAGTCATGATTGATTATTGCCTCAGTTCTTCAACACAAGGCTGGCATTATAGAGGATACAGTGAGTGTCCAGTCTCTTGAAGGGGACTAGGGAGGGTTCGAATGCCCCAAAACATCAGCCTATCATTCGATATACTGATAAAAAACCATGTACCTGCTTCCGTACTGAGTGATTACACTACTGTCAAGTCAGCGTTTATTCATGTTCCAGTATTGCCTTTAAAGCTCAAGCACAAACCAGAGCCTTCATAGGAACATAGGAAGAGTCCACAATACTGCCTCTCACAATGGCCCCCCACCAGATGCTTCCGAGGAGGATGTAAGACAATTACACTTGGACAGTTATGGCAGGAAATTTCTTCCCAACTCCAGGTAATGAGGCTAGGTGACTGGTGCCTTCCCATATTGGGTGAGTACCAGCTAAAGGGAAGGACACGTGACCACCTGACATGTCTCCTCTGTCCAGTGACCCCTCCCACCCTGTGCCCAGCCCAGGGCCACAGCACTGTCCCTGTCCCATGTTCCCTGAGGCGGGGGAGGCTCTGTCCTCCTCTCCCTGTATCTTCTTTCTCCCTTCTCCTCCTCCCCCTGTGCGTTCAGCTGTTCTCCCTGTCCCTGGCAGTTGGGTGGGAAGTGGGATGGAGTTGCTTCTGCCTGAAAGAGCTTGGCTGGGGGGTGAGTGTGTGTGTGTGTGTATGTAGGAGCGTTCCTCTCAGCCAGGCTCTTTAAGGCAGAAGTGGCTCCATCCTGCTCCCCGCCTAACTTCCAGGGACAGGGAGAGCAGCCGAATGTGCCAGGGAAGAGGTGCGGGGAGAGGACAGAGAGCCTCTCCCTCCCCACTCCCTGCTGGCCAATCTGAGGAGTCACTTGACACCCCTCCCAGTGGTAGGTTCTATCACAGAAACCCTCTTGGGAGCTGCCACCTGATGTACCAAGACTACTTCTACCTCTGCTTTCCCTGCCAGCTCAGGACTCCAGCACCCTGTCTTACTGAGCCAGACACTTCCGTCTGCTCCACAAAGACTCAGGGTCTGAATTACTTGCCCCAAAGCTACAGGTTTACCTGAAAGCAGCTCATAGAAGTGTTCCTGTCTTTAACACTCAGATGCCCAACTCCCAAATGGGATCTAAACCCAGATAAACCTGTTTTACCCTGTATAAAGCTTATACAAGGTAAACTCATAAATTGTTCACCCTCTATAACACTGATAGAGAGAGATGCACAATTGTTTGCGCCCCCAGGTATTAATACATACTCTGAGTTAATAAGTAAAAAGTGATTTTATTAAATACAGACAGTAGGATCTAAGTGGTTCCAAGTAATAATAGACAGAACAAAGTAAGTCACCAAGCAAAATAAAATAATGCGCAAATCTATGTCTAATCAAACTGAATACAGATAAGATCCTCACCAGTTCCAGAATGCTCCCTTATACAGACTAATCTCCTTTTAGCCTGGGTCCAGCAATCACTCACACCCCTTGCAGTCACTGCCCTTTGTTCCAGTTTCTTCTAAGTATCCTGGGGGTTGGAGAGGCTCTCTCTTTAGCCAGCTGAAGACAAAATGGAGGGGTCTCCCAGGGGTTTAAATAGACTTTTTCTCTTGTGGGTGGAGACCCTCTCCTCCTATGCAAAGTCCAGCTCCAAATGGAATTTAGGAGTCACCTGGGCAAGTCACATGTCCATGCATGACTCTCAGTATTTACAGGTAGCATCCATTGTTTACATACTACCTTGAACATCCTCAAGTAGACTTCTTATGTGGATTGGAGCATTCCAAGATCCATTGTTCTTTAAGTGTTTCTTGATTGGGTACTTAATTTCAACATTCCTTTCTCCAGGAACTGACCAAATGCTCTGCTAAGGTTATTTAGAAATCAAGGCAGTAGACAGTCAACATTCATAACATTCATAACTTTTAATACAAAAATGATACATGAATACAAATAGGGTTAATACATTCAGTAGATCATAACCTTTGAGATATGTTACATGGCATATGTAGCATAAAACACATTCTAAGCATATTTCCATAAAGCCTTATGGGAGGTATGGTCACACACACACCTGCCCCATATTCTCCCTATGCATCCCCTCTAATTGCATGTTCCCATTATGCATACAAATGTCCAGTTCTTTTTTAAAATTAAACTAAGATGTGGTCTCAGTTATACCTTGTAGCAGAGAGTTTCACAGATTCATTCTGAATTTTGTTTTTCAAAATGTCATTGAGTGTCCCTCATTTTTGTATTATGGGACTAACCAGGAGTGCCCGGTTTACCTTCTCAGCCATTCAATCTATAGACCTCTGTCGGGTAATCTCTTAATCTTAATAATGCTGTAATATTTTTGGTTAAGCGTCATTGACCTAAACACAATCTCTGCCCAGGGAGTTTACAATCTGAAAAGTTCTGGACAAGCAGCTTATGTGTGATGGTGTATATGTGTTTGACTCCACACTTCAACTGGATTCCCTCAGTTTGTGTGTAAGAGACCATTAGTATAGATTGCTTTTCAGGGGCTTTAGACTGTATATGGTTGTCTGGCAACTTCTTCTCATGATACAGCTACTGGATTCAATAGTGATCGCCAGGTTTCAGTCAATTATGTAGCAGTAAGATACCACAGTGATAGAATTGTAGTCTGTACATGCAAGAACAAACTCTATGGCACACAACCCTTCGCAGATGGTATGTTTAGATCTGGCAGGATTGGGTGAGGTGCTCTGGAAATGAAGTAGAGACAGAGTGCCTCTTGTAGTAAATATGGCGTCATTATGGAAATGTGTGTTAGATGGAAAAACTTTTTCCAAATCTACATTTTCAAGGCATAAAAAGTATCTTTCTGTTCAACTTAAAAAAAAAAAACCACCTGGGTTTTATTTATATCAGATGTATAAGTGACCCAATCACTATCAGGTAGATGTAACTGAGCATAGTATTTAGCCTTTATCTAGCACTCTGCACTTCCAGAGCACAGCACAAACATTAATGCTCCACTTCCTGAAATATTCCAGATGGAATTGAGGGGATAGAGACTATATTTCATTGTGACATATGCACTGTTGTATGGTTCTTCTATAGATCCCTACTGAAGCACACCAGCTAATTAAGATTCAGGGAAGGCAGTGGTTATGATTCTGTGGAGCATTCCTGTATAGCTACTGCCAGTGACAATTGTGATAGACTAGCAGGTTGTGGGACAGATTGATGCATGAGACAAGTGTATCCTGGAAAGCTAGCAGAATTCACACCTGGAGTCTTGAGCGTTGTGTGCTGCAGCCTCCAGTGACTTTAAACAAACTTAGCCACATCTGATCCATTGAAAATGGAAGAATGCAGACACAGTAGCAAAGAAACTTAGCCATGACATGTTAACCATTGAAGCAGGAAGTAGGAAGTATTTAAAGATGGCTAGAAGGATGGGTGCTTTTCTGGTTCCAACTTATTACATAAATTGTTGGAGGTGTCCAGGGATGGCACAGGGGAGATTTTAATTATTCACCTGTCATGTTTATTAAGAGCCTCTTAAGAAAGAAGGAAAAAACAAGAACATTCATTAAGATCCCAAAATTGATTGAAAATGTATGTCCGCCATGTTCTTTCCCATCCTGCTGCTTTTGCCTCTTCCCTTTCCACTGAAGCACTTAGCTGATGTGTTGGTGTAGTTCAACAGGGTGTCCTCCAAAGCTGGATGAATTATGCAATTTCTATAGAAATAATACGGATCAAAGGAAACTTCAGACCATCAAACTCCTCCCCTGCCTCTCCCCCCCAAAGTGTATTTTCCAAACTCTGTGTAAAATACATGAGAGTCTGGATGACATGAGTTACGGAACTGGCCTGTCTTCTCTACAGACGTGGATTCAAACCCTGCCTTGGGTCATGGATGAAAATGGGTTTCCTCTTTTTAACCCTGGCCACCTTTCATGAACTTTTTATCTGTAACTGCTCTTTCTGGCAGGTTCAGATGTTGAGATGCGATCTGTGTTAGTGGTTAACACGTGTTTAGTACTGGACTTCATATTCACAAGAAGTCCAAGATTAGACTAGCAGGCACAGTACATGTCAGAAGAGAGGTGCCTTGGCTGAGCTAGATGTGTGCTTGTACACACATCTGTGAAAGTACAGGATTATGGTAATAGAGGATGGTGTAAATGAAGTGTGAGCTGCATTGGCAGAGCTGCAGGGAACAAAGAATCCTTTCAAAATGCTGCTTGGGGTTTGTTTGTTTTTTTGCTTGTTTTTTTGTTTTTGAATGGGTGTTGGGAATTTAAAATGTGGCAACTGAACTGAGAACTGAATCTAGATTTCCTAAATCTATCCTGTGCTACCTCACTGTGCTGTTAGTTAATGTGTTTATCACTGCAGGGCTCAGAGGCCCCCATTAGGATCAAGGCTTGTTGTGCTGGGTGTTCTCAAACACATAGGAAGACCTGGTCCTGGTTCCAAAATGCGTTGACTGGAATATGACACATGATATGTGAAGAGTGTAGAGAGAGGGATACAGTCACATGCATGTATTGTTAGATACAGGTGTTTATTTGTATTGCAGCATTCCAGCTGTCCTGAAATGCCCCTCTGCCTTGCCATCATTAATTGGCTGGGCGTCTTTTCTAAGCCTCACAGTTGAGATTCCTCTTAAAAAGGGAGAGGGTAGTTGCCTACCTTCCTATATGAATTAAATCATTTATCACCTCAAACCAGAGGGCAGACACTTGGGAGTATTAATGGCTGGATCTATGGTTTTATCTTGCAGACCATCAAAAGATGTGCTACTCTGCACTGGTGCTGGCTATGATTTTCTCCATGGGAGAGCCGCTGCCATATCACCACTATGGTAAGAACTGAGTGCATTGTGGAGAGGGAAATCTACTGCCTAGACATCTTGGGGGAGTTCCTGGTGGCCAAGAGCTCTCCAGAGTGCTAGAGGGGGATTCTCCCTGCTGCATGCATGGGAGGAAAGAGATGCCCCCTACACCTTCTCTATCCCTTCTCCAAATTTTGCACCAGCACGACGTAGGAGAGTCATTGGCCCAACATTGCCAAGAAGCCTAAGGGCTTGTCTGCCCTTGAAACGCTACAGTGGCACAGCTGCAGCAGCGCTTCAGTGTAGACATACACTAGAATAACAGGAGGGATTCTCCACGTCCCTGAGAGATGTAGCTGCTGTTGGAGAGGTTTGTGTAGGAGTCTCCTTAGATAGTTCACTAGAATCCATGGTAAAGATGCACAATCTCTGAAGCCAGTGAAATGGGGAGCACAGAATGAATCTCTCCAAGCTTTCAGAAACATGTATTCCTCTCCTAGTATAACCCGGCGATTATTTTCTGCAGGTGTCCTTGTTTGCATGGGCTGCAGCACTTACCTAATAACTAGGTTAAAATTAATTATTACTAGTGATTTGGATTAATTTTAAATGGACTAAAGTACTGGGCAAGAATATAAATCTCTTGCCCATAATGTTTATGGTAGTTGGTTGGTTTGCTGCTGGGACAGTAGCTAGAATAGAAATTTGGGAATGCATTTACTCAGCAAAGCTGCCCATCCGGTGCCCTGCTTCTAGCACTGCTGTGAAATGTTCATAGTTTTTTTTTCTAAGCCATTCACATCTCCTACCACAAAGACCCCACAGCTGGCCATCCAGTGACCAGGGCGTTACCTCCTGGGTGGCTGAAATTGCGGCTGATTTATGCTCGTAAATGTAAAAGAAGCAGGCGATGTCTTGCATCAGGGAGAGTAGCGTGTTTGATCAGCACTAGATACTGAAAGCCCTTTTCTCCTCATGTACAGAGCACCTCAACTCACAGTTTGTCCAGTTCTTGTTGGATGTGATTGAAGAGGGGCTGCCCTCAGATACCACAGAGCAACTGCCTGACCTGTTTGTTAATGTCCTTCTGGCCTTTAATCTCCACATTCCAGGTCAGTGATACTACTTTTCCTCCCTTTCACAGAATTCCGGTGGTCTACAGGAGGGAAATTTCTTGACCTCCTGGCTGCACTATGCTAACTTGCCAAGCTCCCTTCTCTTCCTTTTTCCCTCTTCTAGTCCTCCAAGCTTTCCATTGTAGGCACTGAGCAAGGACTTTGAAAAAGAATGCTTTTGGGGGCAGAGCGTGATTTTAATCACTCACTAAGGAACGTGTGTGTGTGTGTGTGTGAGAGAGAGAGACACCCTGACCCCTCATTCTCTGGCCAGGACTGAGTCGGCAAATACAACCCCACCTGGGATTCCAGGTGAAAATACCATTCTAAGTGAATGACAGCTTGTCAAAACCAGTTAACCCCTTGGGGCAGGCCAAGCCATCCGAGCCCACATGATTCCCTCCACTCTTTCAGTCAGTTATTTTGGTGGGGTGTTATATCATGCCATGCATTTGCGTGGGTTAACTTCACAGGAACATCTAACTACTTTAGTGGGCACGTGTCATAAACAGATAGCTAAGGGTTAATGTTCTTTTACCTGTAAAGGGTTAACACAAGGAACCTGAAACACCTGACCAGAGGACCAATCAGGAAACAAGACTTTTTCAAATCTGGGTGGAGGGAAGTTTTGGGTGTGAGTTTTTTGTTCTTTGTCTTGGGTCTGACCCTCTCGGCTCTAAGAGTGATTTTTCTATCTCCTGCCTTTCTAATCTTCTGTTTCCAAGTTGTAAGTACAAGGATAATAAGACAATAGGTTTATATTGTTTTCTTTTGTATTTACATGTGTGTAGTTGCTGGAATGTTTTAAATTGTATTCTTTTTGGATAAGGCTGTTTATTCATTTTTTTCCTTTAAGCAATTGACCCTGTATATTGTCATCTTATTACAGAGACCATTTTATGTCCTTTTTTTCATTCTGTTTATATAAAGCTTTCTTTTTAAGACCTGTTGGAGTTTTTCTTTAGTGGGGACTCCAGGGAATTGAGTCTGCAGCTCACCAGGGAATTGGTGGGAGAAAGAAGTCAGGGGGAAAATCTCTTTGTGTTAGAATTACTAAACCTGACTTTGCATACCCTCTGGGTGAGGGGGGAAGAGAGATTAGCTCTCTTGGTACTTGTGTTTCCAGGACTGGAAACAGGGAGGGTAGAATCCCTTTGTTTAGATTCACGGAGCTTGCTTCTCTATATCTCTCCAGGAACCCAGAGAGGGAACACCTGGAGGGGAGGAGGGGGAAGGGAAATGGTTTATTCCCCTTTGTTGTGAGACTCAAGGAATCTGAGTCTTGGGGTCCCCCAGGGAAGGTTTTGGGGAGACCACAGTGAGCTAGGCACTGTATAATTCTTAGCTGGTGGCAGCGATACCAGGTCCAAGCTGGTACCTAAGCTTGGAGGTTTTCATGCTAACACCCATATTTTGAACGCTAAGGTCCAGATCTGGGAAGAAATGTTATGACAGCACATATCAGTATAATTGCACAACTGCTAATCTTCTCTCTCCTTCAGGTGATTGGCAGAGCTGCTACTTATCCCTGGCTGTGCCTCCTGAATCTCATTAAACGTAGATGCATTAGGGTCAGTCCCATAAACATATTCTGCTAGGCATCACTTTCTCCTGGATTTCTTGATCCCTCATCATGCCTACCATGTTGAGCTCCTTACTAATAGGCAAAAGATCTAGTCTTGTGGAAAGACGCTTAACCTCTCCCAGCTGCTGCTGTTTGCAAGAGTTTTGGAGTCTGTAATCATTTAGAGGATGGCAGTGTAATATTAGGGCCTAGGCTTGGATTAATCCTGAATATGCAAAATCTCCTGTTGCTATGTTGTAATTGTCATGTTGTTTCCTTGCTGTTGTTCTGTACAATGCCTTTATCCCTGGCTTCATGGAGAGAGAAGGCTGAAGCAGCAATAGCTCACTCATTATTTTGTATTCCCTTTCATTAACATGAAGGTAGTTGTGGTTTTGTTTCTAATTTCATATGAAAGTTTATCGCACAAACACCGATTATGTATGCTCTCTCAGTTGCTTTCATTCATTATCCTTTCTTACTGTTACCCAGTGCATTTGCTGGCTTCTGTAATTAGGCACTAACACTTGAGAGGCGGTGCGTTTCTGGGGGATTATTGCCCACCTGGAGTGCAGCAAGAAGCTGAGAGCAGAGTGACATGTTCTCGTCTTCCGAGAACTTGCTAAACGATGTTCAGGCTCCTTATTAGTAGGTTGAATTTTTATTCCCAAACCTTCAGAATCTGTCAGAACATTAGCACTTCACTGATGGAGAGGTAGTTAAAGCTTTCTTAGGATCTGTTACTAGATTAACTCCTTTCAACCTGATGGCTCCTGAAGTATTTTACAGATTAAACAGTATAGACTGGGCTCCCTATCCCCACGACAGGAACACTTTGGCAGTGTTCCACCCAACAGTTCACAGCAGGAAGAGATGAATAAATCTGTATTCAAACGAAACCTGAGGGAGGCAATATAACTCAAGTAAGAATTTGCCCAGGACACTAGGATTAACCCATCTATTCTTGCAAAAATGTAGGTCTTCCACTAATCTGTTTGTCACCTCATACAAAAGATGGCACTTTCTGCCTCCCTCTTGCACCATGCTGAGGCTTAGAGGTCATTAGTGTGGTGCACTTCATCAGCACCTGGGTTTTCCTTTGGGGAGTGTTCTACAAGTACATGCTCAGCCCTTATATACTTTTGAGCTCGGAAAAGATGCCAGGTCACCAAGGTATTGCTGACCTGACAAAGTGAAGGAGATCCTATAGTGGGGTGGGTGAGTCCTCTGGCTTCAAGTGTTGGATCTGAAATAGAATGGAAGTGATGTTTCAGAGTATAAAGCCTTGCAGGGTATTCCAAAGGCTGCTCTGATCACCTGGATGGGAGCTAGCAGCAAGCCAGCTCACCAGGTGCAAATAGAAAGTGAAATTCCAGTGTTCATGCATTAAATTTGGAGGAGATTTCCTGTCCAACTCTCTGACATTCTCATTCTGAGCACAGCAATGGTTGTGACATCCCAAAGATTCCCATGTCAGTGGCGTGAAGACAGGCTTAGAATTTTGTTTCTTTTCCTTTGCCACTCACTTAAGCCAGCCTGAAATGTGTTGCAAAGAGATCTGTCATTGCTAGTGAGCCTGTTTCATCTTTTAGTTCCAGAACACAATGTGATCATGACTACGCTGAGCAAGCACTCCAACGTCAAGACCTTCACAGAAAAAGTGCTGTTGCTACTGAACAGGGGAGGTGAGTGTCTCTGCAACTTTATTACATTCCCAGCAGGTGGGAAAGGTTAATGGCAGCACAGAGCTAGAGAGATGAGGCTGATTCATCGAGAGGTCAGAGAGTTAGAGGGAGCGGCTGGCAGATGAGCTTATGGCTTCACTAAGATTTGCTGCTCTGATACAAGTCTCAGTGTGAGGTGGACAAGGCTGCATTCCTGAGGAAGAAACTGTCTGAAATAAAGGCCTTCTGATGACATCTGCTAAGTAACTAATAACGGCAGGTGGACTGATGTTCTCTTGCAAGCCGATCCCTGTGAGCTGAGATTAGTGCAGCCTTTTGTGGGAATGGCTAGGCTAGGCTTGGTGGGATTCAGTTTTAATCAAGAACTGTAGGTAAGAGTCCATTTCAGCCAATGCTGAAATCGACTAAAAGAATCAATTGGTTACAAATGGGCGTGCTGCAGAGGTCAGGCTTCCCCGGCCCCACTCACTCATCACCAGCCAGGAGTGTAGGAGCATTCCCCAGCAGGAACTATTCAGCAGTGAGAGTGTCTCCCTGGGAGCCAAGGGCTCATCCTTCTCCTTGCAGTCCTAGCTGGGAGTCCCTGCTCCACTGGTCCAGAACCCCAGCCTTTCCCACACCTTGTGTCTGCAGGGATTGGGTGTCACCAGCCCTGTGGCCACGCAGGGAGCCCTCTGCTGAGCCAGGATGACCACAGCCTCCCCTGTACCTTGTACCCCAGTGTCTTGGGCCTCTCAGCCACACAGGGAGCCCCCTGCAGCCCAGCTGTCAGCACTGCCCTAACCCCAACCCTACCCCCCACAACCACGGAAATAAATATAGTTTAAAATAGGGAAAAAATCTTTAAAATAAGAATCAATAACAATTCTTCACAATTAGAAAGCTAACAATTGAACTCTGCTGAGCCTACCTGCAGCACAGCAGCGTTATCTCCTCCTGAGAATGGAAGGCAGTTTTTCCTTTGTCTTCATGCCCCTCCTGGGATGGCATTCGGTACCCCACATGCCAGGATCTGCCTGCCTGCCTTTCTTGTCTGTCAAGTTCTGAATCACTCCCCTGATTGCCCATGCTGGGGAGCAGGTGCCCCAGATGCTGGGTCTAGAGGGATACTGTCCTCAGAGAACATTGCTTACAGGTACACTTTCCCTTTTCAAATCACCCATCTGATTTGCCAGCTCCAGTATAGTGTTTGTAAAGCAGATCATTAGAAGCCCATAAAGCTCAGTTCCCAGTCAGCACAATGTCAAGTATTTCTACCTGTTTATCTGCCACTGCATTGTGCTTTTTAATACCTTCTGGAGCACTGGCATTAGCTTGATTCTGTTGACATGCTGTTAAATAACCCATCCTGTGTCTGTGATACGTGTAGTTCTTTTCTCTGGCTTCAGTTCTTTTCAGGGTTGTAAATCATGGTCTTTGGACAACATCAGTTAAACTGCATACAGCCTCCATGCTGTCCACCTGACTTCCTTCCAAAGCCTTTACTTAACCCTTCCACTACCCAATTACCTCATGCTGCCACCTCACCCTGAGTGGCTGCAAGAAAACAGCAGGAGTTGAGACCCTTTGGTAGCAATAATCTTTTGGGGAGACTTCACCTTCCTCCTTCCCCTGAAGCAGAGGAGAGGGGCCAGTGTACTTCAGAAGCCTCTCTGGGATGTGTATGAATAGAAGAGAGTGGAGATGCTGCTGGCCTATTTAAACCTGGAGGTGTTTATTATTTTCTTGCTTCTGAGTAGGTTATTAGGCTGGTCTCCATGGTGAAAGCTCATTTCAGATACAAGCTCTGCTGGACTAGGGGGCTGTTGAGGGAGTTTTGCACCAAAATTAATAAACCCTGGGGAGAAGAAAATGAGTGTGGCTGCTCAGGGAGGCCAGCAAGTTCTGAGGGGTGCTGGGTAGTGCTGAAGTAATGAGCTTTCCCTGCGATGTGTTAGTGAAACACAAATAATGATTAATACTTAGACTAATATACGAGGTCGGCCTCAGCTCAGTGCCCTGCAGAGCCGTCATCCCAATTATGCAGCCCAGAATTAGGCACTGTGCATGCCGGTGCTCTCCCAGCATTCGCAGCTGCCGCGCATGGTGTAGTGTCTGAACTAGTGCTTTGGAGTAGCTGTCTTAGGTCAGGGAAGGCACCTGGTGCTCAAGTCCTGGCTCTGTCCTGGTGCAGAGATTCAATCCAAAGAAGGTGGCCAGAGAACTTGAACAAATGTTGACTATAGATTTTAACACACACTTTTTTTCTATGACAACCTGCCTTCATCCCTTCTCTGGCTTGGCCCCCAGATGATCCAGTTTGTATCTTCAAGCACCAGCCTCAGCCGCCGCATTCGGTGCTGAAGTTCCTTCAGGACATCTTTGCCAGCAAGGATACCGCAAACATCTTCTACCACACGGACATGATGGTGATGATTGACATAACAGTGCGGCAGATTGCCGATCTCTCCCCTGGAGATAAGGTGCTGAGCCAGAGGGACTGGGGCTGGGATGTGGGAAGGAAGGGAGCTTTCCAGTGCAATGGAAGAGAAGGCCTCTTGCTACCCAAGCCATGGTGGGGAGGGGAAGAGAGGAAGCAGGTTCTAGCAGTGAAGCAGAATAGCCCAGATGAGTAGTGGGTGCTCTGGAAGAGAGTAATCAGTGATTGCTGGATCCCTTTTCTTTCCTGTCCTCTGCCTGTCTGGCAGAGCTGGCCTTAGGCCAGGTAACACCCAGCGACTCCTTGGAGTTTCAGGGCCCATTGCTAACTCTGCAACTGTAGGCCAGCCGGCTCTCCTCAGCAACAGGACAAGAGTGTGAGGCAAGCTCAGTCTGCCCTTGTAGCAGCTGGAGGAATGAGACAGTCCAGGTACTTGACTGAAGGCTCCTTTTAGGGAGTTGTTGCCAATTCTCTGTCCCTCACAGAGCCCCTACTTTGCTGTCAGATCAGGTGTTTCAGCCCTTAGGACCACTACAGTGATCAGGGAGCCGGGATCAGGTTTGAATGGGGAGAGGCATTAAAATTTGCCCCATCCATCCTCCATCCACTCACAGAAAGATATAGGAAGAGCTAACCTGTGAGAATCATTTCTCTGCGTTTCAGTTGGTGGTTTCACTCCCCACCCCGGGGTAACTGGCTGCTGTCCCTTCCCTCTGGGAACTCCCAAAGGACAGGGAGCTCCTTGCTTTAGCCCCCTCCCTAAAAGCAGATGAGTGGGATCTGTTGATGTAACTTTTGTAAGTTGCTCTGGGAAAAGCATCAAGATTCCATAGATACTAATGAGTCCCACAGAAGAGCAGGTGCTTACAATGGAATCTCACTCCTGATGGTAACACCACAGCAGCTGTTCCAGTGTTAATGCTTTTTGAAAACTGGAACACTTGTTTATCTCATTTAAATATTGCATTGTGCTCTGTCTCCCCCCACTGCAGCTGAGGATGGAGTATCTGTCTCTAATGCATGCGATCATGCGTTCCACACCCTACCTGCAGCATCAGCACCGTCTCTCTGACCTGCAAGGTACCTTGCAGCGCATTTTGGCTGAGGAAGAGGAGGGGCAGCAGTGCCAG
This sequence comes from Gopherus flavomarginatus, assembly GCF_025201925.1. NCBI lineage: Eukaryota > Metazoa > Chordata > Testudines > Testudinidae > Gopherus > Gopherus flavomarginatus. The sequence continues at coordinate 24,504,615 of NC_066622.1, read as the reverse complement.
ATGGACAAAATGATCATCTGGGAAATGTATAAGGAGTTCCCAGAAATGTCTCCAGGAACCAGCTAACTGACCATCAGATTGGACTGAGAGCGCCACTTGGAACAAAAATGTATCATGTTGACACTTCTCCCCATCCCCTTCCAGTCCTGCTTATACATATTATTCCTCCAGGTGAGACCTAGGGTTCAGACAGGCCCTGTAGAAGTGTCAGCAATGGAATACCCCAGCAGAAAGCATTTTAAGGGCACTCCTGAGGTCTGGCCCTTTATGAGAGTTGTTACCCTGAATGGAAGAGGACAATTGGCACTAGTGTCATGCTCTGACTGGGACAGGAAGTCCATTCATCAGCTGTGTGGGTATTGTTAGCAGTAGGGGACACAGAGCTTGTGAGGGACTTACCAGCCTGGATGCTGGATAGCTTTGGATGTTTAGCTGTTCTGGGGTCTGAGGTCCCGAAGTAAAAAACCTTTGCCATAGAGTATCCTTCATCCACATACACAGTTACCAAGTGGAGTAGGCCAGTGTTTGGAAGAAGCTTTCATAACATCTGTTTTGTTTTCTGCTGCTAGTGCAAATATGCTGCAGTCCTGGCAAATGGGATAACTAGCTACATCTCCACTGCTGTCTGGTGAGCCTTTCACTTCCTCCTGACCTCTGGGTTACAACCCACCAACTGGGGTCATAACAGTGTGGTCCAGCAGCTGCTTTTTCCAGTCTGCTTTACATAGTGATGATTAAATCCAAGATTCTCACACTGTGTCCGCGGAGTAGTAACAGTTGTCCAGGCAACGTTATTCTTTTCAGAGGCCTCTGGCCTAGACACAGTGCTAAGGTGTATCCTGCTAACTGAAACCTGCAGCTTGTCTCCTAGTGTCTTCCCAGCCTCTGGTGCATCACATGGAGGTGTGTATTTGTAGCTAGGGGCATGGGGTGCTCTGTTCTTAAAGCCTGTGGATTTCTTGCCTTGAGCTTAGTAGCGATTGGTTCTGCCTAGCTGTACCTCCTCTCCTTGTGCCAGTGGCCTGAAGGTTGCTTGAGCCTGGTGTCCAGTAACTCTGCTTGTGAATATGCACAAGTGTGGAGAACCCGCTATATTTTCTCTAGGTCTCTAACAAAATGGATTAATCTGTTTCTTATTTATATGTTACAGATGTGGTCACAAGCTAACATGAGTCTGTAATATCTATTGCTATGCACAGGCACTGCATAAGTGATTGCTCTCCTTTGCTGGAGCTTTGCAGTGTTTTGTGTAGATGCTGTTAGAAATGAAACTGGAAATACTTAGGCAACTGGTTATTAGCAGATGAATGAGCAAAACTTGAAGTCTGTGTGGTGAGGGCTTGGGCCTCAAGTGCGATGTGAGTGTGAAGCCCAGGAAGGGATCTTGTGATGGCCCTGCAGCCTAAAGAGGGTGAGTGGATCATGAAATCGGCGTTGGAGCATTCAAGGCTAATGAACAGCCCGATAGAAACAAATCTATTTTCCCTGTCAAAATGTCTGAATGCCAAAAAGGAGCTGTATTTTCGTAATCACTAACGTAAATGTAACACGCAAAGAAATAAACATGTCTTAAACGCTGAGCGCCTGAGAACACTTCTGTTGCCTACTGCATTCGGTCACTATCTGGGACTGCTGTATCCTTATTGTGGGGACTGAGGAAAGGCCACTGCAAAATGGTGTGAACCCTTGTCCTTGGTTTGTTCACTAAATATTAGTTCAAAGTACACGGTTGCTAATCTTTAAATGGGAGTTACGGTAATTCAAGAGTTGATTTTTTCAAACACCAGAGCCCCAGGTAGGGAAATACATGAGTCCAAACCCAACTCCCCTGCCCCATCTCAATGAAAGGGTGGGCAGAAATGGGGAGAGCTAACTGTTCTGGCCTCTGGGTGTTTCTGATCCGAGCAGGAAGGAGGAAAAGTCTGAGGGACAGTGTCGGGGAGGAGGTTCCAGTGAAACGACTCTGCAATCAATAGTCTGCAAAACAGCTCTCCAATAGATTACGGGTTTGCTTAGAGTTGCAATTCACATCCTACAACACACAACTTCAGTCTTCTTCCAGCAGAGCTTCCGTTTCACTTGGCATCCTGCATCACAGAGGATTTTTTAACTGTCTTTGTTAAGCATTAAGGAATCAAGCTTCTGCTGTTGAAGCTAGCTATATACCTTTACCAACCCTCAGCCCTTCCCATGGGATAGGTAAAAATGAGGTGGGGACAAGGGGTTGCTCCAGCCTCATTCTGAGGTGCTCGTTAGGATACTATGATAGAAAGGGTATATGTTGACTCTGCTATGGAGAAACCTGTCACAATTGCCTTGGAGGTAGGACTCGTTTGGCTGCTACACTGAACGTTGGGCTGCTGAAGGCTGTTCTAGGCTTGCATCATGGTAATTCCTTTCAATTTCAGCCCCTCTGAGATGGGGCAAAACTTACCAGAGCCTTTGGCTTACCTGCGAGCCCTCCTTCTCAAATGGGTTCCTCCCGGAGTGCTATTTCAGTAGGGGGATAGTTGCCCTCCTGCGATTCCTGCCACCTGCTTGGGCTGGCAGGTCTGAGCATCAGAGCAAGTCAGGAAGAGACCTGCTCCCCCTCCGCTGGCGGCAGCAGTGGCTGCCAGATTGGGTCCCTGCTCCAGAGGAGTGGGCAGTAGCTCTTGTGTCTGGAGAAAGTCAGCAAGAGGGGCAGGACGTATAGAGCTGTGGGGAGCAAGGAGGCAACACCGCAATGGGACAGGTGCAGTCTCTGGTGGAGAACCAGTGTTCTGGACACTGATGCCTGCAAGTCTCCGTGATGCTGGGAGGCTAGATGCCAGCTCGTGCCCAGGCTGCAGGCATTAGCTAAGAACTGACAAACTCATATCTGGAGACCAGACCAGCTCACGTGTATGTTTGTTTTGCTCAAAACAGGTATTTGTCTTAGAATGTATTTAGTGTTCAGGCTCTATGAAATGCTTGTTAATTGCTGCCTGCATTAATCTCACCTGTAATGTCGGGATTCCACACTAAAGAAAATACATATGTTTTGCCTTATAACTGAGAGTGTTTGTTTGCTCTGAACTTGTGAACCCAGGTGTGGGAATAATCCCCCTGCCCATCCAGAAGCCATCAAAATCAGATGGGCCATCAAGGAACATGGCAATATAAAAGATTAATTAATGGCCTTATCGCACCTTGGAAATTCTATGTGCAAGAAGCTTGTCCTGTGGACTTCGAAGCTGAATGAAGGAAATAAAACAGTCACAGAAAAATGTTCCCGCTCTTCGCTGTTTGAACTGTCACAGGGCCAGGGCCACCAAATTGAAGCCAGTGCTCCCCCGGGGCTGTGTGCAGGGGTGTTGAACAAATCTGCAGCTGCCTCCCCCGGCACTGATAAAATGTGAGCAGTTACCCTCAAACCGTTCTTGAGAAACCCCAGGGAGACCACTGTCACTCTGCCCTAAGGCTGGTCTGGGTGCTCTGACAGGTAAACCCTCCAATCTACAGCCTGAGTGAGCCAAGCTGGCTGAGTGCCAGACTTGGTGCTAACGTTGGCTCAGCCCAGTGGGGAAGCATCACCAGTGAAATGCCCTGCGCTGTTGCCAGCACAATAGAGGGCTCCCTCAAGTGTCGGTTCCCCAATGCACTTGTGGCCTTGGTGCTACTGAGCTCTGGCTTTGTTAGACAAGATAGAAGCTGATACAGAAGACAGTAAGGGGACCAGCAGCTCCCCAATGAACCTACTGTCATAGCCGCTAGCCCCATGTTGTTCTCTATCAAGGCCACTGTCTTTTCTCCCTACTTGCCTGCTCTAAGCACGGGGGGGAATGTCTCTGAGTATCAATACATTGCATTGCCACTTCACCCATTGACTCCTGGTCCCCTGCCTGGCTGTTGTGACACTCACGGTACTGGCTTCAAGGCTCTCCACTCACCCTCTGTTAGGAGCTGTTGGACCTTTGTCCAGCTGGAGCACTTGAGCTGAGGCAGATGCACCTGCACGAAGAGTTGGTGCTTTTGGTGCAGGAAGCTCTTCTCAGCACTGCCCCCTCTTGTGCCAAGGACTCCAGCCAAGATATCGTCGGTGCTTTCTGGTGTGTTAGAGTGCACCAGGTCCCCACGTTGTGTAGGGAACTCCAGCCACCTGCGTGGGGGCTGTCTGAGGATCAGCTGCCGTTTGGATTGACGTGAGCTGAAGGATTCTTTTGATGCCCAGAACTTTTCTGCTGTGCATTCCCTGGATCTCGGCAGTCATGGCAGAGCGGGCAGGGTGGCAGATGAGGAGAGATTGGACAATATGACCAGCTGATCATAAACATCATGAGACAGGATTCACCTGCCCACATGGAAGGAAATGGAAGGGAACAGCGATGGGTTGGGAAAGCCTGAGCCTTCTAAACAATAGATCACTGAAGTGAAGGAGCAAAAAATATCTGAGTTGTGAGGTTTCACTTCAGCTCTAATGCCGTGGTGAGAGGCTCTCTGCCCCCAGCCAAGAGGGTGAGTGGCTGTGCGGTTTCCCTAAGCTAGTGAGTTTCTGCGTGAATGGAAATCCTGTCATGTAATCCATGTAACTGCAGTGAGAGAAAAGGTCTTAGTAAATCGGAGAGAATCAAACTAGCTTTCCCTCTGTAAATTCATTATTGTGGCGCCTGTTTAGCCATGCCAAGGCTGAAGACAGGCAACAGGCACAGATAACACACTTGAGTTTTCATTATATTTAATGGGCCATTATTAGACCAGTATCTCTTCAGATGAGTGTGTTTTCATTGTGCCTCAGCAGTGAATGGCATTGGGAGCTAGCATAGGGGAAGCTGTCTGTTGTCTATGATCCTTTGCGTTTGTCTTACTAGCTAGAGTGATTCAATTACAACTGTTGTGCCATGCCACTGCCCTGATGAATTCCTAGCCCTCCCCAGCAACATGAGCTGGGTAATTAGAACAAATAAACTTGGAAACCCTCACAGTTTTTTTTTAAAGCATCACTTCTCCTCCAATTGGATTTCTTGACACAAATCCTGTGTTTAAGGAGGTGTGATGTGCAATCAGTTTGATGGCTGAGGCTCTCATTAGTTGGGTATGTCTGTTCCGTGCTTGCATTTACACTTCCCCTCCTTTATTGAGACCTCTGGAGATTTCTCAAGCATGTCCATCCATTTCTGACTTGTGTAGCTCCAGTTTCTCTCCCCTCCTTTCTCAGTCAGGATTGTTACTTTATTTTTACCCTGTCCACCCGTCTGGCAGGCACTGGAGCAGTGCCTGCCAGGACCTGCGGGACACCTCTGGGGGCAATGAGCCCCATGACTGTACTCTGTTCGGGGGAGATTTATGAAGTGGGGTTTAACCTATTAGGGACTGGTTAGGAAACCTCCATGTAGTTTGTTTGTTTTCTTGCCAGGCCATCGGCAAACACCAGCCTGAAACCTGGGACTTAAATTTCAACAAAGCAGCTTGTGGTACTGGCTGTTGTTAATCTGCCCTTATACATTTCAGCAAAGCTGCTTGTCTGCTAATCTGTGTCACTCTGCTCCTCTTAACAGTGAAATATGGCAGTGTGTGTGGAAAAGCAACTAATAGTACAGAGAGGGAGTTGAGAAGTGATTTCCAGGGTACTATATGAAAAAGGTGGACGGCTTTTGTATAGCCTTGCTTGTATTTCAGTAAGCACAGCTTTGTAGTGTCTCCTGTATGTTGTGACATAGTTAACCAGAGACACTGGAATGGAGTTGGACAATAGCCAATGCACTGTAGCAGTGGTTCTCAAACTTTTGTACTGGTGACCCATTTCAAATAGCATGCATCTGAGTGTGACCCTATCATAACCTTAGTCCCAGATTTGGACCTTAGCGTCCAAAATATGGGGGTTAGCATGAAAACCTCCAAGCTTAGTTACCAGCTTGGACCTGGTACCTGCTGCCACCACCCAAAAAATTAGAGTGTTTTGGGGCACTCTGGTCCCCCTGAAAAACCTTTCCTGGGGACCCCAAGACCCAAATCCCTTGAGTCTCACAACCAAGGGAAATAATCCTTTTTCCCTTCCCCCCTCCAGGTGCTCCTGGAGAGATACACAGACACAAGCTCTGTGAATCCAAACAGAGTGACTCCCCCTCTCCGTTCCCAGTCCTGGAAACCAAAAGCACTTTCCTATTCCCCCAGAGGGAATGCAAAATCAGGCTGGCAAATCCAACACACAGATCTCCCCTGATTTCTTCCTCCCACCAATTCCCTGGTGAGTACAGACCCAATTTCCCTGAAGTAAAGAAAAACTCCAACAGGTCTTAAAAGAAAGCTTTATATAAAAAAGAAAAATACATACAAATGGTCTCTCTGTATTAAGGTGATAAAATACAAGGTCGATTGCTTAAAAGAGTATTGAATAAACAGCCTTATTCAAAAAGAACACAAATCAAAGCACTCCAGCGCTTATATTCATGCAAATACCAAAGAAAAGAAACCATATAACTTACTATTTGATCTCTTTGTCCTTTGTCATAAACAGATAGCTAAGGGTTAATGTCTCTTCCACCTGAAGCACCTGACCAGAGGACCAATCAGGAAACCGGATTTTTTCAACTCTGGGTGGAGGAAGTTTGTGTCTGAGTCTTTTGTCTGTCTTCCTGCTTTCTCTGAGCTTTGGAGAAGTAGTTTCTACTTTCTAGTCTTCTGTTTCTAAGTGTAAGGACAAAGAGATCAGATAGTAAGTTATATGGTTTCTTTTCTTTGGTATTTGCATGAATATAAGTGCTGGAGTGCTTTGATTTGTATTCTTTTTGACTAAGGCTGTTTATTCAATATTCTTTTAAGCAATTGACCCTGTATTGTATCATCTTAATACAGAGAGCCCATTTGTATGTATTTTTCTTTCTTTTTATATAAAGCTTTCTTTTAAGACCGGTTGGAGTTTTTCTTTACTTCAGGGAAATTGAGTCTGTACTCACCAGGGAATTGGTGGGAGGAAGAAATCAAGGGGAGATCTGTGTGTTGGATTGCTAGCCTGATTTTGCATTCCCTCTGGGGGAATAGAAAAGTACTATTTGTTTCCAGGATTGGAAACAGAGAGGGGGAGTCCCTCTGTGTAGTTTCACAGAGCTTGTGTCTGTGTATCTCTTCAGGAGCACCTGGAGGGGGGAAGGGAAAAAGGATTATTTCCCTTTGTTGTGAGACTCAAGGGATTTGGGTCTTGGGGTCCCAGGGAAGGTTTTTCAGGGGGACCAGAGTGCCCCAAAACACTCTAATTTTTTGGGTGGTGGCAGCAAGTACCAGGTCCAAGCTGGTAACTAAGCTTGGAGGTTTTCATGCTAACCCCCATATTTTGGACGCTAAGGTCCAAATCTGGGACTAAGGTTATGATATCCTTACACTTAGAAACAGAAGACTAGAAAGTAGAAACTACTTCTCCAAAGCTCAGAGAAAGCAGGCAGACAGACAAAAGACTCAGACACAAACTTCCCTCCACCCAGAGTTGAAAAAATCCGGTTTCCTGATTGGTCCTTTGGTCAGGTGCTTCAGGTGAAAGAGACATTAACCCTTAGCTATCTGTTTATGACAGACCCTCCCTTATAAATTAAAAACACTTTTTTATATATTTAACACCATTATAAATGCTGGATGCAAAGCAGGGTTTGGGGTGGAGGCTGACAACTCACGACCCCCAGTTTGAGAACCCCTGCCATCTAGTCTATCACATGCAGCCTTATAGTGATGTCTGTAACTGAAGAAGCCATTGAGGGAGGAGATCTGTATCTTCCCATGTGCTTGCATCAATTATCTCCTTCCTCATTCAAAATGGGCTTTTGGTGACCAGCAGGATGCTGAGGGAATGAGGCTGCTGATTATTTTTATATTCATGTAATGTGTGAACCACGACTGATTTACTGCACACCATTGCAGTAAACTTTGCCATGTGCTGGAGACAATACTTTAGCTTTATGTACTCCCATATGTTGTTAGAACCTATTGTAGCTTTCCCTTAATGTGTCTTCATGAGAGGGAGGAGCTTATTTCTGTGCATAGAGCTTATCCAGTTATGGAAAGAGTGACTGGACCTAACCTGAAAAAGGAAAATGGCCAGTGAGTTCCCATCTTCCTCAAGGAAACTGGGAGAGACCAGAGGAGAGTGGGGCTTCCAGCCAGTCTTCTGACCTCCACACTGGCTTAGCATCAGCAGCTGGAGCACTGAGAGCTTGGAGACACTCTTCTCTGCTTAGTGTCGGTGCCACAGCACCCCTGAGTAGCGTGGTGAGTCACAGCAGGGAAACCCATTTCAGTCCCTGCAATGCTACTAAAACCTTCCACTGGAAGCAGTGGGAGGAAAAGCCTAACTGGTTTCAAGACTGAGCTTGATACATTTATAGAGGGGATGGTCTGATGAAACTGCCTACAATCACATGCAGTCGATCTGCAACTGCTAGTAGCAAATATCCCCACCAGCTAGAGATGGGACACTAGAGGGGGAGGGCTCTAAGTTACTCCAGAGAATTCTTTCCTGGGTATCTGGCTGAGTCTTGCCCACATGCTCAAGGTCTATCTGATCACCATATTTGGCGTTGGGAAGGAATTTTCCACCAGGTCAGATGGGCAGAGACCCCGGGGGTGAGGTGTTTCACTGCCTTCTACAGCATGAGGCACGGATCACTTGCTGGTTTGAACTAGAGTAAATGGTGGAGTCTCTGCAACTTGCAGTCTTTAAACCATGATTTGAGGACTTCAGTAACTCAGCCAGAGGTTAGGGGTCTATTACAGGAGTGGATGGGTAGGTTCTGTGGCCTGCAATGTGCAGGAGGTCAGATTAGATGATCCTGATGGTCCCTTCTGGCCTTAAAGTCTGAGTCTATGAGCTTGGAACAAACCCAGAGGGAATATGACACATCATCTCTGGCAACTATTTGCATTTTACTCCTTTTAAAAAAAAATCTATAATCTTGAAACTCAAAAAGTAAGAGACAAGCTTCAGGCCGCCTTCTTTCACGTGCTAAAAGGCTTGCATGAACACATGGCAAGTGCTACTGTGAAAAGTCAACACAGAGCTCAGCCAGGAGCAATAACACAGCACCGTGAAGACATGGATTCACTATGCATCTCCCTCATCTTCAGTCCAATGGCCTGCAGCTACTCTAGCTGGACAGAAGGGAGCTAGAGAAGACTGGGTGTGGGCTGAGAAGGCCTGAGTTGGACTTTACTTCATTTTGAGTTCCTTCTGTGACTAAAACCCCACCCCCAGGAAGTGGGTAAGCTCTGACTTCTCCAGCCTGAGTAGATGGTGTTTGGAGCAGAGTGGGGAAGCCACTTGCTCACAGGAAGCATCTTCAAAATGGCTCCCTAGTAACCACTGCCAAGCTCACTGTAAAATGCTGGAGGGGAACATGCTTCTCACCTGCTATTAAAACAAGAGGGAGAGAAGTTAGTTCTGGCGCCGTGTGACCTCTGACAACAAAAAGAAGCCAAAACGAGCGGAGGCAGATTTTGTGAGTGGTTCTGTTCCTGTTTCCTAGCACTCATTACGTTCTTGCGCCGGCTCTGGCAGAAGTGAACTAACCCATCCCAGATTAGCAGGGTATAAATGTGACCAGATCTCCTGGGGTGAAGTGAGCTGCCCAGTTCCAGGTCCCATTATCCTTTCCCATGTCCAACTGTTTCCCTAGAATGTTATTTCTTCTCTTGCTGAGCTCTCCAAAGTGAAGTCACTTGCTTCAGCCCTCTCCCCCTATTCCCTCTCCTAGCAGCAAGCTAGTCTCGCTTGCCCTGACAGACTGTATGAAGTGCTCTGTGACCCCTTTGGTGCCTTTGCCCTGGGAGACTGTCCCTGCCGTATAATATGCAGGCTCGCTAATTGCCTTGCTCAATCCCAGGATCAAACAACGCCAGACTGCAGTTGCACAGACTGACCTCTGCCCAGAAAAGGAAATACTGTGTCTGTTGAAGCGGTTCCCAGCGAGCTGTCCGTTTTGACTCTTGTGTGTCTGTCTTGGCCGCACATCTGCCTAATCCCTGCGCTCCCACAAGGCGCTCTGCAATGTGATACCAGCAGCCTGCTGTCCAATTAAGGATAGCAAGATGAGACAGACGCGTATTTAAACATGCTGGGGGACTTCTGCCTGGACAGGGGTTAAATCTGATCTTAGGCTAAAGCAAAGCTTGAAAACTCGGTGCAAGTTCCCTGCCTTTTGTATTGCCATGAGGAAGGTCACTTTCCTTACCCAAGGCATGCCGCCCTTTCTCCTTAAAGTTTGCTTTGCATTCTCCTAATACAGAAGATGGTTTTGTGCTGTACAAACTGCATGTTGTGATCTGGGCCTTGCTGAGAGGGAGAGTCAAAAGTCTCCTTGGCCTTGGGGTGGAATAACAGTAAGGAGAATACTGGTGACAAAAGGGGCAAAGCAGTGCTAGGAAAAGCCTGTTGCCATCAGGTCCACAGGCCCAAGTTTAGGAATAGCGAGCCGAGAGATTGGCCATGCTGGAGATTGTAAGGAGGCTAGAACGGGGAAAGCATTCAAGAACTTGCATTGCCAGTTGTGCCACTTGTAGCTTTGCTAGCAAAACCACTTGAAACAGCAGCCCCCATTTTAAAAAAAAACAAACCCACCACACACATAGGCCTTATTAGTTTTGTTTGAACTTTATTTCAGCAGTGACAACACTCTCTTCTTGGGCTTAATTCCCCCTTGGGGTCCCTGGGCCCTCACTTCTTCCCAGCCCATCTTTAATCCCTAGGAGTTACCCTGTGCTGTGAGTGGTTCTTGCTTAGACTTTAGTTGTTGAAGATGAAATTTCCCACTTGTTTCCCACTCCCTCTATTGCTGCGGGGATGTCAGTGAACAGACAGAGCTATGTTGGCTGTATATTGTTTTGCTGAAAAGCAGAAACTGAATCCTCCTACAAATAAATGTGTCGTCTCAGATGCCCTATTAAAGTTTCTTAGTGAATGCAGATAAAATGATTCTATATGTGTGAACTAGGATGTTATCGGAAAAGTCCACAGCACCGTAACATCTCCTCTCCCCATGGTCGCATCAGCTCTGTATATGTTGTTCCACATTTGCATTTCAGAAATGAAAAATCTCTCAAATCAAAAGCAATAAAGGCTCTTGGTGATTTATTTTTTTATAGCATCCAAGATGGCAAGCGAGGCCCTTCTCAGAGGACATAAGATGTTTACTTGTGAGGTGTAGACAAGGGCCAGTGAAATAAGGGTGATAACCAGGTGGAGGGAGGATGAGGGGAACAGACAAAAGAGCATGTGGTTATTCTGTGTAAACCAGGGGGGTTAAATATGAAAATAAAATAGATTAAAACACTGAAAAATACTCTGCGGGCAGCACCAAAGGTGGTGGGGGCAGAGACTTGAACGAGGAGAGTAGTAGCTTGGTAAGTTAGTCAGGGGCACATTTCACAGGCCAGGGGAAACTTATGAGAATGCACAAGGGACCTACTGTTCAGTGTTTTCAGTGGGGGAGGGAATGGTCTCTGGTTTTTAAATGGTCTGGAATTTACAGCTTTGGTCTCAAGACATTTATATGAAATACTGTACTACAGTGAAATGAAATACAGATGCTTCATCAGCTCTATACTAAACTGCAGTGTTGTGATCTTAGGCTCCCCAGTGCACATCTTCCACTGGAACGAATATAATGCTTCAGATTTTCTCAGCCATGCGTATTTCTGCAGCCATTGTTGGTATGACTACAAAGAAGTAAGGAATCTGGGGCCATGTCTAGTTGGACACTGGTGGAAATGGGGTGGTTGTGAAATTGGTGTTTCCCAAATGCATTGAAAGTATATTTGGGCTTCTAAGGGTGTCATACAAAATAAAATAAAATGCTTCACAAACAAGAACAGATCTAACCTAAGACATAAGAATGGCCATAATGGGGTAGACCAATGATCCATCTAGTCCAGTATCTTGTATTCCAATAGGGGCCAGTGCTAGATGCTTCAGAGGGAGTGAACAGAACAGGGCAACTTATTTAGTGATGCATCCCCTATCCTCCAGACCCACCAGCTAGCAGTCAGAGGCTTAGGGACACCCCTGTAATGGGGTTGCATCCCTGACCATCTTGACTAATAGCCATCAAGGGACTTATCCTCCATGCACTTACCTAATTCTTCTTTTAACTTACACTTTTGGCCTTCATGAAATCCCCTAGCAGTGAGATCCAGAGATTGACTATGTGTTGTGTGAAGTACTTCCTTATGTTTGTTCTAAACCTGCTGCCTATTGATTTCATTGGGTGACCCCTGCTTCATGTTACGTGAAGGGGTAAATAATATTTCCTTATTCACTTTCTCCATATCATTCATGATTTTATAGACCTCTCAGTTGTCTTTTTCTAACCTAAACAATCCCAATCTTTATAATCTCTCCTCATATGGAAGCAGTTCCAAACCTCTAATCATTTTTGTTGCCCTTTGTACTTTTTAATTCTAATACATCTTTGTTGATAAAATTATATCAATATTTTAGCTCTACTCAGTAAAAATAAGAAGGACAGGTCCACCAGCTGTTCGACTCAAAATTTAGAAACCTTGCTTTGCAGAGTGAGACTGAAAAGGCTTGATCTATTTAATTTATCGAAGAGAAAGTTGAAAGGTATCTTGATCACAGTTTGAATAGCTCTCTGAGAAGATTTCTGATAGCAGAAGGTCTTAAATCAAGATTGGATGTCTTTCTAGAAGTTATGCTATAGCTCAAATAAAAGTTAGGAGCTTGATGTAGGAATCACTTGGTGAAATGCTATGGCCTGTGTTTATCCTGGCAGCAGGCCTAAATTAACCAATGTGCATTCAGTGCACTTCTACCGGGGCCCCAGATCAGGAGGACCCCCCCCTCAACCACCAGATCTGGGTGGGTGGCATTGCAACCTGGCTCATGGGGTTGCAATGTCACTCACATGTGGCCTGAGTGCCTGTCACGGAGTGTGGGGGAGTCCGGCCCTGCACCCCTCTTCCTGGGACCCACAGTGACTCTCAGCCAGTCAGTAAAACAGAAGGTTTATTGGACAACAGGAACACAGGTTACAGCAGAGCTTGCAGGCACAGTCAGGACCCCTCCACCGAGTCCTTCTGGGCTTTCAGGGTGCTTGGATCCTAGCTAGGATACCCTGAATTCCACCCACACAGCCCCAAGCCCAAACTCCAACTGCTTCCCTCCTGCCACTCCCTTCCTTTGTCCCCTTCCCGGGCAAAGGTGTTGACCTTTCCCCTCCCTTACCTAGCTCAGGTTACAGGCTCTGGCATCGTCCATCTCCTAAAGTCCTCCCCTGCTCTCCCACTCCCCACACAGACAGTCCCTACTGCATCACATCTCTCCCCCCTTCGAGACTGAACTGAGCGGGGTCACTCTGCCCAGTGACCTGGGGAAGTTCAGGATCCCCTCTCCGGGACAACGCATCCGCTGTCAGGTTGGCACTTCCCTTCACATGGACCACGTCCATGTCATAGTCCTGCAGGAGCAGGCTCCACCTCAGGAGCTTGGCGTTGGCTCCTTTCATCTGGTGCAGCCAGGTCAGGGGAGAGCGGTCGGTGTACACGGTGAAGTGTCGCCCAAAGAGATATGGCTCTAGCTTCTTAAGGGCCCACACCATGGCCAGGCATTCCTTCTCGATGGCCGCGTAGCTTTGTTCCCGGGGTAGCAGCTTCTTACTCAGGTACACGATGGGGTGTCTCTCCCCCTTTTCATCCTCCTGCATTAACACCGCCCCCAGTCCCGTGTCTGAGGCATCGGTGAACACCATAAAGGGTTTGTCAAAATCTGGGTTTGCCAGAACTGGGTCGCTAACCAGAGCCTCCTTCAGCGCCCGGAAAGCCTCCTGGCACTGCTCAGTCCAGATCACCTTGTCTGGCTTCCCCTTTTTGCACAGTTCAGTGATGGGGCCGGCTATGGCACTGAAGTGGGGCACGAACCTTCGATAGTACCCCGCCATCCCAATAAAGGCCTGGACCTGCTTTTTGGTTTGGGGAGCAGGCCAGTCTCTGATCACCTCCACCTTGGCTGGTTCCGGCTTCAGGCAGCCGCTCCCCACCCGATGGCCCAGGTAAGATACTTCAGCCATCCCCACCTTGCACTTCTCAGCCTTTACTGTTAACCCAGCCTTTCGGAGTCGGTCCAGGACTTGTTTAACCTGGGACACGTGGTCCTCCCAGGTCTGGCTGAAGACGCAGATGTCATCAATATACGCCACGGCAAAACTCTCCATCCCCCTCAGTAGCTGATCCACCAGGCGCTGGAAGGTGGCCGGCGCTCCCTTGAGGCCGAAGGGCAGGGTCAAAAACTCATAGAGCCCCAGAGGGGTGATAAAGGCCGATTTCAGCCTGGCATCTGCGTCCAGCGGCACTTGCCAGTAGCCTTTGGTAAGATCCATAGTGGTGAGGTACCGTGCACCTCCCAGCTTGTCTAGGAGCTCGTCAGGCCTGGGCATAGGGTAGGCATCAGATACGGTGATGGCATTGAGCTTTCGATAGTCCACACAGAACCGGATTGACCCATCCTTCTTGGGAACCAGCACTACTGGCGAGGCCCAAGGGCTGGAAGACGGCTGGATCACCCCCAAAGCCAGCATGTCCCTGACCTCTCTTTCAAGATCCTGGGCAGTTTTACCAGTGACCCGAAAAGGGGAGCATCTTATAGGGGGGTGTGACCCGGTCTCCACCCGGTGGACAGTCAAATTAGTGCGTCCAGGCTGGTTGGAAAACAGCTGTCTGTACAGATGCAGCACCCCTCTGATCTCAGCGTGCTGGCCCGGGGTCAGCTGATCAGAGAGGGGAATCGCCTCCAGGGGGGAACCAGTTTTTGTCCCAGGGAATAGATCCACTAAGGGGTCATCTCCCTGCCCCTCCCAATGTCCACACACGGCCAACACCACATTCCCCCTGTCATAGTATGGTTTCATCATGTTCACATGGTACACCCGACGGTGATGTGCCCGGTTTGACAGCTCCACCACATAGTTTACCTCATTCAGTTGCTTGATAACCTTGAAGGGCCCTTCCCAGGCGGCCTGGAGTTTGTTTCTCCTCACGGGGATGAGAACCATCACCTGATCTCCGGTGGCGAAGGCACGGGCTCGGGCTGTGCGGTCATACCAGACCTTCTGCCTCCTCTGGGCTCGGGCCAGATTCTCCCTGGCCAGGCCCATGAGCTCGGCCAGTCTTTCCCGGAAGGTCAGGACATACTCCACCACTGACTCTCCCTCGGGAGAGTCCTTCCCCTCCCATTCGTCCCTCATCAGGTCTAGGGGCCCCCTCACCCGCCTTCCATACAACAGTTCGAAAGGTGAAAACCCAGTAGATTCCTGGGGTACCTCCCTGTACGCAAACAGCAGGTGAGGTAAGTACTTGTCCCAATCTTGCGGATGCTGGTTCATAAATGTTTTTAGCATCATCTTCAGCGTCCCGTTGAACCTTTCTACCAGCCCGTTGGACTGGGGGTGATACGCTGAGGCCCAGTTGTGCTGGACCCCACATTTCTGCCATAAGGACCGGAGCAGGGCCGACATGAAGTTGGACCCCTGGTCCGTTAAGACCTCCTTGGGGAACCCCACCCGGCTGAAAATTGTCCGCAGCGCATCTGCCACTGTGTCTGCTTCGATAGAGGACAAGGCCACTGCCTCGGGGTAGCGAGTGGCAAAATCCACCACCACCAGGATGTATTTCTTCCCTGACCGGGTCGTCTTGCTGAGAGGTCCCACTATGTCCATGGCCACCTTCTGGAAAGGTTCTTCTATGATGGGTAAAGGCCTCAAAGCTGCTTTCCCCTTGTCCCGGGCCTTCCCCACCCTCTGGCAGGGGTCACAGGATTGGCAGTACTGTCGGACATGGGTAAAGACCCCAGGCCAGTAAAAGTTCTGTAGCAGCCTCTGCCTGGTGCGCCGGATTCCCTGGTGCCCTGCGAGAGGGATGTCATGGGCCAGGTACAACAGCTTGTGACGGAACTTCTGGGGAACCACCAACTGCCTCCTGATCCCCCATGACTCTACTTCCCCTGGGGGAGCCCATTCTCGGTACAGGAACCCCTTCTCCCACAGGAACCTCTCCTTGCAACCTCTCCTCATGGTCTGTACCGCACTAAGGTCAGCCCGGTCCCGGTGCTTCCGCAAGGAGGGATCTTTCTGCAACTCGGCCTGGAACTCAGCAGCTGGGACAGGAATGGGGACCGGCTCTCTCTTGCTGGCTGGGTCTGAGGCCGCAGCCTCTCTGTACCGTGCCCCTGGGCGTTCCCCGCTCCCTGAGTTAGGGTCCTGCACCTCAGGTCGAGTACCTTCCCCGTTTTCGGGGTGCAGTGCCATTTGCCGACTCTGACTACGAGTCACGACCAGGGCACTCTGGGTGTTAGTAGGCCAGTCCTCAAGGTCCCCTCCCATTAACACGTCAGTGGGCAAATATTGGTGTACCCCCACATCCTTGGGGCCCTCCTTGGCCCCCCATTTCAGGTGTACCCTTGCCACGGGTACCTTGAATGGGGTCCTGCCCACGCCCATCAGGGTCAGGTAGGTGTCAGGCACCATCCGATCTGAGGCCACCACCTCGGGCCGGGCCAGCGTCACCTCTGCGCCCGTGTCCCAGTACCCAGTGACCTTCCTCCCATCCACTTCCAGGGAAACAATGCACTCTTTCCGGAGGGGCAGCCCCGCGCCCACCCGGTAAACCAAAAACCCGGAACCGGGAGCATCCATAGGTGGTATGTTGCCAACCCCCCTTTCCTGGGAATGTAGCCCCTCCTCCGATTGGGTTTTTACCCAGTCCACCCTCTGCGGGTTGGGTCTGCTTGGTCTGTCCCTGAGCTTGGGGCACTGGGCCCGTATGTGACCTCGTTGGCCACAGCGATAGCAGCCCATATCTCGTGGGTCCCCTTGAGTGGGTCGGAGGGACCTGCCGCTGGATGTTCCCCTTTTGGGGGGGTTCTCCATAGGCCCCCTTTGGGAGGTCCCATGTTGACTCTCTCTCTGCGTTGAGGCAGGCCTGCTCCTTCGAGACTCCTCCCTGCCATCCCCTGCCCGACTGTCCACAAATTGGTCGGCCAGCTGGCCTGCATGCTGCGGGTTCTCCGGCTTCTGGTCCATCAACCACAGCCTCAGGTCGGACGGGCACTGCTCGTACAGGTGCTCCAGTATGAATAGGTCAAGCAGGTCCTCTTTAGTTTGGGCCCCAGCTGTCCACTTGCGGGCATACCCCTGCGCCCGGTTGACCAGTTGTAGGTATGTGACCTCACGGGTTTTACGCTGGCTCCGGAACTTTTTCCGGTACATCTCAGGAGTCAGCCCAAACTCGCGGAGCAGGGCCTGTTTGAACAGTTCGTAGTCCCCTGCCTCCGCCCCTTTCAGTCGGCTGTACACCTCCACGGCTGTGGAGTCCAGTAAGGGGGTGAGAACTGCGATCCTGTCTGCAGGGTCAACCCTGTGCAGCTCGCAGGCATTCTCAAAGGCCGTCAGGAAGGTATCTATGTCCTCCCCCTCCTTACGCCGGGGCAGCAAGTGCTTATCAAAGCTCTTTGTAGGCTTGGGTCCCCCCTCACTCACCGCAGCTGGGGCCTCACTGCTCCTCAGCTGGGCCAGGTCCAGCTCATGTTTACGCTGTTTCTCCTTCTCCTCCCGCTCATGTTTACGCTGGTTCTCCTTCTCCTCCTGCTCACGCTGGCGCTGGTTCTCCTCATGTTCACGCTGTTTCGCCTTCTCCTCCAGCTCTCGCCTCTTTAACTCGAGCTCCTCCCGTCTCAGCTCCCTTTCATATTCCAGCCGCATCCGCTCCACGGATGCCGAGCGTTGCCGGGAGGATCCCCTGCTGGGGGGTGGGCTTCGCCGGGCAGATCCCCTGCTGGCCGGGGTTGTCACGGTGCCCTCGGTATACACTGGGCTCCTCCCCGCCCTTCCTCTACGCCTAGGAAGGGGGGGTCTCGGGAAGCCCTCGTCCGCCGGCTGACCACTCCCAGCGGGGACAGACACTGGTGCCTGCGCTGCATCTGCTCGGCTGCTTCCCTCAGCGACAGGGCTCCGTTCATTCATGCGGTCTCCCTCCTCCAGCTGGGCAATCAGCTGGTCCTTGGTGCGTCTCCCTGGGTGCAGCCCCCTCTGCTTGCACAGCTCCACCAGGTCACACTTGCACCGCTTGGCATACATCTTCCTGCTGGCCACTCACAGGCCGGGGTGCTCGCCGCTCCCCACGGTTTCCAGGGGGACCCCTAGTGCACCAGCCCTTCTTGAGGTCACCACCTCTCTGCCAGGGTCGAGCTGCAGACTCCTCCGCCCCTGGGACCGCTCGCTGCAATCCCCCGGGGGACCCTGTTACTGCAAAGTCCTTCTCACTGGGCACACACTCCCAGGGGTTAACCACCCCTTCGTTTTACTGCTCCCCAGTCACTTACTGCAGGAAGCGCCGTCCACGGGGTGCAGTATCTCCCGCCGCTGCCACCAGTTGTGATGCAGTAGGGACTGTCTGTGTGGGGAGTGGGAGAGCAGGGGAGGACTTTAGGAGATGGACGATGCCAGAGCCTGTAACCTGAGCTAGGTAAGGGAGGGGAAAGGTCAACACCTTTGCCCGGGAAGGGGACAAAGGAAGGGAGTGGCAGGAGGGAAGCAGTTGGAGTTTGGGCTTGGGGCTGTGTGGGTGGAATTCAGGGTATCCTAGCTAGGATCCAAGCACCCTGAAAGCCCAGAAGGACTCGGTGGAGGGGTCCTGACTGTGCCTGCAAGCTCTGCTGTAACCTGTGTTCCTGTTGTCCAATAAACCTTCTGTTTTACTGACTGGCTGAGAGTCACTGTGGGTCCCAGGAAGAGGGGTGCAGGGCCGGACTCCCCCACACTCCGTGACAGTGCCCCTCTTCATGCCAAAGGAGCAGCTAGACAAACCTGAATGAGTAGTGTTGCGACCTGGCACGCAGGGCTACAGAGCTGCTCATGTTTGACCCGGCCACCCCTCTGACATAATGGGAGCAACCAGGCCAAATTGAGTTAAGGTGGGGAATTTCCAATTTCCATAGTGCACAAGCCCCCAAAATAATCTGGCACAGTGGTCAGACTAGGGCCATGTCTACACTGCCACCTACATCTGCAAAATTTGTTGCTCAGGGGTGTGAAAAAACACACCCCTGAGTGCCATAATGTTTGCCAGCATAAATGGCAGTGTGCACAGCACTATGTTGGTGGGAGAGCTTTTCCTGCCAACATAGCTACTGTCGCTCATTGAGTGTGGTTTAATTATGTCGACGGGAGAGCTCTCTCCTGTCGGCACAGAGTGGCTACACAAACGATCTTACGGCAGTACAGCTGTGCCACTGTACGCTCGCTAGTGTAGACATAACCTAGATGATCATAGTGATACCTTCTGACCTTAAGAATCTATGACTGAATCCATGATCTATCAAACAGAGACAAGCTACAATATGGGGAAGTTCAAGCACTTTTTCTCTTTAATTACAGTGTGTCACTGGCATAGCTGAGAAAGAATGCAGGAGTACTTGACTAAGGTATTTAAAAGCCGGAGCTAATGGATAAGCTCTGAAATAAGTGGTGTAATCTTCAGCAGGGGCGGCTCTAGGTATTTTGCTGCCCCAAGCACGGCAAGCAGCCTGCCTTCGGCGACTTGCCTGCGGGAGGTCCCCAGTCCCGTGGATTCGGCGGCATGCCTGCGGGAGGTCCGCCAAAGCCGTGGAACCAGCGGACCCTCCGCAAGCATGCCGCCGAAGGCAGCCTGCCTGACGCCCTCGCGGCAACCGGCAGAGCACCCCCGTGGCTTGCCGCCCCAGACATGCGCTTGGCGTGCTGGTGCCTGGAGCCTCCCCTGATCTTCAGAAGTGTTGAGGACCCAGTAGCTCCCACTTTCAATCAGAAGTGCTGGGTCCTCAGCATTTCTGAAAATCAGGTCACTAAGACTGTGTTTACACTATGCGCCCTACAATGGCACAGCTACAGCACCATCACTATACCATTGTACCGCCACAGAGTAGATGCTTCTTACAGCGACAAGGGGTTTTTCCATCCCTGTAGAAACTCCACCTCTCCAAGCAATGGAAGAATGCTTCCCTCCATCTAGTTGTGTCTACACTGGGGGTTAGATCAGCATAGCTATGGAGCCCAGGCATGTGAATTTTTCACACACTGTGTAAGGTGGCTGAATCACCAGCAAGCAGGCTCCACAGAGCCTGGATACACGCAACACCAATGTGCAATTCTAGATTCACTGTATGTGCATTCTAAGGACATCAATATACTGCATAGTATAAACATTAGTGGAGTGCTGTCAGTGAGCTCCATGCTGTAAACGTCAGGGAGGTGGAGGTAGTCCCTGCCTTAAAGTCACCGAGCAAATACTCACTACTATTGACTTCAATGGGACTAAGTTCAGAGTAACTGTTCGCAGGCTCAGGCTCTTCATAACTTCCCCCTCCTTGTACTTCTCCTGCCCATCCCTGCTCCCGTTTAGTTACCCCTCACCCATGTTTGTCCCCCATTTCCACTCCTCAAGGTGAATTGTAGATTTTTCCATTCCCCAACCGCCCCTATTCAGCTTTCTTAGAGAGGACTCTGCCACTGTTCCTTTCTTCTGACATCTAGTGCTGAACACTAATGAGGATGTAAACCCCTGTTATTCCTAAGCCTATTACAGGCTTCAGTGGATTAGGCTGCGATATTAGTTGAGTGAGATAAAACTAACAGGTAAGTCATGAGACTGACAAAATAATAAACCAACACTGATGAGAGACCCGCCCCAATGTAAAAGTGGGGGTGTCTTTTTCTCAATTTGCAATGCAACTTTCCCTCTAGTCTTGTTCTTTCCAAATGTGAAATGTTCGATTGTCCTTTCAGGGAGCAAGAGCAGATTAGCTAAATGATCAGTGCTATATGCACATGCAGACTTGTGCTCAGAGAAGAAGCCAAATGGCTGCAGCTGTTGTTATATTCCAGATAACCTGGCATCCTATTAGCAGTGTCCTGGAGAATCTCTGCCCACATAATATCCGCCTCTGCTCAGCTCCTTTTCGCATGGAAGAAAGGGAAGCTGTCTGCCTGAGAAACAAAAGCCCATTCTTTGTGAATGTGACAAAATCGGCTCTGCTGAAAAATCTACATTGAAAGTCACTCAATACCTTACCA
Source organism: Gopherus flavomarginatus (assembly GCF_025201925.1). Lineage (NCBI taxonomy): Eukaryota > Metazoa > Chordata > Testudines > Testudinidae > Gopherus > Gopherus flavomarginatus. Next base: position 24,483,559 of record NC_066622.1, on the reverse strand, counting down.
CTGAGATCCAGATTAGATCACAGACACTTTGGAAGCCATGAAGTTCTGAAACAGACGCATCTTTTGGCATAATGATTTGTTACTGGTGTCATGTTTTTACCTGACTCCTAATGGCCTTCCTAAGTCCTATAGTAATGTGAAATAGTGCTGCTGTGATATGGCTCTAACCACTAGCAGCCTGCCCGACCATCCATTCCAGCATACTGTTGCAGATGGCACCAATTGGGTGGGTCTTTCTATTATTTTTTTGTTTTTCTAAGATCCAAATGGCTCCCCAGAGCAGAGCTGCACTAATTACAAGAAAGCCTCTTCATTCTCACTAGTTTTCATATCCTGGGTGCTAGCACTTCAGAGGGAACCAGAATAGCCCCTTAGCCTGCTCTGTAAGGGCGCCAAGGAAAACAGCAGGGTCACGCAGCTGGGGCCAGACACCAGAACCAGCAGAAGAGAATGTTCCCAACAGGCTCACTTGTACCTACCGTTTTTTGTGTGTATACCATATTGGCTGGAGCCTAATGCTCTTTAAATAGCACCTGAAGGAAGCCCTGGAGCCAGGCAACAATGACTCAGCAATAACATATTTCCCCATCACCACCTCTGCCTGCATTTCAGCCACCAATCACTTGGTTAATGTTTGTAAAGGGCTTTGAGCATAGGCAAAGTATTATTATAGAGAGCCTGCGACTTCACAGACAGTGGTGTAATGCTGAAGCTTATAGAATTGTTCAGGTGGGAGTTGTCTTGCAAGATATTCCCCATTTCCCCCTTCTGCTGGCTGAAAAGGGATGAGTGCAGCTCTCATCACAGCACTGCTGGGCCAGCAGGAGGGTCCCCCGCCATTCCTGCATCACTCCCCTTCTTTGCCAACTGGGTTAAAGACAGATCTGAAGCCTGCTGTCTGCATGGCACAGACTGTGCTTTCACTAGATGCCTGGGCCGTTTCCCAGTGGGCACTTTGGTACTTTCAAAATTAAACTCTTGGGCCTGATAAATGTGGAGGATTTTACTGTCATTTCTTCAGACCAGCCAAGTCACCCCTAATGTGAGATTTCTCCCCTTCCCCTAGCTGGTCCATGTAGCTCATTTGGGAAGTGCACAAGGGACTCACTGCTGCATGCAGTTCTTTGTGAGCAAGGACCCTGGCTGGATTGGGTATGTTCATCTGCCAACTTTTTCTTTGGATAATGTCAGAGAACAGGGAGGGCGGCACTGGAATTGGTAAGTTGAGAACTCTAGTACACCTAGTCCTGAGAAGACTTGGAATACTCAACCCTGGAATGGGACAAATGATTATTTCTTATTTGAATCATATTTATCATAGTGCCTAGGAGCCCTAGTCATGGGCCAAGATCCCATTGTGCTAGGCACTATGTAAACACAGCAAAAGGACTATCTCTGCCCCCAAAGAGCTTACAGACACTGTAACAGCATGGCTCACCCACCAAAGGGCTGTGGCTAGCCAACCCTGCTGACAGAATGAGTCACAGCTGGAAAAGATCAGAGTGGCTATACTGCAAAGAGCAGCAGGAGGCTGCAATGAAGGGGAAAGGGGGAGCTCAGGGAATGGTAGCCAGACTCTGAAAGGCTTCAATGGGGAAGACTCTGCCTAAGAGAGCTGTGACAGGCAGGGGCGGCTCTAGACATTTCGCCACCCCAAGCACGGTGGCATGCCGAGGGGGGCGCTCTGCCGGTTGTTGGTCCTGTGGCTCCGGTCGACCTCCCGCAGGTGTGCCTGCAGAGGGTCCGCTGGTCCCGTGGCTTCGGTAGAGCTGCGGGACCAACGGACCCTCCACAGGCATGCCGCCGAAGGCACCCTGCCTGCTGCCATCCCAGCGATCGGCAAAGCGCCTCCTGCGGCATGCTGCCCCAAGCATGCGCTTGGCATGCTGGGGCCTGGAGTCACCCCTGGTGACAGGAGTGAGTAGGAGGTTTCTGCTAGGGACCCTGACTTAGAGAAGGGTTTTGGACTTGAAGCCAGAACCAGAGAGCTGAGGGAGGCTGCGCTCCAGCCAGGTAAAACCTGGAAATACTGGATCCAGCTCCCACTACAGACCCTGACTGAGAGAAAGGCTTGTGGGCCTGAAAGTCAGAAGGCTGAACTCCAGCTAGGTAAAGCCGGAGAGACTTTGTATTGGGATCTAGTCCTGGGGAGACTCTGCCTAAAGGGGCAGAGTGATTGAATGGGGGTTGGGGCCTGGGGGTCCAGTACAGAAGGAGTCAATAAGTGGGGCCCTGAGAAGGGGAGAAATTGGTAGCAGGGCACTTCAGAATGACCTCTGGCTATGAGAGGGTGCTCAGGAGGCAGCTGGCCCTGTTACAGAGTCACGAAACAATAGATGGATACAGACAGGTCAACGGGAGTACTGGGAAACAATGAGTCAATGTTGGTCAGCATAATAGGCGGTGGCTCAGCACACCAGTAGCCTAACCATTTTCATGTTTTTATAGACTTCATGCCAGAGTGAAGTTTTAAAGAGGGTTTAGAGTTAGTTTTGCAGATATTTAGAGGGAGTTTTTCCCAGGTGTGAGGGGCAACAGGGCAGAAAACAAAGGTGCTTGTTTGAAAATGTAACAATAGACAATAGGGGCTGGCATCATGGGCTGATTGGAGGCAAGAGTTGACCTTTCAGTAATGAATAGAGATGATAGGTAGGGTGGGGATAGGTCATGAAGGTCTGGAATGTGGCACTCACAAGTGTACTGAAGGGGCAATCTGAACTGGCCCTCAGAGGAGACAGACTGGATGACATCAGAGGGTCTGTCCCATTTCTAATTTCTCTCATTCTTTCTTCACAGATCTGCCTTGGAAGTGCAATCTGCGCTCAGTTCTTTTCCTCTCTCCTCCTGTAAGCAGAATAAGATGACAAGCTGGAACAGAACCAGATTTGTGGCTGTAAGCCTGGATCCTAACAATAATATGCAGTGCTTCTACAGCACCATTTTATTATGGTCTGGTATTTCTAGTTTAGTACACCTCTACCTCAATATAACGCTGTCCTCGGGAGCCAAAAAATCTTACCGTGTTATAGATGAAACTGCATTATATTGAACTTGCTTTGATCCACCGGAGTGCGCAGCCCCACCCCCCCGGAGCACTGCTTTACCGCGTTATATCCAAATTCGTGTTATATCGGGTCGCTTTATATTGAGGTAGAGGTGCAGTACCTAGCGGCTCTAATTAGGGCCCTGTTGTACCAGGAACTGTACAAACATAACACAAAGGATTTTAAAGTGCCTCACAAAGGGGAGTAAATATCTCCATAATACATATGGGGCCACTGAAGCTCAAAGTAGCTAAATGATTTCTCCAGCAGGTCAGTGGAATGGGCTAGAGTAGAATCTACATTCCCTGCTTTTACTACCCAATCACATTACCTTTTTCACTACAGTTGTGTTGGTTTGCAACACAACCCTTCTCCAGAATACTCCCTACTCACTCGCTCCCTATTGTTGTGCTGTCATCTGGTCTCTAGCTCATGTGTTGATGCATTGTTTGTTGCCTATCACTGTGCTATCGGTGCCTTAGGTTTATGATGAGACATTTAGGATTTTAATAAGAAACCTCAAACACCCTGCTGCCTGCAGCTACTGCTGTATGTATATTGCTTGTGCTGTCCTTTACCGATACAAAATATTATTAGGAGCTAGTCCATCTTCAAAATCCCGTCTCAGAAAAAATGTATATAGTACTCTAGAAAAACTTGTGCACGCTCTATATTTAACCAGCTGCAAAAACTTGTAAGGCCATATCAGAGCTCTTCTTGTCCTCCTGCTTGTTCATTTCTTTTAGGAGCAGAAGGTAAGCAAAATTCAATCTGCTGTAGATGGTGTCCAGCAAGTTAAGTCCAATTGGTTGTTGATAATGACTATGAGGGGACAGCAATAACGTTACTTTAAAAAGTATGCTCTGTATCTGTTACTGGGATTTCAAAGTGAATTCCATTCACATTCTAAAGAACTATTCCTACTGCATAAAATTCCTTTTCAGCTGGGAGAGCTGAAGTACCCTTTCAAATGAGGTGAGCTGCAACGGCCCCTTGCTTCTCCTCTGTGCCCCTCTTTTAAGCAGGTTCTAAAGTTTTCACAGCAGTAATCGGCTGGGCTGTGCCAGGTGATCTCTATCTGTGTTGCATAATTGGATTTTACAAGCAGGCAAGATCACTCCCTTATTTAAATACAGAAACTTAAATAAAGAGTAATGGCTACACTTTAGATTAAATAAGACTGAACCCATTAAATGTTATTTCTGTTAAGTAAACGATTATTGGTTAGATCCTCTTCTCTACGCTGGGCCTTGTATCAATAGTTAATGTGGTAACATGTCAGATATTTAAACATTAATCCTCTCTCCTCTTCTGCAAGTGGGCAGTGACCATGGTACAGAGAGTGGAGAAGCCTGATTGAAATGCAAGGAACTAGAGGATC